>NC_083571.1:88943887-89543887 GCF_027579695.1 Neoarius graeffei
TTTGGGTAATTTTGTTTGCCCAGTTTGCCCAGATTGGGCAAACAACTTGGACATAACTCAGTAAAAAAAAACAACAAGGAGCAACCTGCATAATATATCTTGAACCCCCCCCCAGAAAAGATTAAGAGCAGAAAGCACTGAAGCTTTGTTTCTGTTATCAGAGGAACCCAGTCCTGTGGAAAATGTCACCATGGAGCCAGAGTGTAGTAATGAACTTACAGTTTGAGAGTGTTCTACACAAACAGACTGAACTTTACAACAGCTGCATGCATGTGAAATGGAAATAAATCAACTAAAGCAGGAAAAACTATTTTGGATAAAACTGTTACTGTCAGTTGCACATTTCTCAACCTGTGTGACTCAGTTGTGCCTTTGAATAGAGTACAAATGAAGAGGGAACTGAACATTAACCATCTACTGAAATCATTATTGCAAGGGTGATTATAGTTACTACAGTGGATATAAAAAGTGTACACACACCGCTAAAATGATATATTTATTTTTTTTACATCAGAAAAACCCGAGACCACGATAAATAATTTCAAAACTTTTCCCACCTTTAATGTGACCTATAACCTGTACAATTCAATTGAAAATCAAACAAATCGGTTAGGGGGAAAAAATGTACACTAAGCTGGTTGCATAAGTGTGCACACCCTTAAACTAATACTTTGTTGAAGCACCTTTTGATTTAATTACAGCATTCAGTCTTTTTGGGTTCACACCTGCCATCAATTAAAATTACTCTGATTAACTCCAAATAAAGTTCAGACATTTACTTAGTTGCATCCTCCAGCAAAAGCCATGATTTGCAGAGGGCTTACAAAGCATCAAAGGGATTTCACTGTTGAAAGGTATCAGTCAGGAGAAGGGTACAAAAAAATTTCCACAGAATTAGATTAGAGTTGAGCCGGATACTCGGCTGAAACGAGTATCCGGTATGGATAAAGCACTTTTGCTGAGTACGAGTATTATATGAGTAATACGAGTCAATATCTGTGCTCGGACTGAATGAAAATCCTCACACAGCATCACAGCACCCCTCCTCTACACACACCGCTCTGCTCACTCATACAGAGAACAGCTCTCTGTCTCTCCCTCAGTCACTCAGGTTCACGGCTCTTTTCCGTTAATGTTTTGGGTTTCTTCAGCTTCAAGTTTGTTTTTATTTCAGTTTGTACTTACTTATAACCAGTAGAGTTCTGGTAAACGTGGGTCCAGACGTGGTGTTTGGTGGAAAGCGACTCGCGTTGCGTCTCTGCCTGTCGGAGATTTTTTTTTCTTTTTTTAACCGTCGGTTAAAGACAGTTTTTTTGACTTCACGCATTGAGTGTCTGACACTTTCTTGCTGTAATTCATGTAAAAATAAAGGTAGTAGTGGTATAAGTATTACAAATTAAGCTACACACACACACACACACACACACACACACACACACACGCTCTCTGCCGGTCGTCAGAGTTTTTTTTTTAAGCCGTCAGTTGGCTCTAACCAGTTTTATTTTACTTCACGCACTGAGTGTCTGACACTTTCTAGGTAGTAGTGGTATAAATAATATTACAAATTAAGCTACACACACACACACACACACACACACACACACACACACACACACACACACACACACACAATCCCCCCCCCCGCCCATGATCAGTGATACAGAATAATGAGTGATATAGAGAGTACTTCAGCTGACACTGAACCACCAGTCAGAGTTTGCTTAACCTTGCAGGACAGTGAGGGTCAAATCAGTGACAATGAAAACAGTGGTCGTAACACCCACCTTTCCCCCACTGAGACCAATATTGCATCTGGTGATGGAGGCCCTCCTCCACCAAAGACCAAGAGGACTTCTGCAGTATGGGACTCTTTCACTGTTTCTGAAAATGATCCCTCCAAAGCCATTTGCAAGCTTTGCAAGTCCAAGCTAAGCAGAGGTAAAGATGCAAAACATTACAACACAACATCTCTACATAACCATCTGCTATATGCCCATCACATTAGAAAGCCCACTGTATCAGCCACCTCCTCCACTCCTCTTCCTTCTCGGGTCACTGGTGTTCAGTTGGGTGCTGCTAAGGGCTCACATTCATCTTCCTCTTCACCAATACTCACTGCATTTGCAGCAAAGCAGCCATTCTCAGCAAACCATCCCTGGTCAAAACAAATTACAGAGATGATTGGTAAAATGATCTGCACTGATCTTGAACCTTTCTCTGTGGTGGAGAGGAGAGGCTTCAAGACACTTGTTGGCTTTTTAGAGCCCAAGTATAAGATCCCATCGAGGCACTATTTCAGTCGAATCGTAGTGCCTGAGCTGTATGAGGCAATGAGAGGGGAGTTGGTCCAGTCACTTAAGGCAGCTGAAGGAGGTGCCATCAACCTCACTACAGATCTCTGGACCAGCAATCACAATGCACATGCATATCTCTGTCTTACTGGGCACTGGTGTGAACGTGTAGGGGAAGCTTCAGTACAGAGGAAAGCAGGGCTGCTAAATGTTGGTGTGCTGGACATTGAGCACACATCAAACAACATTCTGTGCTGCCTTAAAGAAAAGATGAGAGAGTGGGAAGAGTCTGTTGGTCAGTCTGTCACAATACGGTTTGTTGTTTCAGATAATGCAGCCAACATGGTGAAAGCTTTGACTGAATATGGGCACATCCGTTGCATGTCCCATACGCTTCACTTGGTGGTGATCAAAGCACTGGAGAAGGACAGGGTTGTGACATCCCTTCTCTCCAAAGCCAGGATCATATCTGGCCATGTTCATCGCTCAAGCAAAGCCAGCAACAGACTACATGAGCTGCAAACACAGTTGAACCTCCCCCAGCACACACTCATAACAGACATAAAAACAAGGTGGAACTATACGTTCTACATGCTCCAGCGGCTGGTGGAGCAGCGCAGGGCTGTGCAGATTATGACACAGGAGTCTAACATGGGTAGAGCTCCAACAATCATCTATCCAAATGAGTGGAGGTTAGCATCTGACATGCTCACTGTTCTTAGTCCTTTTGAGGAGGTCACACGGGCGCTCTCAAAACACAGCGCCTCCATCTCTGAGGTCATCCCCCTCCTGCATGGCCTGTGCTCCATCATCAGGTCACTGCATGTGGGAGGTCTTGCAGCTGGTGAGGAATCTGAGGATGAATCTGATCAGTTCATGGCTGGTGATGATGATCAGGATGCCACAGTGGGGCTGGGCCAAGATGTTGCGGCTGAGTCCAGGGAAAAGTTAGGCACAGCAGCAAGGAGACTGGCAGCCAATCTGAGCAAAGAACTAGAATGGTGTTTCGAACCAATTTTTGCAAACTCCACATTTCTGCTTGCCACTCTCCTTGACCCCAGATATAAGGCCAGCTGTTTTCCAAACAATGTTGATGTGGAGGCACTGAAGAGGACATTACTTCTCAGGCTGGAGCTCTGTGACCCTGTGGCTACACCTGCAAGAAACACAGAAGAGACACCTGCCACCAGCAGCACTTCAGTCTTGTCTTTCCTGCAGAAAAAGAAATTGGCTATTCCAATGAGGACACATACCATCAGGTGATGTGGAGGCCTACCTGGCAGATGGGGACATCAGCCTTACCGATGACCCAGTGAAATACTGGTCAGGCAAGCTTCAGTGCTGGCCCAATCTTACAGGCTTTGCACTGCAGCTTCTCAGTTGTCCACCTACAAGTGTCTAGTCTGAGCGTGTTTTTAGCACAGCTGGAAATGTGATCAGTCCACAGCGTGCAAACTTAGACCCTAGCCATGTGGAACAACTGGTCTTCATTAAAGTCAATGCAGATCTGAAAAACAGCATCGGACTATTTGATCCGTAGAACACAGTCCCCCCTGCCCCCCATCTCTCTCTCTGTCTCTCTCTTACTCACTCACACACACACTCACACACACACACCTGGTGTGGAAATAAAAAAAATAAAAAAGAACCCCCCCCCAAAAAAATCACACTGATCATAAAAAAAACTAAAAGTTAAAAAAAGAAAGTTATGTTGAGTATGAAAACTCTTGTTCATTACATTTCATAATTGCAACCGCATGTGTTGTATTCATTGTTGCAAAACTTGTTCTGTAAATAGTTCGTTTGCTATCGTGATCAAAACCATTGATCTGAAGCTCAATGCTGATGCTGTCCTGTAAATAGTTTTCTAATCAGCAATAAATATAACAATTTCTGATCAACCCATATCAGTTGCATGCTTAAAATAACATACTGGTTAAAGCCCCGCCCGTTTCAAGACAACCAGACCCACTTCCGGGTTAGGTCCCGCCCACGCCCCGCCCACCCCGAGTACGGATACAGATAATTCATATGGTTAACGGATACAGATAATGCTGTACTCGCTCATCCCTACATTAGATATACCATGAAACATAGTGAAGACAGTCATCAGGAAGTGGAGAAAATATGGGACAACAGTGACATTACTGAGAACTGGACATCCCTCCAAAATTGATGAAAAGACAAAAACTGGTCAGGGAGGCTTCCAAGAGGCCTACAGCAACACTGAAGGAGCTCTCAAAAACATGTGGGAAAATGTGTTAAGAAGAAAGAAACCTTTATTTGTCACATGCACACTTCAAGCACAGTGAAATTCATCCTCTGCATTTAACCCATCTGAAGCAGTGGGCAGCCACACACAGCGCCCAGGGAGCAGTCAGGGGTTAAGTACCTTGCTCAAGGGCACCTCAACCCAAGGCCACCCCACGTCAACCTAACTGCATGTCTTTGGACTGTGGGGGAAACCAGAGCATCCGGAGGAAACCCACACAGACAACATGCAAACCCTACACAGAAAGGCCCTCACCGGCCACTGGGTTCGAACCCGGAACCTTCTTGCTGTGAGGCGACCATGCTAACCACTACACCATGGTTATGGTCTGATGAAACCAAGGTTGAACTTTTTGGCCACAATTCCAAAAGGTATGTTTGGTGCAAAAACAACACTGCACATCATCAAAAGAACACCATACCCACCGTGAAGCATGGTGATGGCAGCATCATGTTTTGGGGTTGTTTTTCTTTAGCTGGAACAGGAGCTTTAGTCAACGTGGAGGGAAGAATGGGCAAATATTGCCAAGTCTAGATATGGCAAGCTGATAGACTTCTACCCAAAAAGACTGAATGCTGTAATTAAATCAAAAGGTGTTTCACCAAAGTATTAGTTAAAGGGTGTGCAAAGGCGATTCTAGAGTCTGTTGTGGCCCCAAGCAAAAATTTCCAGGGGGCCCTTCTGACCAGTGTTCATCACCAATATGTTATAAAATAAATAATCTGACACCAACGAAAAATGTATGAAACCAAAGTTTTTTAAATTCCAAATGTGAAAATACAATGGTAAAGAACAATAAAAACAATAAAAAACAAAATAAATAAGCCCTTGGGCCCTGACTCTCGGGGGGGCCCCTGGGCCAGGGGGCCCCAAGCAGTTGTCTGCCTTGCCTGTTCACAAGCTGCGCATCTGAGGGTGTGGAGACTTATGCAACCAGCTTATTGTACGTGTTTTATTTATGTTTTCCCCTAACAGATTTGTCTGTTTTTCAATTGAATTGTGCAGGTTATAGGTCACATTAAAGGTGGGAAAAGTTTTTAATTATTTATTGTTGTCTCATGTTTTTACATCAGAAAAACCTATCATTTTAACGGGGTTTGTACACTTTTTATATCCACTATATATGAATATAGCTACAATTGCAGTGATGGCGGCAGAGCCCCCCTAAAATTATGTTATGATGGGAGTCCTTTGACTATTTACAAGGAAGAAAAGGAGAGAGTAGTGTGAATAAACAGCCCGCTGCATGCCTTTGTTTTCCCTTGTTAAATCCCACTGCGTCCCTTCATTCCGGCGGCATCCCTTTGTACTGTAGGTTGGTAGCACCCATTCGCACCAAAACAGATGCAAATTAGCCTGGCCCTAACGTCACTGATTGCCTCCGCTTTCCGGGATTTTCCTTATTTGGCTTACATAGAACTGCAAAACCCATCACTTTTAGTAGACAAGCTGATTTATGAATATTCTGTGGACTAATTAACCCGTTGCTGTGGCAACTGTCTAGACATGTCTGGTCTCCTTGGGTACTCACGCCTAAGCGGGGACCCTGTGACAGCAAGGTTATGACGTGTCGCTACATTTGTGTCTGACTGATAACTCGTGTCCTGTCCGGATGGCTAGATAGCGTTCACGAGGCATACAAGCAGTTCTGAGCACCCAAAAACTTGATGCTGCTCTAGATCTTGATGATAATGAGGTAAGTTTTCAGTATAAATTTTTTTAACATCCCAAGTCAAATTTCGCAAACCAAGAAATGAATTACTGTTTACTTGCACTGAAGACTAAAGGAAAGACAGTTATTCGTGCTCTTGCTTTATACCACACAGCTGAGCAGGTATATAAATATATTAGCTCTTTAATTCAACAAGGACATTGAGGACAAATTTTCTCGTGTTTTTTTTTTGTGTGTGTGTGTGTGTGTGTGTGTGTGTGTGTGTGTGTGTGTGTGTGTGTGTGTGTGAGATATTGGATCATTTTCCTCAACAAATAAATTACCAAGTGTAATATTTTTGTCTCATTTGTTTATCTGGGTTCTCTTTATCTACTTTTAGGACTTGTGTGAAAATCTGATGATGTTTTAGGTCATACGTATTTATGCAGAAATATAGAAAATTCTAAAGGGTTCACAAACTTTCAAGCACCACTGTATCCCACTCAGTGGTTTCTATATCCACTTCTTTTGAGTGTACTTCTTGGTTTTAATAACTTCCTTGTTTGCTGTACACAAACATGGCAATAAGTTCTCGTGTTAATCCACTTTTGAATCATTCGCTTTTGACTGAGAATGCCCTGCATGCATGGTTTGATGTTGGCTTCTGGCACATCCATACAGTTTTAAATACAATACCTACAATTAAAAACATTTTTTTTTGCATTTATTTAATTCCTGGGATCCCCTCTGTAACAGGGAGTTGTATTCCATTAATACACTTTAAAATAGATTATTACATTCTAATTGAATATACGAGCCAAAATAATTGGGGATCTTTTTTAATGGGTCCTGACTCGTTACAAGTATGAATAGGTGGGCCTTGCAGTAGAAAAAGTTAAGAACCCCTGGGAAAAATTCTTTACACAAAGAAGGTTTTCTTGCCTTTGTAATTTTTAACTATTCTTCCGTGTTGGGACGTTTTGGCATTGTCTTGCTGAAAGAAGGAAGGCCTTCCCTGAAAAAGATTTTGTCTGGATGGCAGCATATTGCTCTGAAATGTGTATATATCATTCAGCATTAATGATGCCTTCCCAGATGTACAAGCTACCCATGTCATGTGCACTAATGCCCCTCATACAGTCACAGATGCTGGCTTTTGCACTGTGCACTGATAACAAGCCGGATGGTCCCTCACCTCTTTAGCCTGGAGGACGTGGTGTCCATGATTTCTAAAAAAAATTTTCTAATTTTCATTCGTCAGACATTGGGACAATTTTCCACTTCGCCTCAATCCATTGTAAAAGGGCCCAGAGAAGGCAGCGGTGTTTCTGGATATTGTTTATATCTGGTTTTAACTTGCATTTGTGGATGCAGTAATGAACTGAAGTGTTTTCTGAAGTGTTCCTGAGCCCATACAGTGATTCCCACTACAGACACGTGTCTGCTTTTAATGCAGTGTCACCTGAAGGCCTGAAGATCACAGGCATCCAATGTCAGTTTTCAGCCTTGTCTCTTGCATACAGAGATTTCTCCAGATTCTCTGAATCTTTTAATGATATTATGTACCATAGATGATGTGATCCCCAAATTCTTTGCAATTTTACATTGAGGAACGTTATTCTTAAATTGTTGCACTGTTTGCCCACACAGTCTTTCACAGAGCGGTGAACCTCTCCCCATCTTTACTTTTGAGAGACTCTGCCTCTCTGGGATGCTCTTTTTATACCCAAATCATGTTACTGACCTGTTGCTAATTAACCTCATTTGTTTTTTTTGTATTACAAAACTTTTTCAGTCTTTTGTTGCCCTTGTCCCAACTTTTTTGAAATGTGTTGCTAACATCAAATTCAAAATGACCATATGTTGTCTTTGTACTATTTTCAATGAAATATAGAGTTTCCATGATTTGCAAATCTTCACATTCTGTTTTTATTTATGTTTTACACAGTGTCCCAACCTTTTTGGAATTGGAGTTGTATTTGGCAACAACTAACCTTAAAAATGATTGAATTTACAGTAAAACAAATGTTCATTCACTGATTTCTAGAAAACTAAATGTTACATAATAGTGTGCCAGATGTAAATACAACAGCAAGAGGCATCTGGATTCAAAATCAATGATGTGTTTATGAGGACAGAACTAAAATGATCAGCTGAGCATACAGTCATCTAAAAACAGTAAGTAATTTTATCTGTAATTATCTGTGTGAAGAAGGGAGAAAAACAGCTATACATTTTTTTCTATGAAATGATTCATGCAAATTAGTACAAACAAATATGAAACCAAACTGGTTTAGACATATTTATATACATGTGCTGTCAAACCTGTACTCCAAACAGTATTGTGCTTTTCCTCGTCAAACACCTTACCTTTGGAGAAAATATAATGATTTCCAATTTTATTAAATAAATTATTATAAAATATTCTGGAAGTCAATTATACCATAGATCTTAATGAATCCTTATTCATAAATATTGTGAATATATTTTTAAAAAATATATAAATTGAACAGCATTATGGGGTTCCCAAAACCTGTAAACTGATACCACAAAAATGAATTTAATCTAAGATTAAATAGGACCAAAACATTTTATTATGGCGAAATTATAAGTAATGCTGGGATCAGACTAGATGATATTTTTGTCTCTCACGATATTCACAATGTCAAATTAGGCAATCATAGTCATTAATTCTTGTCATGATTATGTTACACTCCAGGGCCTGTGCCTGATTTTGGATAGTTACCAGCCATGACAAAATCATGTCAAAATCAGGCTGAATTTGTGTAGTTTAGTCCTGACACAAGAGAACGTGAGATTATTTTTGCCCAGTCCAGTGCATTTAAAATAAAGTCATATTAAAATATATAGCTAGGCTATATTTCCTTGTTCCTATGAGAACAAAATGAACAAACATCTCTTACGACCCACAAAGAAATAATCTGCCAAGTGATCTCATAGTTGGTTAGTGCACTGAAGAACAGCCTGAACCAGATCAGCAGTAGGGAACAAAACACTACTGGTGAATTTAACAAACAGGCTGCAGCCCATTGTGGCTGCCTTTTGACAATAGGATGGCAATAAGGTAAAGTTAAGACTAGTGATTCAGTGTTGTTTTGGGAGTTTTAGCTCTTTTCTGTACTCTGCTCAGCTCACCATAAACATCCCACAGCTCGGCTCCCTAACTGCCAACGTTTTTACTTCCCCAAGACCAGTCAGTGTTATTGGTCTCTGCATTTCAATGGGAAACTTCCTTGTGATTATAAAAATAGTATTACATTTTGCATTGCGTTTGCCATTTTAAATAAATGTAAAATAGCAAGGTGCTACAGAGTTACATTGATTAGGCTACTAGTAGACCTGAAGCAATCATTCCTGCATTAATGTTATTGTGCTGCTAGGTTTAAGCTCAACTTCCATTACACTGAAAAAAAAAACCTTCCTGTCCTGGTCTAATATTCATTACACTACACTACATTAAACATTATCACAATGTAACAGAGAAACATGTCTTATTCTTGCTAAGACTGACTCTACATCATAATGGTGTGCCAAATAAGATTATGAAATTCACCTTTCAATCACATGTATAGGCTAATTATCATCTGCTAGTGATTGGCTAGTGGATAACAGGTTATCTTTACATTTTGGAAAAAACTGAATCTATACGGTTTGGCTCTAAAAGTAATCTGAAGAAAAATTCAAATTTGGACATTGTGTGCAAAGGTATTGAAATCAAATATTACTTGAAAGTTAAATATTTAGGTGCAGAGTTGGACCAATCCTTAGATGGAGAGGCAATGGCCTAAAAGGTACTGAGTAAGGTATATGCTAGATTCAAATTTTTGTATCAAAAATCTAAATTTTTAGATTTAGGAACTAAAACTGTTAGCATCAGCACTGGTACAATGTCACTATGATTATGCCTGCTCATTTTGGTACTCAAGTTTGACTAAGAAAACAAAAACAAAACTGCAGATTTCTTAGAATAAATTGGTTCGTTTTACTCTAAATTTACAGCCAAGAACATTATTATTTACTGAACACGTCAAAATCTTAGGGTGGCTCCCTATCCGATATAGAGTAAAGCAATTAAAACTAAATCATATGTAGCCTACCGAGTGCTTGATGGGATGTCTCCTAAGTACACTACCGTTCAAAAGTTTGGGGTCGCTTTGAAATTTCCTTATTTTTGAAAGAAAGGCACTGTTCTTTTCAATGAAGATCACTTTAAACTAATCAGAAATACACTCTATACATTGCTAATGTGGTAAATGACTATTCTAGCTGCAAATATCTGGATTTTGGTGCAATATCTCCATAGGTGTATAGAGGCCCATTTCCAGCAACTCTCACTCCAGTGTTCTAATGGTACAATGTGTTTGCTCATTGCCTCAGAAGGCTGATGGATGATTAGAAAACCCTTGTACAATCATGTTAGCACAGCTGAAAACAGTTGAGCTCTTTAGAGAAGCTATAAAACTGACCTTCCTTTGAGCAGATTGAGTTTCTGGAGCATCACATTTGTGGGGTCGATTAAATGCTCAAAATGGCCAGAAAAATGTCTTGACTATATTTTCTATTCATTTTACAACTTATGGTGGTAAATAAAGTGTGACTTTTCATGGAAAACACAATTGTCTGGGTGACCCCAAACTTTTGAACGGTAGTCTACCTTTCTAACCAATTCCTTTCCATCTCAAGAAGACATTCTCATAATACTTGTTCTAGTCAACATTTGCTTGTCATTCCTCATTTTGGTGCTTTTGGTAAGTTTTTTCATTTTGTATCACTGGTGCTCAGTTATGGAATAGTCTTCCTTCTACTTTAGTCAATTCTAGTCAATCTTTGTTCAATTTTAAGAAAAATGTTAAGTCTTATAGGTATAATGTTATGACTTTTTTTTTGTTGAGAATAATTTTATTTTTAATAATTTTTGTATCTTTTTCATTAGTATTCGGATTATATCTCTTATGTCACATCTTGTACTATGGGGACCACAATGGAAATAAGTTTTTTTTTTTTTTTTTTACTTTTTTGTGTTATCCCCGGCAATATCTACAGTATTATGTATTTTATGTATTTTTTTATACTTATGTTTATTTTGGATCATCTTTTTGTATATGTTTTGTTCTCATTTTATGTACTGTATTATTGCCAAATAAATCAAATCAAATCAAAATCCAATTAATGATGCTGATTCATTTTCAGGGAGTGAGCTATTGATCCGTTTTGTTTTTAAATGCGAATCGACTCCCGACGTTCACTTCAAAGATCCGACTCAAAGATCCGACTCAAATCGATGGACACATGACCGGTTAAATGTTAAGTCGATAAAAGAAATAAATCATGTAATGGATGTTTTAACACAAGCAAGGCAGTTCTGGAAACTTTTTTTTCTAGACGTGCCTAGGATACATTACTAAATACATTATTAAATATAAGCATTATTTAAATATAAACTAAAATGAATATAGAGTATAAACTTACCCATATAATGAAACAAAACAGGCAGAGAAGTGGCACTGAACGCCATGGCTGGCCCATTTCCGGAGCGCAAGCTCGATTCCAGTCCAGCACTCGGTGTTGAAAACGTTGCTGTTTGTATCTGGATAGTTCAACGTGTCCACCACAGGTACCTTCGCGATTACAGGATATAGAAGGAAGTCAGCACTTTCAAATCCACCACACACCCTCACCTTTAGAGGAGGGTCTAAACACAGATCTATCCCTCCCTCCTTTTGTGTGTGAGCTAGAGAATATGGATCCATGTCACAAAACACCCTAACCCTTTTGCATTACTTATTAAACCAATTTTATCCGACAGGAACACTTCATTGTAACATTAAAAAAAAAGCTTTTGATATGTTATTTACTGAAAGCTAAAGACATATAGCTAATATATTAATGTCCATTCATTGTGGTCACAATGGCAATAACATGCTGAGAAGATCTGCCCAGACTTCTCCATCCTCCACCACAGGTTCAGGTTCCTCTTGGGAATCCCCAGTTGTTTCTAACCCAACTGTGAAATCATAATCTATGAGAGATAATCTTGTCCACTGGTTATAACAAAAACCCTCAGCCTGGGATTGTTCATCGCATGTCTGCTGCCCAACGAGCATTACACATGATTCCCCACACTTCATTTTGCCCATAAGTTTGATCTGTTGTTTGTTCAGAATGAGCCTGACTGGGTTATGTGGGTGGCTTAGTCACTAGGTGCTTGTCTTTGGCACCAACCCCAGTCCTGGCTCCTGTGGGTTCTGTTAGCCCTCATCTAAGTAGGGTTTGCTTAGTGTTTTAAGGATGCTCTTTGTCCACCTTACTCACTCATTTTTAGGAACCACTTTTATCCCGGTCAGCGTCACTGTAGACCTGGAGACCATCCTGGGACCATTGGGCATGTGGTGGGAATATACCTTGGATGGGATAACAGGCAATCGGTCACACAGACATTCATACACGTTGACGCAAGTAGCATGCTTTTGTCTGACGTCTCCTCTAAAATCTGTTTATTGAAGGTGGCACTACTGGGTGTGTTAAGCTCCTGGTGACACTGCCCTGAGATTCACTGAAATATAAAAGTCCCTTCACAAAAACAAGATCTTGATCTGCAAAAGCATGTCTTTACTTTATATTACTTCAGAACATATTTATCACAGTTTAAGTTAAAGCCAAAAAAAAAACCCAAAATAAAACTCCTTCATACTGACAAGTAATATCCATACAATACATGTTCGATCATTCATTTATTTGTATCCATATACTATGTACAGATTGTTTTTCTCTTAGTAGCATAAAATGTCCATGGGCACTGCCATCTTATTTTCTCTGAGGTTCAAATATCACTCACCACAGACTTACCTTGGCTTAGATCTCATGGACACATCGCTTCTATATTGCTTCTAAATTGTTGGAAACAACCCTGAAGATGCCGGAGTCTGATGCATTTGGATGTAAAAATAAGCCCGGTCTTTGCAAAGGGAAATCATTTTTTGCCATCCCCAATCCTACAAAGGATATTACTTTGAAGGAGAAAGCAGCAAAATGGAATCACTTTCACTGTTGGTTTCTTCCTCTCCAGGCTCATATTCTGGTTCAAACATATACGGTTGAATCACATTTTGTTCATGCACATTTTCCATGTTTGCACAGCAAAACTACAAAAAAAAATCCAAACAATGTCCCAGTCAATGGCTCCATGTTCCTCAGGCAAACGGTGTCATAGCATGTAAGCAAAGTCACAAGCAGATTTGGTCAAGGTCAAAGCCAAGATTTTTCAAATACCGAGGTCAAATATGGCCGACCCCCCCCCCCACACACACACACACGTCCCGTTCAGGAATATTCTCCATAATTTCTACAAATTTCTCAATCTTTGTTTGAGCTGTGAAGAAAAAGTTATCATCCACCCACAGAAAGTACTTAGTGTTGATTTGTGAGACAGAAAGGTTTCTGCCAGCAAACCAACCCTCCAGGTTAAAACTGTTAATGTTATAATCATGCTGTCTGTTGTCACCCAAATGAGGATGGGTTCCCTTTTGAGTCTGGTTCCTCTCGAGGTTTCTTCCTCATGTTGTCTGAGGGAGTTTTTCCTTGCCCCTCTCGCCACAGGCTTGCTCATTGGGGATAGATTAGGGATAAAATTAGCTTATGTTAAAGTCATTCAAATTATGTAAAGCTGCTTTGCGACAACGTTTATTGTTAAAAGCGCTAGAAATAAACTTGACTTGACTTGGAGCAGTCACAATACAACTACAATCTCAACTATAATATCAGTTGGTCCTACCGTACCACTCAGGTTAATAAATATATGTGGTTGTTGGTTTTCATAGGAAAATGTAGTGGTTGTATGCTGTTTGTGTGCACACGCAGTGCCCTCAGCAGCACACAGTGGCTGACAGTGACAGTGAGGAAGAGCTACTTTGTATGCTCATTTTGCATAGAAGGCAAAGCTGAAAGAAGAAGTAAAGGAGAATCTGGGTGCATGAAATCCTGCAGCACAGTGAGAAGCTGACTCTCACTCATTTGGGAAGGCCCTTCCCCTGTTATGTCCCTCTCTTCTCCTAACTATTTCTCTTCAGCTGCCTGATTATTTCTCTTTCCTGTCTCCTCTGTTGAATTTTTAAAGTGACAACAGTCGAAATAACTGATCCACAACTGATATTTGACAATAGGTTATGTTAGAGTAATGCTTGCTAATGAAAAGGATAATCTATCCATCACAATATTAATTATCCATTCAACATAACATTCCTATAATTGTGAATATAGGTTAGCTGCAGCGGCACGGTGGTGTAGTGGTTAGTGCTGTCGCCTCACAGCAAGAAGGTACGGGTTCGAGCCCCGTGGCCGGTGAGGGGCTTTCTGTGTGGAGTTTGCATGTTCTCCCCGTGTCCGCGTGGGTTTCCTCCGGGTGCTCCGGTTTCCCCCACAGTCCAAAGACATGCAGGTTAGGTTAACTGGTGACTCTAAATTGACCGTAGGTGTGAATGTGAGTGTGAATGGTTGTCTGTGTCTATGTGTCAGCCCTGTGATGACCTGGCGACTTGTCCAGGGTGTACCCCGCCTTTCGCCCGTAGTCAGCTGGGATAGGCTCCAGCTTGCCTGCGACCCTGTAGAACAGGATAATGCGGCTAGAGATAATGAGATGAGAACGAGGTTAGCTGCATCTCCATTGAATTTCAGCATAAAAATGCTTCTCATTGTAGCCCTACTGTAGGCTACTTAACCATTACCTTCCCTCCTTCTCTTTGCCTGCTCAGCTTCTGTTAGTGTTCCAATTACGAACGTTAATTTTGTTTGTTGCAGCCTTTTACTCATTTTTATTCAGGCGAATGAAGAGCACACCCAGCAGAAAGTAACATGGCATCAGGTTAATTTATTTTGGATAACAGATTTGTGTGTATTGAAGTTTATGTGAGCTGTGTGAGTCTCTACGTTGCATTCATTCATTTATTTGTTGTGTGATATTGTATATATATTTTTAAATTTTATACTTCTATAATGTTTTTATATTTATATATATGTCTATATTTTGATTGTAATTGTTGTAATGCGCAAGAGAAAATTCATATTGATACTTGCGCAATATAAATTAATAAAATTATTATAATTATTATTATTCATTCATCGTCAGTTTAGGCGACCGGTCTATAAATAGAGCACACTCCGCCTCTGCGATTTCCAACAAAAATTACTGTGCTCTCATTTTGAAAAGTCAGATGGATCTTCAATTACGTGTTATGTGATGCTGCGTGAATGCAGAGATACTTGGCTTGTCAGCTCTACTTTCATTGAATATGAAACGAAAATGAAACGAAAATATCGCACTTCACTCAGTGAATACCGGTGAATAATAACATTGACCTCGGCTCGGTTATTATTCACCGATATTCACTTCGCCTTCAGCAAATAATGGTTAATTTTTTAATTCTCAAATCGGTTTGGGAACAAGGTGATGATTAATTTTCTACATCATCGCACCATGTTTTAATTTTTTTCCTGAGAATAATATAATTCTCCCTAAAGATAGTAGGGCAGTGGCTACAATTATCAACACCTTAACGATCTTTTGGTCATTGCAAAAGTAGAAAAGACTTTCAATACGTAAATTGTGCATGAATAGTTACTCAAACTTCCACTGGAAAAAAAAAAAGAGTTCATTCCCAATTACTTAGTGTATCAGATCACATGACATTGTTCCACAAGTATTGACACCTTTGTCCACATTTATCAACACTGTTCCAGAATTATCAACACCCAGATGATTATTTATAAAGAAAAAAAAATCATAGGTATGTGGTATTAAGTGAACAAAACATAGTTTTTATTTAAAATTTGTTTTACATAGACTTATATTTAGTACAAAAAATGTTTTATATAAATATATTGGTCAGTGCTTACATAAATGTGGAAGTAATTCTAATGTTTGTAAACAAAGGAATTGATAATGCTTAACCTGTGTCAGAAAATCTTTGTTCCACTTTCTACCCACTTTCTAAGTATTTTTGTATGTCACATTTTGTTAATCATTGATTGTTGTTTGTATTAATTTCTAGTTTTGTAGTTTACTAATAAATGTCAACAGGCAATTGACATTGTAACCACGTGAAAATCCAGGTCAAAAGTCGATTTTTTAAATTGAGATTTTAAATTTACATCTAAAAATATAAAATGTCTACTGATATTGTAATATGTAGTAGATATTTACAACAAACTGCAAAAAAAAAAAATTCTGAATGGAATAGAAAAATGAATATTTCAAGCATGTAATTTTTTTACATGCTACACTGTAAAAAAGAATAGTTGAGAATACTTGAAATTTCAAGGCAACAGTCTGCATTAATAATTTTATGTTTTGCGAACGATGTGCCCATGATAATCCAAACTATGATAACACTGTTATCTTTATTAAGAATTCTTAATTAAGTCAATTTTCAATTCCTCATTCTGCCAACATAGATTTCTCTTTTTGCTGAACAGTGGCATTCACAGTAGTACAAAAAGGCAAATGAGGTTATCACAATTTTTGGGGGGGGCTTTTTTCACCTTTATTTGGATAGGACAGTGTAGAGACAGGAAATGACTTCAGGTCAGAATCAAACCCAGGCCCCTGGATTTATGGTAAGGCGCCTTATCCACCTGAGCCACGACAACATGAGCTTCAACCGGAGAGAGAACCACATTGCCCAGCCCTTGCATTTGGGAGAGGAAACCACGTGTCTTGGTCATTCAGAGCATGCGCTGAATAAACACCTGTGGCAATTATGTATTTTCAATTCAGATTATTCACTATTGTATATTTACACATCATTGAGGTGCACCCTATCAGTTTGATGTGGATTTTTCTTGATGTGGATAATTCTAAAAAATAGAATTACGCTTTGTTCAAGTAATTCCATATTCACAATTGAATGGACAAGAAAATATGAATAATTATTAACGAACAGAAAAATCCACATCAAACTGATAGGGTGCACCTCAATGATGTGTAAATATGCAATAGTGAATAATCTGAATTGAAAATACATAATTGCCACAGGTGTTTATTCAGCGCATGCTCTTAATGACCAAGACACGGGGTTTCCTCTCCCAAATGCAAGGGCTGGGCAATGTGGTTCTCTCTCCAGCTGAAGATCATGTTGTCGTGGCTCAGGTGGATAAGGCGCCATACCATAAATCCGGGGACCCGGGTTCGATTCCGACCTGAGGTCATTTCCTGATCCCTCCCCATCTCTCTCTCTCCCACTCATGCTGTCCTATCCAAATAAAGGTAAAAAAAAGTCCCCCCAAAAATTGTGAGAACCTCAATTGCCTTTTTGTACTACTGTGAATGCCACTGTTCAGCAAAAAGAGAAACCTATGTTGGCAGAATGAGGAATTGAAAATTGACTTAATTAAGAATTCTTAATAAAGATAACAGTGTTATCATAGTTTGGATTATCATGGGCATACATCGTTGGCAAAACATAAAATTCTTATAAGCATTCCATTCTGTCATGAATCAGAAAAAAATATATTATAAATCATAGCACTTTTATTTTTTAAAAAAAAGTACTTCATCTACTTCAACAACGTTACACAAAGATCAATACATAACAGTTGTAAATGTCACTTAATTCCACAGGGTTTCAATAATGGTGGACACCGGTGAAAGTGATCACTATTATCGACACCTCATGTGACTTCTCAAATGTGTGTTTAGATACAAAGTGGTGACTGTCAAATGAAAGAGTAAGAAACAAAGTAGGGTTCGACGAGGATATCGTGAAATATCGGTGAATTTGATCAGTAAAATCATATCCATGAGCTTTCCACCATGCTTATCTGCAATGATAACATCTGGGTTTTCCTCAAATTGCTGATCATGCTGAAAAAAAAAAATCCATCTCAGGTAATGAGCTGTGTCATCAGATGACAAGATCAAAGGGTGGGGGTGGGGGGTCTTCCGGTTGATTAATTAACCAATAATAACGGTTATAACTGAAACTCACTTTTGTAAAATTGTTTTTTACTGGTAAATCTGAAAAGGTGTCAGTAATTACGGACTGTTGGTAAACAGTGGCAACTCTGAAGAATCTAAAATATGAAACACTGTTTGTTTAACACTTTTTTGTTTACCACATAATTCCACACATGTTCCATGTGTGATTTCATAATTTTGATGTCTTCAGTATTGTTCTATCTAGAATGTAGAAAATAGTCAAAATACAGAAAAACCTATGAATGAGTAGGTGTGTCCAAACATTTGACTGGTACTGTTTGTTTGTTATTTTAACACGTATTTATACACACGTGCGTGTATGTATGTATATATATATATATATATATATATGAGAGAGAGAGAGAGAGAGAGAGAGAGAGAGAGCAGCTGCTACAATTATTGACACATAAAAAAATTATCTATTCCGTTCAGAATTTTTTTTTAGTTTGTTGTAAATATCTACCACATATTACAATATAAGTAGACATTTTATATTTTGGTTCAAGGAATGACATATACGACCTTTGACCTGGATTTTCATGTGCTTACAATGTCAATTGCCTGTTGACATTTACTGGTAAACTATAAAAATAGAAATTAATACAAAGAACAACGAATGATTAACAAAATGTGATCTACGAAAATACTTAGAAAGTGGGTAGAAAGTGGAGCAAAAAGATTTTCTGACACAGGTTAAACATCAGTTCATTTGTGTACAAACATTAGAATTACTTCCTCATTTACGTAAGCACTGACTGATATATTTATATAAAATATATTTTGTATTGAATATGTCTATATAAAAAAAATAAATTAAAAGTATGTTGTGTTAATACCGCATACCAATTTTTAAAAAAATAAATAATCATCTGGGTGTCGATAATTGTGGAACTGTGTCAATAACTGTGGACAAAGGTGTCGATAATTGTGGAACAGTGTCACTTGATCTGACATGCTAAATAATCAGGAATCAAAACTTTTTTTTTTTTCCCAGTGGAAGCTTGAGTAATTATTCATGCACAATTTACATATTGAAAGTCTTTTCTACATTACTGACAAAAATAAAACAATTCAAGCAACATCATCAGTTGCAAAAGTGTAACAGGAAGTAACTCTGGCAAAACAAAAAAAGGAATTCCTTTGAGAAGAATCAAGTGGAACCGATCCTCCTGTTGGCATACTGTGCAGAAATGTAGAAGGTACCCTTGCAGCTCTAGGGTCCTCACTTTGATCCTGATCTTGAATTACTGTCTGAATGGTGTTTTATATATACTTTCCATGACCCCATGAGTCTTTGGTTTCCTCTCACCTCCCAGTAATATGGTGGTATGTGGATTGCTACAATATAGAATAGCCAATCTGTTTGTGTATGCATTGTTCCCTGCAATGGACAAGCATCCCTTCCAGGGTGTATTCCTGCTTCAGTCCCAACGTTCCCATGTTAGGCTCCAGTTACTGAAGATGAACGAATGGAATACAGCATTATTGTAATATCACCCCTTCTGCCACCATTAGCAAATCTGAGTGAGCATGTGGGAGTAGCAGGATGTCCATGAATCCTTGCTCCATATAGATGACAGATGGATGGATTTGCTATGAAAGATATTCACTGAAAAATTGAGATCTGAATGTTTCATAAACTGAGTGGCAATTCATTAACTTTACATAATAAACCAATAAATTACAATTTCTCCTTCTAAAGAAGTACCAAAATAAATAACTTATCATTACCTTTTTAATTATTTGGTGTTACCTTCTGTAGAATTATAAACCATCTGAAATATGTGATTATAACTACCAAAGCTACTGGGTGTAGCTGAAACTTTGGACCTTGTTTTTATAGCCATGTTTGAGGCCTGTCTTTCAGTGGCGGCTGGTAGTCTTTCAAACAGGGGAGGCTGGTCGGTTACGATATTTCCAGATTTTAAAAGAAAAAAAGAAAAAACACATCAATTTTGCCCATACTCTTGCCTCTGATCTGGCTGATTGTTGGCAGGGTCACAAACTGTGAAATAACCGGTTCTTTTGGCCCATTAGCCTACTGTCCAATATACATGATGGTGGTGTTGGGGGGGTATATTTTAACATTTTATATTTTAAAATTGTGGCATGTTGTTTAAAAATTGATCATTATTGAAAGCAGCTCTTTGTCAGGAACCTCAGCAGTAACAGCAGTGTGTTCTGGAATAGGCACAAGCACTGACCTTGGGGAGCCAAACATAGAGCTGGGTGCCACACATTTCATTCAATGACACTTTCCCTATATTTTGCTTATTTTGACTGAGAAATGTTTTATTGACAATTTTGATAACCCTTCACTTTTAATCCAGGTCTGTAGTGTGAAATGTTCTCGGCTGTGTTTTTGTTTAAAAATGTTTTCCAAATTGTAGCTGTGTTTAATTCATATCCAGAAAAAATATATATTCCAATATAATATACTCAGCATAAACATTTTAAATAGATTGTATAGTTTTGGTCCATCCATGACATATTTCTAAAGTAGCCTATTTACTGTTGTTGATGTGGGTCACTTGCTGTTAGCCAATTCACTTTCTCGTACCAGGAGAGCTGAAAGGAACGAGTATTATTCCCTACCTTTTTCACCAAGTCAATTTGAGGCATTGGTCTACCCTGCTCTTTAATTTTAATTTTTTCCTCGAAAGGAAGACTGGCAAATGGCTTCGCCAAAATTAAATCAGCAATGCTTGGCATCCATGCGCAGCTTTCTTGCTAGCTGACTAGCCCCCTCAAGTTCAAGTTCAGTCACTCAAATAAACGAAATTTCTGGAACTAAGATAGCAAACTTGACAACACTATATTTACACTTTATTTACAATGAAAATATTTACAAACTAAAAAAGCTGGTAGAAACCGTATGTAATGAATGAAATCGAAATGTAAGCTGATCTCTTACAATACACCACAGCACTTGCGAATCTGCATGGGACTGAACTGAAATTCACCGCTGCCTGTCTATAGTTGAAATGAGCTGTCAATCAAAGGAAATATCCGGCCGCTTTCACCAATCACCAGTCTCCTCGCGGAAACTGCCATGTCCCTCCCACTGTGAGGCTGGGAGTCCGTGGGCGGGCATTTTTGCAGTATTTGTCCAATAACCGTCTTGCATTTTGAGATCGAAAAGCGCATAGCTCCCAAATGCCATTGAAGTCCACTGAGGCTGGGAGTCCGTGAGACTCCGTGGGCGAGCGTTTTCACAGTATTTGTCCAATAACCGTCTTGCATTTTGATATTGAAAAGCACATAGCTCCCAAATGCCATTGAAGTCCACTGAGGCTGGGCTGCATCGCGCTGTCACGAGGGGGAGAAACTCACGCACACATTAGGCGAACTGGGGAAAGTTATAAGGGAATGATTTCGCACTGTAGTTGGGTTGAAGACATATATTTCTATGATTCTGGATCTGAAATAGCAATGTTATAAGGTTGGCTATAACATAAACCTAGCGCAATTCATCCTACACGATGTTCGTCATTTTTAGAGGAGGCTGAGCCTCCCTCATTGTCTTAGAGCAATCGCCCGTGCTGTCTTTATATTAATTCCTTCAAATACTAAACTAGAGTATTCATTAGAGGAACCTCCTCAAAAAAGTTCATTTATTATGCTTTTCATCTAAGAATAGAGCCCATGTGTAGAAACATAACAGAACACTTTTTTTTTCCAAGTGGAATGTGCAATAACTTAAAAGTTAAGTGGTATAAACACTAAAATCACACAGAGAAAGAAGAAAATGTTCAGTTTATCCCATTCCTGTATGTCAGCAACTGTTGTTCCAATCCAGTCTCTTGGGCTTTTGGAGTTTGCGTCACTCTGTTAGATGGGTCACTAATTTAATCTTCAAAAGAAATGATGAGCATATTTTTGTTCCTCGGAGTGAGAATAAGAGATGAAGTATTCTTTTGTGTCAGGTAGATAACATGTCAATCTAATATATCATCTCTTCCACCTCGCTTCTAAAAACATCGTCATTACTACAAATAACAAAAATACTGTACAGCTTCAAAATATACACTCTTATCCATTATTCATTACCATTGACATACAGAGGTGGAAAAACTGGATTGACAAAGTAAAAGTCCTGCTTAGGTTTTCCTTCTGCCTGTGCTCTCAACACAGGTGATTTCACCAATTAGCTCATCAACCTGGCTTAGGGGATGTGGTAATTAGGATCAGCTGGTTCATTGAATTGGCTGGAGCAAAACTGTGGCAGGGTTTTTACTTTCTGCACCCGGGTTTTTCCACCTCTACATATACAGTAACAGAGATCCAAAATAAGCAATACACCAAACAGGTCATAATTACTTCACAGAGAATCCAAAACCAATCAGGCCTCAACGTTAACTTTTGACACCTTTTGCCCTGCAAGGCAAATGGTCTCAAAAATGTTTTGCCTCCCCTGAATTTCCTTTTGCCCTAACATTTTGCGGGTATCTTGGCAAATTTTCAAGTATACGGTTCAAGGCAATACTGATATATTTTCTAGGGGTATAATTGAGTTATTTAGACACAAGTGTGTGTATATATATATATATATATTCATCTCTAGCCACTTTATCCTGTTCTACAGGGTCGCAGGCAAGCTGGAGCCTATCTCAGCTGACTACGGGCAAAGGGCAGGGTACACCCTGGACAAGTCACCACAGGGCTGACAAATAGACACAGACAACCATTCACACTTACGGTCAATTTAGAGTCACCAGTTAACCTAACCTGCATGTCTTTGGACTGTGGGGGAAACCAGAGCACCTGGAGGAAACCCACACGGAGAACATGCAAACTCTGCACAGAAAGGCCCTTGCCGGCCACGGGGCTCGAACCCAGACCTTCTTGCTGTGAGGCGACAGTGCTAACCACTACACCACCATGCCGCATATATATCTCCCCTCCTAGAACTGCCACCTTATTGTGTGCTTGAATGATCCTAGGAGTTATGTTATCAGGGGCATTACGCCCCTGTTAGGGTTTCCAAAGGCAGACAGGTCCTAGGTGACAGGCCAGACCAAGAGCAGTTCACCAAACCCCCTTATGGAAATGAAAAAATCAAGGACTGTGATGTCGCCCGGTATGGCGCAGCCAGGGCCCCACCCTGGAGCCAGGCCTGGGGTTGGGGCTTGTATGCAAGCGCCTGGTGGCCGGGCCTTTGCCCATGGGGCCTGGCCAAGCTCAGCCCGAAGTGGTGATGTGGGCCCGACCTCCTGTGGGTTCACCACCCACAGAGGTAGCTGTAGGGGACCGGTGCAGTGTGGATTGTCCTGCCTCAAGTGGAGGAGTTTAAGTATCTCGGGATCTTGTTCACGAGTGAGGGAAGGATGGAGCGTGAGATCGACAGGCGGATCGGTGCAGCCTCCACAGTGATGCGGTCGCTTTACTGGTCTGTCGTGGTGAAGAAGGAGCTGAGCCAAAAGGCGAAGCTCTCGATTTACCAGTTGATCTGCGTTCTGACTCTCACCTATGGTCATGAGCTTTGGGTAATGACTGAAAGAACAGGATACAAGTAGCTGAAATGAGTTTCCTTTGCAGGGTGGCTGGGCGCTTCCTTAGAGATAGGGTGAGAAGCACAGTCACTCAGGAGGAGCTCAAAGTAGAGCTGCTGCTCCTCCACATCGAGAGGAATCAGCTGAGGTGGCTCGGGCATCTCTTTCAGATGCCTCCTGGATGCCTCCCTGGGGAGATGTTCCAGGCATGTCCCTGCGGGAGGAGGCCCCGGGGAAGACCCAGGACACGCTGGAGGGACTATGTCTCTTGGCTGGCCTGGGAACACCTCAGTGTTCTTCCCGAGGAGTCTGGGGAGAGGGAAGTTTGGGCTTCCATGCTCAGACTGCTGCCTCCACGACCCGGCCCCAGATAAGTGGAAGAAAATGAGATGAGATTATATATATGTTTTTAATTAAATAAAAAAATATTGTTTTTAAAAATAAATGTTATTTCTGCAACAGGAGAACAAGACAAGCCCTGAAAACATGAAACATAAATCAATATCATATGTCTAAGACTTCTGTATGGTACTTGTACATAATACATCTTTTTATATAGTGTTTGGGAAAGCCATGGCCTAATAGTTAGAGAAACAGCTTTGGGACCAAAAGGTTGCTGGTTTGATTCCCTAGACTAGCAGGACTGGCTTAAGTGCCCTTGAGTAAGGCACCTAATCCCCAACTGCTCCAGCAAGAGCGGTGGTGTACCTTGTGTCTGATTAGCCAAAGAAAAACTGATGATGTGATTATCAGTTCGGGCATTGAACCCGACTGACTGACTGATATAGAGTTTAGGACACAAAACACACTTTGTTTTGCCTATAACAATGACTAGCAATATTGCAAAGATGAATTATAAAACTAAAAACATTAGAAAACAGGAGTCTGTACTGCCTTATCATTCAGTTTGCCATTGCATTTAGGAGGAAATTAAACAACTTATCTTCCTCATCTACATCAGCTTCCTGTGTGGCCTCTGCAAATTGTGGGCACCGTTTATGCTGTCCCTCTGTCCACCATAGGTGGACTGCCCTCTCAGCATTATATGCATTAATATCCGGGTCCTGTAGCCCAGGGGTTCTCAGCCTTTTCTGCTTTGAGGCCCACCTATTCATACTTGTACTGAGTGGGGGCCCATTAAAAAAGATCCCCAATTATTTTGGCTTATCTATTCTATTAGAATCTAATAATCTATTTTAAAGTGTATTAATAGGATGCAACATCACTCCCTGTTATAGATGGGAATTTAAATAAATGCAATAAATCAAATTTTTAGATGGCTATGATAAACTCCCCTGCCTCTATGCCCTATGGACAGTCTGGCTAATGTACACGAACACACTTACACGAATTTGTACTGCTCATGAACGTGTACATGTTCACAAGCTGACCATTAGCTTAACCCTGAAACAGAACAACAGGGTAGGAAGCTGCTTATGTTATTCAGCATCACGACTGCAAAGTGCACAATCAACTTACTACTACTGATATACAATATCATTAAACTTGACGTAACTACATTGCTTACCAGCATTCACATAAGAATTTCACAATAATAAACTGAATCCCTAGCTACATCTGCAACGGCTAAAATCCTCCTACCGCTCACTCTCGTGGCTAACATTGGCTAACGAGGAGTTTAGCTGCTATCACCAAATAACAACACATTAATAAACTTACTGGGCAGAATGGATCTTCAAATGCCGGACGAAATTGGAGGTCGTGGTCTGGCTGTCAGAAAACGTCATGTTGCAAATCTTGCACTGCGCCGTTCGTCGTTTACCTTCTAGGCAGTAAGCCGAAAGTGATTACTCTTGGGATGGCTGACATGATGATATGATGTGAAATCTGTGAACACATCATGGCATGGGGCGTGCCGGTATATAGCCCACGCCAGGCCCGGCGCCAGGAACAGTTTACTAAGGGGGCAATTAGAAATCGCAAGGGGGCAAATATTTTTCATATAGTGTGTAGTAGTGATGGCGGTCTGACAACGTGTTTCAAACAATTAACTGCGCCAACCACAAAACCACGGCCCCGAAGGTTGCTTTAGTCCGGGAAAATCATGTGACATGTTACCAGGGCAGTTGCGCTTTATCAACACCCGTGCCCACCTGTTAACCCTCCCCTCCGATTTTCTCACAGACACGCGTTACAACCGGAAAGATGCCAAACATACAACAACACACACAAACCTACAGGCAAGTCCTTTAAATTTAAAATACATACAAATAGCTCCGCGGCATGAAAACAAAACGTCAATGCAAGTCTAAGGTACTTGGCTCGGCGGCCAAAATCATAATTTAAAAAAATAAACAGACCCCGCGGCTGCACCAGTAATAGCCTTCCTGACTCGCACTGAGTCAACGCTAACCACTTAATCCGCGATCCCAGTTTAGGCGTGTAGGGGACTAAACACTCTGAAGTGATGAATTTTCACCCCCGCTGCATGGGGGGTGACGTCAACGACACATATTCTTACGCTATTTGCGCACAAAACGGACCATATATGAACATATACATCAACATAAACGGAGATAAACTTAGCCTACAAAGAAAGAAAATGGATTCACAATATTGTGATTGAATTCGTTTAATTTGGTGGGGGAAAGACTACTCCCGTAAACTGACTGCATATTACAGGATATTGCAGAGGGTTGTACATGTAAAACCCCCGCCCGCACGACCCCTCCCCTTGTCCTTATCACAAGTCTGTGTGTGCGCGACTGTGTCAGCATTACATATCTATGTCTAAAACAGGTGATTTATGTGAAATGTATTTTTGTGCAATGCGCAACCACTTAATATTTCGTATTTGAAAATGCAAATTATTAATACGTCTATAATACATTATATTTTCATAAGAAAACAATTAAGTGATCTGAGTCTCCGTTGAGGGGGCGGGGCTGTAGCCACGAGGGGGCGATGCCCCCTTTCGCCCCCCCCACGGTGCCGGGCCTGGCCCACGCAGAGAGCATGCCTGATGGACAGGGCGGTGACAATGCAACGGCAGTGCAATCAAAATTACTGAAGTATGTGCATATTACATTTTATTTTCACAATAAAAACATGATGGAAATAACACTCAAGTCACTCAAGTCATCGTGTGTCAAGTCAAGTCAAGTCCCGAGTCTTAAACTTCCAAGTCCGAGTCAAGTCTCAAGTATTTTCATGTTTTGTCAAGTCAAGTCACAAGTCATGAAAACAGTGACTCGAGTCAACTCGAGTCCAAGTCCCCAAGTCTCAAGACCCCACCTCTGGGTTCTACACAAATTATGCTGAATGGATATTATTTCTATGTCAAACTCCAAAATGTAATTTTTTTTTAGCAGCTCAAGCTGTAAAATTGTCAGCCTGAACCTAATTTACTGAAAGGGAGACTCCGATAGACTTCACTGGCAGCGATTACATCAAAAATATTGAAAGGTAATTACAATCTAAAAAAAGCAAATTAAAGTAACTTACAGGTGTAGCAGTGTGTAAAATGTGTTTTCATGAAAAAGCTCTTTGACAAAAACATGCAAGGCTCCATGAATTATTTACATAAATCCATCACCTGCGGTGAATTTGGCTTGAGTTCTGAGGTAATACCAGGTAGCGGATAACAAGATGACACCAACCCATCTGTCACTCAAATCGGCCCCACGCCTAATTATGCTTAAAAGTATGGCTCAATATAATTTTAACTGTTGAATTATATAAAAATTCACCCCCCGGTACAGTTGTCATGAAGGGGGAAACTAGCTATAGAGACCAAAACCGTTTTTTTGTTGTTTTTTTTGTACCAGGCTGTAAACAAGTGTGTTTTCACTGTAAAGTTGTATATCTTAACATGGGGGTCTAGGAGGATTGACTTGCTTTTGGACCAGCCTCAAGTGGCCATTTGAGGAACTGCAGATTTTAGCACTTCCGCATTGGCTTCATGTTTCAGGAACAGAGGTTGCCACCTGCTCCTCTCTCACCAGAAACCACAAAGACTCAGTTAAGACAACAACAGAGTTCCAGGTATAAATACACTAGATGACTAATCACATACAGTAATGATGAGTAACAGGTGTGTGAGGACAAAAGCAGGAAAGCAGGCAGAATGAGAGGCGGGGTCAGTAGCACACTGAAACCCAAAATAAACACAAGGCATATGGACAGGCAAACTAAAAGCGAAGAGTCCCTGGTGACCTATAGAGGCCAAAAATGTCCCAACTCATCCTTCTTTCCCTGTCTTTCTCTTTGTGAAAGTTATGTGGATCTCGTTATCTAGTCCCATTAAAGAATTAAATAAATTGCATCAAGCCTGTTTATTTGCTGTGTTTTGCTTCCATCACTTGGTGTTGATCAAAGGCCAACGCATCCACACCATCACAAATGCATCACAGGGAGCATGCATCTGAATTGGAAAACAACAACAAAAAAAACACCCTGGAGGCTGTTTATTTTTTCTCCAAACCAGCTTACAGTAAAATATGTAGATAATCCTTTTGAGGAAGCTTTTAGCAAATTATTCTGGTAGATTCTGGCTAATGTGATGCACAGCTACAGTGTAGGTTAGGCTATTGAAATCTCCCTGTTTCATTGTTATCCTCGTTTTTGACAAACATCTGTAGCAGATGGTGAAAAATATGCATCTGATTATTTTTTGGTGGATCAGTTGACTGGGGCCATGATTGTTCTGCTTGTTGTCAGAAAGGGTATTGGGAAGCTGTCTGTGGGGACCTGGAATGATTTGGTGGCTCATGGTTTGGAATACATGTGACAGGAAACATGTGACCCTACACTGCCACAGACAAGATTTGAAAATCTGCATATTGGCAAGAGACAGTTTTGCGTCATTAGCAATGAAAGTCTTGGTATCTGTATTCCTTTTGTTTGTGCAACATGGCAACTACAATATATAATTTTTTTTTATCTTGCAAAAGGTTTGATAGTGTATATTTGACAGCATGTGTGAGAGAGCATGATTTAGTGTATGCTAATGTTTGCCAATTTTTTTTCTTTTTTTGCTGGTTTCATAGAAGAGGCAGTTGAGGCCTCTTCTCAAACACTATCATACTCTCATGCATACCCTGTTATTTTCTTTCTCTCTCTCACACACAAATTATATATTTTTTGTTGTGTGTGTAATATATATGAATGATAGTGTTTGAGATGAATTAGTGCCTCAACTGCCTCTTCTATGAAAACACAAAAAAAATAAATGTTTTGATAGTACATGTGAAAGAGATCACGATACTGAGTTCATGACAGTCTATGTTTGAGTGTGTGTGTGTAAGAAAGTGATGCTGTGTGTAAGACGATACGATAGCGTCTGTGAAACTGTAGTGTGTGTGTGAAGGTGTCAAGTTTGAATTATGGCTTAAATGACTCACTCAACAACGTGCAACATAGCTACCAAAATAACAATATATTACATAAATGACTAATTTATAGTCAGTCGAAAACAATATTTAGAGCTTGTTTCTGATTGTCCAAAAGCCTGACCATAATAATAATAATAATAATAATAAATCTCAAAACATTGCATGTCATTTTATTGTATTAAAATCTGTAATAAATGAGAAATTAAATCCATGTGGTTCCAGTTTAACACCCACAGATGAAAGTTAAAGCACTCTCTTTGATAGTAAATGGCAGTCTATTATGAAGCACATTCATTTTGCTGATGCAAGTCTTAAAAATCTATCCATAAAAATGAAATAAAAAAGTAGCCCCATTTGAGTTCAGTTTCCCCTTAAAACATCAATGACTATTTGACCTCAACATTACATTACATTTGAGGGTCCCATATTAATTCTCTTCATTTCATGTAAAAACAAAAGTACACATGGACACCTGTTAGATAAAGGAGGTGTAACTGTACATTAATTCATAACAGAAAGAGATACAAGTGTTGCCAGACAAAACAAACCTCACCCAGTAGCACTTATGATGAATATGAAGGAAGATATCGTGAAAAAATAGGTACCCTATGAGTACATGTGGCTACTGCTTATAAATTTTTTTTTCCTGATACCATGTCCATAAATATAGCATATATTTACTCTATGAGGCAGTATCCACAAAAATGAAGCGTAATCCAAAAATGAACAATTTAAAAATCACAGAAGTGAAACATACCAAGTGTCTGTACTTTTATATTATTCTACTCTTACCTCTTACAGTTTTCGAAACTGAAACCTCCGAACCGAGACTGACATACACATGCTGTCGCCATTTCCCAGAAATGGCCTGGCACTAGAGCTCAGTGGAATGCACTTTCTCTCTGTAATAAGCATAAACATGTCTGAAAGCGATTTCTTTAGTCTAGTCCATTTATTTCAAATGGTGAACCGAATTGTATACACTCACCAGCCATTTTAATCAGAACATGTGCATGCGCAGTGTGCAACTGTTACACTCTTACAGCACAATGACATAGTGGCTAGCGCCTCTATATGAGGCAGTAGCTACAACAAAAACGATTGTGACCTTTTTGGTGACCTTGACTGGATGACCCTCAAAATGTTGAAGGTTCTATTTCAGACCAATGCCCATCTATCCTAAAAGTTTCATGAAGATTGATCCAGCTGTTTTCCTGTAATATCGTTAACAAAAAACAAACAAGCCCAACCGAAAACAATACCTCGCCCCCTGCTAGACTCCAGGCCAGGCGAGGTAACAAACACTACCACCATTGTATGACTTAAAAGTCTCTTTACATTCTGATAGTTTAAAGGAAAGGACACATCAATCTATCATAACATAAGGTTGGAAAAGCTAAATTGTTGAGATTGTCTTAAGAACAAGGCATCAAATGAAAGGAACAGTATCCTGTTCCTTTCTGTTATAAATGGAACAGCCTATTATTTGTAGAAGATATAGTGTAGTTAAGCCTTATGTTTGTGAACACATGCTTTATGTGTTAATGTAAAACATGCAGTTGGTTTTATATCAATCCAAAAAACCTGTGTATTAGTGCCTTAATCTATTTGTTATTTTAACATTACAATACTTAACATGTAACTAGCTTAACTGATAGTGGTATACACAAAATGGTGACCTCTTATGTTGTACAGTTAAAAACCATTTTGAAAACATTCCAAATGTAGTACACATTTTTCAATACCTCCAAGATAAAGTGATTTTGTTAATTTCTAAATTAAGCCTACACTGCTCAACAGTCTTTTGTACTTTTATTTATTTTTTGCATTTTGATTGGTTTCTCGTTTTAAAAGAGAGACATAATGGAGGGTCAGGCTGCTGTTACTTAAGTGTGAAATTCCTTTAAAGAAAAAAAATAAATTCTGAGTTTTCTTGGTGAAATATACTATGACAATTTAATAAAAAAAAAAAGTGGGTGTTTTTTTTGTTTTGTTTTTTTAAAAAAGGTTGAAACCCTGAATTTACATAGTTGACCTACCTTTTAAGTAGGGTTACTTGTGATATGACATTTACATTTCTTAGGAATACCAAAGAAACACAGTAACCCTAAAAACAATTTACATTAAAAAAAAAAAAAAAAACACACACAATGACCAAATAAACAGGTAAATTTAAAAAGGATGACAAGACATGTACAGTGTATGCACTAATGAATATAAGAACCTTTGTGTGTCAAAATGCTTGTATTTTATGAGTAAAAGCATTGAGGACATTACCTCAGCCTACTGGTGTTGTGTTCAGTGTGAGGAAAATGTATCAATTTTACAGATTGGTTTTCACAACCTTCTTCTCTTTGACAACAATCTTCTGTGAGCTGGGAAGTCCGTGTACAGTGCTTGTGTTCAATCCAATAGTCCCATTCTGGGACATGACAGTGGATGTTACCGCCCTCTGCAGGGATCCATGAGTGATTCCTGAAGTCCCTCCCTGCCTCTCTACTACATACTGCATACTCTGAGAGCCTCCGGCCACAGGAACACTTCTTTGGAGGGATCCATGAATTGCAGACCCTCCTTGCCCTTCCACAAACACTATGCCTTGAGATCCAGAGATGTTCCCTCGCGGCAGTATTCCTTGGAGGACCTGGCCACCTTGTGCACCTGTATCAACAAGCAAAAGCTGTGAACCCGACAAATGAGCTGACTGGAGCAAGTCTGTGTTCAGTGCTGTGGTGGATTCTCCATATGTTTCCAACAATACCACTCCGTCTCCTCCACCAATCGTGCCTTGTGCTGGCACAGCACCCTGGACCAGGACTCTTTCGTTCACTGGAGCGCCATTCAGCACATACATCCCCTGGGTCATTCCCACCATGGGCCTCTCGGCCAACAGCACAGTGTTAGAAACCTGAGGCTCCACCATGTAGTACATTGGCTGCTGTTGCACCATCAGGGTCTGGGTGGGCACATCGATCAGAGTCTGGGCTGGCTGCACGTCAGATACTACATGGGTGTCGTTAACTACCACATTCTCCGCCCTGTGCATGGTAGAGGATGCTGCAACTTCGGCGGCCATGTTGACAGTGTTGGTGTTGGCAAAACTGGTGTGCATGGAAACTGATTCAGAGTGATCCATGATGGGTTTTGGAGGAGGAAGGGAGGCAGCAGCCATTGTGAACTTTGTGCCTCCACCACATATCTCAGCTAGAGTAGTGAACTTTGACCCCAAATTATTAAGGAACCCCAGATCATTATCAGATCCCAGGATGCTGCAGCAACCGACAGAGCCAGCAGGTGATCCCTGACCTTCTAAACTAAACAGCAGCAAATTCTCTTCAGCTGTGGTGCATAAGTCCTGAGTTTTCTGCAAGACACAAATAGGCTTGTTAAAGCACTAAAATTCATATTGCACCTTCCATGAGCTAACGCATACAAATACAGTAGAATGTAGTCACTGACACAGTTGTGGCGGATGAGTTGAAGCATAAAACAGTAGGATTCCAAGGTCTAACTCTTTGCCTAACTTCTTTTTGTGTTATCAAAATGCAAATTTTACTAGTCAACATGACTTATTATTGAAATGTATATTATGTAAAAGCATTAATAAAACTCAGCATTCTGTTTTACTGCTATTCTAAAAGCTAACACATACTTCAACAGAGGCCTGTAAATCCAACCAAATTCATTCTTTTCAAACTGCTGTTTGTGCTGTGTTACAGGACAGCATCAAGCTCTATCTACCCTCTTCCACATACAGTTGTGGTCAGAAGTTTACATACAGTGACATTAATGTCATCTTGGATATGAAGGTCATGGCAATATTTGGGCTTTCAGTAATTTCTTTGAACTGTTCTTTTTCTGTGGCAGAATGTACGGCATACATCTTTTAAAAAAAACCTAGAATTTGGTGCACAAGTTATAATTTTCTTCGGGTTTTCTGAAATCAACATGGTCAAAATTATACACACAGGGTCAAAAATATACATACAGCACACCTAATTATGGGTAAAATGTCTATTTGCAAGATTCACCCAAACATTTTTGTTTAACATGAACAAGCTTCTGGCAGAATTCTGATTGGATATTTCATGACTCTTCATGGTAGAATTGGTAGCGTTCAATTAATTTTTTTCCCCTTCTTGGCATGGACTCGACTTATAAGCACAGTCCATATATTTTCAATAGGGTTGAAGTCAGGGCTTGTTTTAAGCTTAATGTTAGACTGCTTTATCCTCCACAACCAGCTCTGATGTGCGTTTGGGTTCATCGTCCTATTGTAACTTCCAAGTTTCTGATGGTTTATGCTGAAGAATTCTGAGGTAGTCCTCCTCCATTATTCCATCCACTTTGTGCAATAAACCAGTTCCACTGGCAGCAAAACAGCCCCAGAGCATGATGCTGCTACCACCGCCACCAGCTGGTACAGTGTCCCTCTGTACATGGTGGTCACTGTGGCTAAGCAACTCAATCTTTGACTCATCTGATCATACAGCTTTCCTCCAGAAGGCCTTTCTCTTTGTCTGGGTGGTCAGCTTCAAACTTTAGTTAAGCTTGAAGGTGTCAATTTTGGAGCAGGAGGTTATTTCTTGGACAGTAGCCTCTTAGTCCATGATGATCTGAACTGTAGACAGTGATCCATCAGCTTCCAGTTCATGACAGGGCTGTGCCATGGTGGTTCCCAGGTTGTTCCTGACCATCCAAACCAATTTCCTTTCAGCTGAGGGTGACAGTTTGGGTTTTCTTGAAGCAAAGTAGCTTGGCAAAGTGACTACACCCCACAATAACTTGGATACAACTGTTTGAACTCATCTCATCTCATTATCTCTAGCCGCTTTATCCTTCTACAGGGTCGCAGGCAAGCTGGAGCCTATCCCAGCTGACTACGGGCGAAAGGCGGGGTACACCCTGGACAAGTCGCCAGGTCATCACAGGGCTGACACATAGACACAGACAACCATTCACACTCACATTCACACCTACGGTCAATTTAGAGTCACCAGTTAACCTAACCTGCATGTCTTTGGACTGTGGGGGAAACCGGAGCACCCGGAGGAAACCCACGCAGACACGGGGAGAACATGCAAACTCCACACAGAAAGGCCCTTGCCGGCCACGGGGCTTGGACCCAGGACCTTCTTGCTGTGAGGCGACAGCGCCAACCACTACACCACTGTGCCGCCACTGTTTGAACTGATCTTGGAATTTGCAGTTGTTTAGAAATGGCTCCAAGAGACATTCTGGGAGTTGTGTATATCTGCGTTTCTCTTTCTCAGCTCTGCACTGAGCTCCTTGGACTTTCCCATTTTACTGTGTACTGGTCAATCCAGTGAGTGCTGTAAACAAACCTTTTTTTATGAAGCCACAGAGAAGCTACCAGCTGTAGTCAATCATGATCACTAACAGGAAGTTAAGAGACCACAGCCTTGGCAAGATAAAAGACATTTTGGAAGTTTCAGCACCTCCGAATTAATAATCTAAGTGAGCGTATGTATAATTTTGACCCTGTGTTGATTTCAGAAACCCCAAAGAAAATTAAAACTTGTGCCCCAAGTTCGTGTTTTTTTAATTAAAAGATGTATGCTGTACATTCTGCCACAGAAAAAAAAAACAGTTCAAAGAAATTACTGAAAGCCCAAATATTGCCATAACCTTCATATCCAAGATGACATTCATGTCACTGTATGTAAACTTCTGACCACAACTGTATGTGGAAGAGGGCAGATAGAGCTTAATGCTGTCCTGTGAGACAGCACAAGCAGCAGTTTGAAAAGGATGAATTTGGTTGGATTTACAGGCCTCTGTGGAAGTATGTGTTAGCTTTTAGAATAGCAGTTAATAAAACTAAGCATTTTATTTTATGTTTTTACATTATATACCCTTTCAATAATAAGTAATGTTGAATAAAATTGCATTTTGATAAAGAACAAAAACAAGTTGAGCACAGAGTTAGACCTTGGAATCCTACTGTACGTGAGCTCACAGATACCGATTGGCAAGTGTCATAATGATTGACAGTGACGTGACACTATGCCATCCCTCATACCCAGACAGTGCATTCAGCATTGCTCTCCAGGTTCCAAGCCATAGATCAGGATTCTGACTTACATTAGGGCAAACAATTTTCTTTTATGCCATTAGGGAGCCCCTATAAATTATTTTCTGAAGTTGAGATATACAGTGGTGCTTGAAAGTTTGTGAACCCTTTAGAATTTTATATATTTCTGCATAAATATGACCTAAAACATCATCAGATTTTCACACAAGTCCTAAAAGTAGATAAAGAGAACCCCGTTAAACAAATGAGACAAAAATATTATACTTGGTAATTTATTTATTAAGGAAAATGATCCAATATTACATATCTGTGAGTGGCAAAAGTATGTGAACCTCTAGGATTAGCAGTTAATTTGAAGGTGAAATTAGAGTCAGGTGTTTTCAATCAGTGGGATGACAATCAGGTGTGAGTGGGCACCCTCTTTTATTTAAAGAACAGGGATCTATCAAAATCTGATCTTCACAACATGTTTGTGGAAGTATATCATGGCACGAACAAAGGAGATTTCTGAGGACCTGAGAAAAAGCGTTGTTGATGCTCATCAGGCTGGAAAAGGTTACAAAACCATCTCTAAAGACTTTGGACTCCACCAAGCCACAGTCAGACAGATTGTGTACAAATGGAGGAAATTCAAGACCATTGTTACCCTCCCCAGGAGCGGTTGACCAACAAAGATCACTCCAAGAGCAAGGCGTGTAGTTGTCAGTGAGGTCACAAAAGACCCCAGGGTAACTTCTAAGCAACTGAAGGCCTCTCTCACATTGGCTAATGTTAATGTTCATGAGTCCACCATCAGGAGAACACAACAACAGTGGTGTGCATGGTAGGGTTGCAAGGAGAAAGCCACTGCTCTCTAAAAAGAGCATTGCTGCTCGTCTGCAGTTTGCTAAAAGTCACGTGGACTAGCCAGAAGGCTATTGGAAAAATGTTTTGTGGATGGAGGAGACCAAAATAGAACTTTTTGGTTTAACTGAGAAGTGTTATGTTTGGAGAAAGGAAAACACTGCATTCCAGCATAAGAACCTTATCCCATCTGTGAAACATGGTGGTGGTAGTACCATGGTTTGGGCCTGTTTTGTTGCATCTGGGCCAGGACGGCTTGCCATCATTGATGGAACAATGAATTTTGAATTATACCAGCGAATTCTAAAGGAAAATGTCAGGACATCTGTCCATGAACTGAATCTCAAGAGAAGGTGGGTCATGCAGCAAGACAATGACCCTAAGCACACAAGTCATTCTAACAAAGAATGGTTAAAGAAGAATAATGTTTTGGAATGGCCAAGTCAAAGTCCTGATCTTCATCCAATCAAAATGTTGTGGAAGGACCTGAAGCAAGCAGTTCATGTGAGGAAACCCACCAACATCCCAGAGTTGAAGCTGTTCTGTACAGAGGAATGGGCTAAAATTCCTCAAAGCTGGTGTGCAGGACTGATCAACAGTTACTGGAAGCATTTAGTTGCAGTTATTGCTGCACAAGGGGATCACACCAGATACTGAAAGCAAAGGTTCACATACTTTTGCCACTTACAGATATGTAATATTGGATCATTTTCCACAATAAATAAGTGACCAAGTATAATATTTTTGTCTCATTTGTTTAACTGGCTTCTCTTTATCTACTTTTAGGACTTGTGTGAAAATCTGATGTTTTAGGTCATATTTATGCAGAAATATAGAAAATTCTAAAGGGTTCACAAACTTTCAAGCACCACTGTATATTAGGGCTGTGCCGATAGACGATGCCATCGTCCATCGACGATGGTGGTCATCCATCACGATGGAGAGCCACCATCGTGATACCACGCCCCCTCCTGTCATAAACATGCATATACATATCATCTGGGCCTATTTAACCTAAAAAGTTAGTTTTTTGTTAGTTTAGTTAGTTAGTTTTGTTTAATATATAAATATAACATATATTTATATATAAATATATAATTATATAAATCATTATAAAGTAATATCCTATTACCGCTTGTTCACGTAGGCTATGGTGCAGGGACGTGCTAGTGAACATAATGTGGTTACACAAATACAGTATGCTACTAATAATAAATTTTGACTTCATTTTTTAGCCTACACTATACTTTTAATGTAAAATTTGTCATGTTGTTCAAACAAATAGCCACTATTAACGACTTCAGTCGGGAAATATTGCACCTTATCAAACGGCAGTGAAGCGCAGACTTCGGCAGAAGTCAAATAACTTTAATCTGGTAAATAGGCCTACTTTCAGACACAAAATGGTCCACTCTAAGCCATAATGTCAAACCAAAGGGAAGAATGAAGGTGATTCTGATAAATGTAAAGACAGTGTAAAAAAAAAAATATATTAAATCATGATTTTAAAAGCTGGTGCAATAATTCAAACACTAATAAATTGGAAAAATTAGCGCGTTCAAGTGCGCACTAAAGGCCGAAACGCATCTTCAATTGTTATGGTGTAAATAAACAATGAGTAATAGCTTAAGTGTAGTTTCTTCTCATAGTTTGAATACTAGTCTTTCATTGTTAGAGCTGATTAATATCTTAGCGTGATCAGTGAGTGCTCGGGGAGGTTCATTTCCACCTGCGCTTTGCGCAGCTCATTTCTCCGAAGCCAGCTGTGCGCAAACGCAGTGTTGACTGCTCGGCAAACTCCAAACGCTTGGTCTGTACTGGCCCTCCGTTGCGCAAGCGAGTTGGTTATGGCCAGGTTCAAATTGTGCCCAAAACAACGGCCATTTCAATTGCCTGATGGCTGTGACAATATTCGCCCCGTTGTTATACAGGCGATCTTTTTCTCCTCTATTTTCCATTCGGCAAGTGTCTCGCGCAATGCGTCTTCTAAATTGTCCGCTGAATGCGTGTCTGGCATGAAACTCGTCTGCAGGCATTTGGACTGCATTGCCCACTCTCGGTCCACATAATGTACGGTAGCTGACATATAGGGCATCATGTTGCAGCTGGACCACATATCCGTTATCAAGGCCAAATATTCCACATCACCTAGCGCTTTTTTTCTTTACGTGCCAAAGCCTCGGATGAGTATCTAATACTTTTAATAATAATAATAATAATAATAATAATAATATATTTAATAATGTGGTATTAAAATCCCCCCCACCACGATATGATCGTCCATCACGATGTTTGCACTGTAAACATCGTCGATGCCAATTAAGGGGACATCGCACAGCCCTACTGTATATGTATACAGTTAATTCAAGATATACTGACACTTTCAACATAAGGCAAAAGGATTGTATAAAATGGACGATTAAACACGAGTAACATCCGTACTACCAAATGTGTGACAATAATATTGGCACCCTTCAAGAATATTTAATGTGGGTTAAATGCAGAGAGCAAATTTCACAAGTGTTTGATGAATAAAGTTGTGCTTTCTTTCTTCCTTAAAACCACCAAAAACCCCTGATTGGAATTTGTCTTTTAGAAAAGAAAAAAAAATTCCTAAATTCTCTGAGGATGTTATGCATTTCTCTAAAGAAATGGGCTGGTGGGTTGTTCCAGGCTTCTTGGAGAACTTGCTAGGAGCCATTTTAAGAGACTGGTGGTGTTCAATATCGGTTTGCATTTTCTTTAGTAATTAAAAGTTTGGCCTGTATAGAACATCCCCCTGTCTGGTATTGTAATGCACTAAAATGAACATTTGCACACAAATGCACAATTGCCACTTTGCACCCGTCTTTGTCTTCTCATTTATGCTGTTTATTATACTTGGATAGCTAAATGTTGAGATAGCAAATGTCTACTTAGATTGCTGGAGATAGTTATTTATATACCTTAATTTATAATCTATTTTCTCTATAAATGCACCATGGGGAGCCTGAGGGAAACAATATTTCAAATGCACTGTATACTTGTATATGGATGTATTGACAAAGCCCTCTTCGATCTTATGCTCCATTCCATTTAGTGTTCATCATTTTCTGAATGAAATTCTAATTAAGCAACTGTAATTTGAAACTGTTAATATTGGATGAGTAAAGTTTTTTTTTGCTTGAAGATTTTTGTTTTCTGAGAAGTTCCCCCCCCGTCACACTTGTTACAAGTAACCTGCTCCATAAGCGGTCAAGGGAAATGGAAGAACAAGAGAAGAGGTAAAGGTCAGTGAAGCTGCATTCTTACTTGTGTAATTGATTTGGTATTATTTAAAAAAAAAATTGTGTCATTTACAAAATTTGCATTTGGTTCTCTCAATTAATGAAAATAAAACCTTACATACAGTCATTTTTCTACTTGACCATCTGCTAAAGCAGACAAACTGATGTACTCTGCCTCTGTGACCCTAGGGTTAGGGCCCATACCTTCCGTGATGTCAAATTCCATTCTTTCTTCTTTTATGTACTTTTTACTTCTCCACTTACATGTAGGTAGTAATGGTTGAAGAAGTCTTCTGAAAGGCCCAGTCCACTGTCATACATGGAAAACTCCTCCCTTGTCATCCCAAGATATCCGCTCATTCCCTGACTCATAGAAGCCATTTCAATCTGATTTCTGGTTTGCCCTCTATTGATGATGTAACCAGCACCTCCTGCAGCTCCAAGGGCAGCAACTCCACTCGCTGCACTGTCGATAGCCCAAAAGTCACCTGGCATCATTCTAGGACCATCAGTGTCACTCAGGAAGAAGGGCACATCCTGTCAAATTCAGAATTAAATTGATTTGAATAGCAGAGGTTACATGGATGTTTTGTATCACAGCTGGATTTCAGCCATTGCATGAATGCTACCATTACGAAACTAGGATTAAATGGTAATTTATTTTGATATCCAATTTAAATGTTCTACAAAACTGTTAACAAACCATCTGTAGACTGTCATAAAACAGCTCCCCAACTAATACTAAATAATAACAATTTAAGTATTCAAAATGTTTTGTAGATTACCGATAAAACCTTTTGATTTCACTTTTTTGGACAGTCCAGTTTATAGCTTGTGATGTTTAGATGATCATTTATAGATGATCAACTCATTCTATCAGTTTCAAATTCAGATAATGTGAACTCTACTGTTTCACTTAATGGCATATTGAAAGGTAACCAAACATAATTTGGCTCTTTGAAGAGAAGCAGTTTATAGGCTGGTTGATGGCAGACTACATATTCACTGTCCACTTTATTAGGAACACCTGTACACCTGCTCATTTATGCAGTTATTCAATCAGCCAATCATGTGGGAGCAGCATAATGCATAATATAATGTACATACGGGTCAAGAGCTTCAGTTAATATCTATATCAAACACGAGAATAGAGAAAAATGTGATCTCTGAGACATCATCCATGGCAAGGTTGCTGGTGCTCAGGGGCGGAGCTAAAGGGGGGCGGGGCCATTGCCCCTGGGCCTTGGGCCCTCCTCCTAGCCGTACAGGGCCCCACCCTTTGACATTCAGGCCCTCCCAATAAATGTGCCTTACGCGATTTCATTGGAAATTCCTCCTTGAAACCTACAAGTTTTCACATGATTACAGATTAGTTGACACATACATATATCATTTTTGCTACACATTCTTATCATGGTTAAAAAAATAAAATAAAAAAAACCCTGTGAAATCAGGATAGTTGAGGCTTTTCTTGGATTCGAGATAACTGTGAACGCATCCGCTTCTGAACTGGAGGGCTGAATTATTAGCTGCATTGAAGGGAATGGCTTAGATCTTTCCAGATGCCGTGGACAGGGTTATGACGGCGCAGCGAACATGAGCGTAATTTATTCCAGTGTTCAAGCGAGAAAAGCAGAGCCCCTTGCTTTGCACGTGCACTGTGTGGCTCATTGTCTGAATTTGGTACTGAATGATTCTGTCAAAACTATCCCAGAGATTAGACAGTTTTATGAATGTGGTTGAACAACTGTACAACTTTTTTGCCAACAGTGTTAAGAGGTGGGCATTACTTGGCGAGACTTATTGAGCCCAGAGAGCAGGGACATAACCTTGAAACGCCTCTGCCCAACCTGCTGGTCCTCCCGCTACGATGTGCTTGTTGCGTTAAAGTACAGATATGGAGACGTCATTAAAGCTCTCGACAAGCTCTCACTTACAAGCAAGAAAATGAATGAACGAGATGAGGCAGATGCACTTAAAAAGGCCATTACTAAATTTCAGTTCATATTTTTAATCAGCCTTCAGACAAAGATTTTGGAGTGCACTAATGCCATCTCAAAATTACTGCAGGAGAAGACCATTGATCTCCTCAAAGCATCTGCATTATTGCAAAATGCTGTACAAACTCTACAGGAGTACAGGGAGCAGTTTGATGAGGCAAAGGCTTCCACTCTGGCACTGGCTGTGAAATGGGGCAGTCAAACGCAATTTGTAGCCACCAGGTTGAAAAAAGTGAAGCGCCACTTTGATCACCTTAGCGAAGACAGTCGGCTTTCCGATGCAGAACATTATTTTCGGGTGAATGTGTTCTATGCATGCCTTGACGTAATCATTCAGCAGCTGTCACAAAGGTTTGTCAGTTTAAATTGGACTGCTCATTTGTTTGAGGTTATTCATCCAAATATGCTCCAGCATGCCAAGGACGAGGAGCTATACGAAGTGGCCCGTTGACTGTGTGATCACTATAGTCGGGATATTGACTCCAGCTTTCCTGGTCAACTAGTGTCACTTAGGGCTTGTTTCAAGGAGCAGATAGCGACACACACACATCTGTGCTTAGCCTGGCCAGGTTGCTGGTAGTAGATCATCCAGCAGTAACTTCTACATTTAGTGAGGTGTGCACGGCCTTCTTGCTTTTTCTCACTCTCCCCGTCTCAGTTGCGACAGCAGAGCACTCTTTCTCCAAATTAAAATTGATAAATTAATTATCTCAGGAGCGCAATGGGTCAAGAGAGACTCTGTGGATTGGCCATTTTGAGAATGAGCGAGCAAGAGCGCTTAACATCCCTCAAATAGTTGACGACTTTGCGGCGCGCAAGGCGTGTCGAATGCCTTTTTAATGACGAACGCAAGTTTCCGTGTCGGCTTTGTAGTTGAAGACGTGCTTACACAATGAGGGTGTATCATTCATGATTGCTGGATTTTTTTGTTGTTGTCTAGTGTCCATTTGGACACTAATAAAAAATGAACGGAAAATACAGGCTATGTAGGCCTATAAAAAAAAATTAAAAAAAAACACCACACCTCTGAGCAAGTTCTAATATAGCCTGATTATATGCTGCAGGCCTTCTGTTTGTTTGCAATTTCGCCATGGCTAGGTCCAAAGGCTACGTTCTTAAAAACTGCTTTTTGTTAGATATAGCCTGTGTAGGCCTATATGCCGCAAGCCTTCTAATTTGTTTGTTTGCAATTTCGCCATGGGGGGGGGGGGGGGGGGGGGGGGGGGGCTGATTGGAGTTTTGCCCCGGGGCCTTGTGTGCAGTTGTTCCGCCACCGCTGGTGCTAGATGGTCTGGTTTGAGTATTTCAGAAACTGCTAAGCTCCTGGGATTTTTACACACAGTCTCTAGAGATTACACAGAATGGTGTGAAACATAAGACATCCTTTGTGAAGAGCGTCTGCAGGCTGAAACACTTTTTTATGAGAGAGATCAGAGGAGAACGACCAGACCCACAAATAATACAAGGACTACAAGAGCGTCATCTAGAGGGGACTGTATAAGTATGTTTAGACATTCTACTTTTGGCCAAAGTGCTTTCTCAGTAAAAACATCAGGGCTATGGAATAGCATTCCTGTTAGTATCAGGCAAAGCATCACACTCAGTACTTTTAAATTAGGTCTTAAGAAATGGCTAAAAGCAGGGCAGCACTGTGAACATTTTTAGTCATTGATCTTGTGTTTTTGTGTTTATCATATATCATGTTTTTTGTTTCCTTTAGTTTATTTTAACTATGTACTTGTCACTGTAATATACAGTAGGCCTATATCTGCACATAGTCCCACCTATAACATGTTTTGTTGTCTTTTTTTTTTTAACATCAATTCCTGTCCAGGGACTACAGATGAAAATTAACCTTGTGGCTATAATCTGGCTCAGTTGTATGTTGTGCATTGTTCCTGTCAAATAAACATAAAAAGGTAAAAAAAAAAAAAGCTGACAGGAAGTCTATAATAACTCAATCACTCTTTACATCTGCGGTGAGCAGAAAAGCATCTCAGAATGCACAAGACCTCAAACCTTGAGGTGGATGAGCTACAACAGCAGAAGACCACATTAGGTTCCAGTCCTGCCAGACAAGAACCTGAGGCTATCATGAGCACAGACTCACCAAAACTGGACAGATGTGGTCTTCTGCTGTTGTAGCCCATTCACCTCAAAACATCAAACCTTGTGCATGCTGAGATGCTTTTCTGCTCACCAGTTTTAAAGAGTGACTTTGTGAGCTACTATAATTCTTCCTGGCAGCTCGAACCAGTCCGTGTCATAGCACAACAATCATTGTTAAATGGTAGAGTGAGCAGTACAATGAACACTCTCTCTCTCTCTTAGTTAAGATGCTCTTAGCATTAAGAGGCTTTTTGGAAACCCACTACTGGCCAGTTTCCTCTGACCACTCATCAATAAGGCATTTCCACCCATAGAACTGTTATTCACTCAATGTTTTTTGAGTTTCACACCATTCTGTGTAAACTGTGAAATACTTTTCTGAAGTACTCAAACCAGTCCATCTGGTATCAATATCCATGCAATGATCAAGGAGATCACAGTTTTTCATCATTCATGAATGTGCAAGTGTTCCTAATAAAGTGAACAGTGAGTGTAGTAGATGGTTTGTAAACTGGACCATACGAATAAAGTGTAACTGGAATAACCAAATGAGCCTGAAGAACAAGAGGTTGCGATATCTCTCTCTTACCCGGTCTTCTCCCTGACCTTCTGTATAGTAGGAAATCAGATGCTGTTTAGTGTCAAAAGGCATGTCAGTGAAGGGTCCGCTCATGGCAGCTGCTCCACACTGACAGAACAGCAGTAGGAGTGGAATAACTGTGAAAACACTTCAGATATTGAGTGTTGATGCAGGCTTCTTTTACAGTCTTTAATTTTTTGTAGCAGTACAAGAAGGCTAAACATCTACTGGGATGCATCTAAAAATAATCCAGTCAACACAGATGTAACAGACAAGAAAAGTATGCTCACGTAATAGCACAAGGAGTCCCAGGATAAGCAAACCAATTCCGGCACTGCCAAGGCCTGAGCTCTTTCCTTGAGCTGCAATGGCGCCACATGTTGCTGATTCATCACATGTGCAGACATTCACCTTTAACACCTGCTTATCTGGACACGACATCCCCTGCTGATCACGAACTTCTAGAATCACCTGAAGAAGGCCTGGCCACAATGTGTCTTGGGGCACCAACATGGCTGTTGTATCTACAATAACATGATTAAGTCAACATCACTGAATTACATCATGTAAGGAGCAAATAATATTGGAGACTATCCACATTCATTTACCTCAATAGATCCATTTCTTTGTATATTAATAAATGTGGGAATATTAGACAAAAACCCACATGCTAACATGCGACAACCTACTTCTCGGATTCATTTCATTGTCTCTCAACATCATCAAAGGCCTTTACTGTTTTTTTTTTAAGGAAATATGGCCCTTTGCCCTGAATGTCAGGGCAGATCACTAAAAAATTCGTACCATTTAAGAGCTCCACACTCCACTTTCCATCTGTCCCTTCAGGCAGGACAATGAATGTGAAGGGATATGCATTTGGAAAATCATCTTTGTCCTCTGCAGTGACATACAAAACTTCCTGAGTGGTGCATATCGTCTGTGTGGGATCAGGTAGAGTAGGGCAGTGGTCATTAAAGTCCTCCACCTGGATGGCGACAGTGCCCGTCGCTGTTTTAAAGGGCATGTCTATAATGACAGAGGGAAAGTATTACATATTGAATAGCACATTGTAATGCCCTTTTTTCAGTATAGGTGGGTTTGTTTCTACAGGATATATTGAACAAATTTAAGATACCAGAAAAACAAAATGAAAAACAATAATGGGAGATAATTTACTATCATTGATGTGTGCTCCATCTTTCACGGCTCCACCTGTAGGACAAGTGGAGCCATAATCCTTAGAATAAACTTTTATTTCTATTTGCAAAAGCAATGCTTTTATGTTCTCCTGGTGATTATATAACTGCCTTGTCTGGCCTTCCGGAAATCTACAAATGCTATGTTTTGAGGCCAAATGTGCGAATAGTTTTTAGTATAAATACACAGATGATTATAGGAAATCATGCATGCTGATTTCTCAGTAATCACCTCAAGCGACTCAGCAAAATGGCGGCCAATCACTTTGTCACTGTAAGTGAGGAAGAATTACAAATTCTGAAAGACAGTACTGTCCCTAAAAGCACTAAAGATGCTACGGAGTTTGGGCTAAAACTATTCAAAGGTAAAGTGGAACTGTGATTTATTTTTATCGATTTCAAAACAAAGTATTTTATGTGAGTTGGCATAGAAAAGTGACAGGTCTGCGCGCATCACATTTGCATGCTGCTTTTGAAGTAACTATTTTTTTTAAAAATCATATTAAAAATATCATCTGTGTATTTATACTAAAACCATTATAATTGTTCAATCAGTAATTTTTAAATAAAACTTGCTTTCTTCCTCTAGAAATAGAACACAATATTATGTATCTAATTATCATTACTTCCTGTTTCTTTTGTCTAATACACGTAAATTGCGTCGACTACAGGACACTTTAATTGCCTGCCCATCAGCTTATGTAATGCACTTTAGCAGCGTATGTAGGAATTAGTGTTGCACCGATACCGATACCAGTATCGGGCGGGGCCCCGATCTGGCACTAAAATGGTGGTATCGGTATTGGCGAGTAGCAAGAAATAGGGCGCCGATACCATTTACCGATGCTAGTATGACACTTGAACGCAGCCTTCTCTCTCCCGACACTCACTACACTCTGTGTTGTGTGATCACACGTGATCACTGTGCATGCCTGCCAAGCACGCCAAGCAGCTATTGCTATTGACCTGCTCCAGGCCAATGAGAGCGGGCCAATAGCCGCTCTTAACCAATACAGGGGCAGCTTTTTCATGCGGAGGAAAAACAAACCACGAGAAGAAAATGTTGGCGGTCTGGATATATTTCAGCATAGAAACTCTGGCGGGCGGCACGGTGGTGTAGTGGTTAGCGCTGTCGCCTCACAGCAAGAAGGTCCTGGGTTCGAGCCCCGGGGCCGGCGAGGGCCTTTCTGTGTGGAGTTTGCATGTTCTCCCCGTGTCCGCGTGGGTTTCCTCCGGGTGCTCCGGTTTCCCCCACAGTCCAAAGACATGCAGGTTAGGTTAACTGGTGACTCTAAATTGACCGTAGGTGTGAATGTGAGTGTGGATGGTTGTCTGTGTCTATGTGTCAGCCCTGTGATGACCTGGCGACTTGTCCAGGGTGTACCCCGCCTTTCGCCCGTAGTCAGCTGGGATAGGCTCCAGCTTGCCTGCGACCCTGTAGAAGGATAAAGCGGCTAGAGATAATGAGATGAGATAATGAGATGAGAAACTCCGGCGAGTACAATGGCTACATGCAAGATTTGCGGCCTGAAAGTTTCGAGAGGTGGAGTTAAATCGGCCAGTTTCAATACCTCGAACCTGATAAAACATTTGAAGACGAAACATGTGAATGAACACAAAGAGTTTCTACTGGATTCACTTTGTATTAGTCTTTTTCCTGTTTCACAAAGGTAAGCAGCAGCCTGACAAAGCCATGATAGCAATGATTTTACATCCAAGTATGCAGCTCTTCATATATATATATATATATATATATATATATATATATATATATATATATATATATATATACACACACACATTTCAAACGGAGTGGTATCGGTATCGGCGCCAAAAAAATGGTATCGGTGCAACACTAGTAGGAATTATACCCCCCCAGTGAAACATCAACTATGAAGAGACTACATAGAATACTGAAAAGGCTAAATATACAGTCTGTACACTCATACAGTGGGGTCTAAAACCTGAGCTCACGCCGAAAATCTGGGAATTTTAAAATTTTAAACTAGAGATAAACAAAGATTTAAAATGAAAAATTACATCTTTCAACGCGATTCAACACTCAAGATTCTGCAAGATTTTTAGGTCCCAATTTAAATGTAAATAAATTTGTGATATGGACCATGTTAACTGCTTTGTACAAAAGGTCAGATTTTCCATGAGACTCATCTCTTATAGTGAAGTATGTTCAGCTGATACTCCAATGGACTTAATCTAAAATGGATCATAATTTTGTACAAACTTGTGAAGCTCATGCCAGCTCAAGTGCACAGTCATTCCCACCACAGTGGGAATGATAACCAACAACAACGAGACAGCCTACAGGGAGGAGGTTCAGCACTTGACAAAATGGTGTTCAGACAATAACCTGGACTTGAACATTTCAAAAACTAAGGAAAGGATAGTAAACTTAGTAAAAGGAGATCGAGATAGTAAAACGAGATCGAGGTGCACCAAACACTCTGCCCTCTGCATACATGGTGAGGAGGTGAAGAGGGTGGAGACCTTCAAGTTCCTCGGCGTCCACATCTCGGCTGACCTCACCTGGACCACAAATCTCTCACCAGGTGGGGAAAGCCCAACAGAGGCTTTACTTCCTTAGGAAGTTAAAGCAAGCTCGCCTCTCTCACCACCTGCTGATCAACTTTTATCGATCTGCAAGAGAGAGCCTCCTGACCTACTGTTGTACGGTGTGGTTTTCCAGCTGTACCACGGAGGACAGGCAGGACCTGCAGTGGGTGGTGAAGGTGGCAGAGCATAATCGATACACCACTACCTCTCCTCAAAAGACATTTACACTGACCGACTACAAAAGAAGGCCAGCTGTATTTTAAAGGACCACACCCACCCTGGACATCATCTATTCTCCCGACTGGCCTCTGAAAGGAGATACCGACTCAGAGCTGCATCAAACAAACAGACTAAAAAACAGCTTCTACCCTCAAGCTGTCGGATGCACAACCCCACCTCCCCCGCCCTAACTCCACCAGTGAGGGGCAACAAACACCCTCCCCCAAGGAAAATGCCTATTTATTGCTTTTATGTCTATTTATTGTGTTTCTTTTTGTATTTTGTTCTTATGCATCCATTTTATTCACTGTTACTTGCATTTTGCACTGCCAGTACAGAGAGCTGCTACAGTGCCTTGAAAAAGTATTCATACCCCTTGAACTTTTTCACATTTTTCCACCTTACAACCACGAACTTAAAAGTTTTTTATTAAGATTTATGTGATAGACCAACACAGAGTAGCACATCATTGTGAAGTGAAACGAAAATGATAAATGGTCTTCAAAATTTTAAACAAATAAAAATCTGAAAAATGTGGTGTGCATTCGTATTCAGCCCCCTGTACTCGGAAACCTCTAAATACAATCCAGTGCCATCAATTGCCTTCAGAAGTCATCTAATTAGTTAATAGAGTCCTACTGTGTGTAATTTACTCTCAGCATAAATACACTTGTTCTGTGAAGGCCTCAGTGGTTTGTTAGAGAACACTGAAGAACAAACAGCATCATGAAGACCAAAGAACTCACCAGACAGGTCAGGGCTAAAGTTCTGGAGAAGTTTAAAGCTGGGTTAGGTTATAAAAAATATCCCAAGCTCTGAACATCTCAAGAAGCACTGTTCAATCCATCATTCAAAAATGGAAAAAGTATGGCACAACTGCAAACCTACCAAGACATGGCCGTCCACCTAAACTGACAGAGCAAGCAAGGAGAGCACTGGTCAGAGAAGCAGCCGAGAGGCCCATGATCACTCTGGAGGAGCTGCAGAAATCCACAGCTCAGGTGGGAGAATCTGTGCACAGGACAACTATAAGAAGAAAGCCATTGTTGAAAGACAGGCATAAGAAGTCCCGTTTGCAGTTTGCCAGAAGCCATGTAGGGGACACAGCAAACATGTGAAAGAAGGTGCTTTGGTCACATGAGACCAAAGTTGAACTTTTTGGCCTAAATGCAAAGCGCTATGTGTGGCGGAAAACTAACACTGCTCATCACCCTGCACACACCATCCCCACTGTGAAACATGGTGGTGGCAGCATCATGCTATGGGGATGCTTTTTTTCAGCAGGGACAGGTAAGCTGGTCAGAGTTGATGGGAAGATGGATGGAGCTAAATACAGGGCAATCCTGGAAGAAAACCTGTTGGAGGCTGCAAAAGACTTGAGACTGGGAAGGAGATTCACCTTCCAGCAAGACAATGACCCTAAACATACAGCCAGAGCTACAGTGGAATGGTTTAGATCAAAGAATATTCATGTGTTAGAATGGCCCAGTCAAAGTCCAGACCTAAATCCCATTGAGCATCTGTGGCAAGACTTGAAAATTGCTGTTCACAGATGCTCTCCACCCAATCTGGCTGAGCTTGAGCTATTTTGCAAAGAAGAATGGGCAAAAATTTTAGTGTCTAGATGTGCAAAGCTGGTAGAGACATACCACAAAAGACTTGCAGCTGTAATTGCAGCAAAAGGTGGCTCTACAAAGTATTGACGCAGGGGGGCTGAATACTAATGCACATCACATTTTTCAGATTTTTATTTGTTTAAAATTTTGAAGACCATTTATCATTTTCGTTTCACTTCACAATTATGTGCTACTCTGTGTTGGTATATCACATGAAATCTCAATAAAAAACTTTTAAGTTCGTGGTTGTAAGGTGGAAAAATGTGAAAAAGTTCAAGGGGTACGAATACTTTTTCAAGGCACTGTAAACTGCGTTCCGTTGTTTCTAAAACAATGACAATAAAGGTCTATCTATCTTAAAGCAAAAAAGGGGACACCCCAAATACTAAGCAACTCTGAAATTCATGTAAATATTTTTTTTAAAAATATATTTTTTCACTCAAGTTGTAGCGGATATCATTTGTAATAAAAACCTTCATGTTAATTTGAAAAAGAAAGCAAATACAATAGTTTTCACGAGTGCTCTCGGACCAGTGTTGTTTTTGGCAGCCATTTTTGATTTAGTTTTAGTCTTAGTCTTTTGGACGAAATGCTTATTAGTTTTAGTCACATTTTAGTCAATTCCATCCTTGATAGTTTTGGTCTAGTTTTAGTCAACAAAAACTAAAAGGGTTTTAGTCCAGTTTTAGTCATTCATTTTAGTCGAAAAAATAATTACTTTAAAACATTAAATTAGGCCAATACAGAGATAGGAAATTGTAATCAAGGTTGACAGGTTGTGCATAACATACTCTCAAAACAAACTTGTTTCACTTGAACGTAAAATGTATGTCAAATATTTGGGTTTAATAATCGATGACAATCTTTCTTGTAAGCCTCATATTGATTTTATTTGCAACAAATTAAACAAGGTTGTCGGCCTTTTGGCCAAGCTTAGACATTTTATTCCACTACATACCCTTATGACATTATATCGCTCTCTGATTCAACCTTATTTAACATATGGTCTTAGTTCTTGGGGACGGGCTTGTAAAACTCATATAAATAAAGTATTAATCCTACAAAAACGAGCTTTAAGATTAATCCATTTTGTTGATAATAGAGAAAGTGCCCTTCCATTGTTTTCCAAAACCAATATTTTACCAGTAAATCATCTTTTCTATGAATGTATTTCTAAATTAATGTATGATGTTGTTAAAGTGCACCCTCAAACATTTGTAAATTATTTTCTTCTATTTCTAGTGTCCATTCATCATCATCGTTTTTCCCCTTAAGGCGTCGGCGACAGCCATGGGGCGCTACTGCTGGAAACGAGCATCCAGGAGTTGCAAGAAGTCTGTCTTGCTCATCATCCATTTCCTAGCTTGGTGTATGTCAACATCAAGTTCCTTTTCCACTCTATTCCATATCCTCTTAGGGGTTAGAACGTCGAACAGCACCTGCTTCTGGATAGCACTATTATCGAGTCTACACACATGTGCCAGATACTTTAGGTGTTGCACTATACAAAAGTCGTGTATGGGACTTGTTTTGGTAATTTTATGCAACTTCTCATTTGAAATGCAGAAGCTCCAATCAACCTCTGTTCCCTCCCTTTCTGCTCATGCTGGCGCATTTTTTCTTTCAAAACCACGTCGGACCATTTTTCGCAGGAAGCCATGCCAGACGGTTTCCACTTTGTTTACCTCGCCCTCTGTCAAATCCCATGCTTGGACACTATACAGGAGTCTTGATTGGATACAGGTGGTGAGGAATTTCACTCTGGTTTCCAGACGTATCCGCTTGTCAGTCAGAACATGTTTCAGGTCGTTCCATTTTTGGTATGCTACACCAATTCGGGTGTGCAAAGATTGAGCAGTATTCTCTGAGTTGGTAATGGTGTTTCCTAAATACTTGAAACTTCGAACGTTTTTTAAAGCATTTGACCCAATGCTCACTAGGCTTGGAAGTTCCATTACATATTCGTCAACATTAAAAACCATTGTTTCAGTCTTGGTATACGAGATTTGCATTCCAAACCGTCTAAAGGTGTTATCATAAATATTGAGCATATATTGCAATTCTTCTTTTGTTTTGCATTCTTATAACACTAGGTCATCTTACTCCAAGAACTTATATACTCAGTATTCTCGTACCAATCTACAAAAGAACTCATTTTCCCGTGTTGGTGTTAGGGTATGGAACCAGATTCCAACTTCTATAAAGATCTTCATCTAAACTGTCGTTCAAGAAAAAAGTCAGACACCACCTTTTTTCTGATTTAAGTAGATATGGATATGATGTTGACATCTCCAAACTCTTTCTACATAACTTTATTTCTATATATAATTAAGAGCTATATATATTTATTTATCTTAGTTTTAACTTTAAATATTATTTAATACCATGCATGAATTATTATCAGTATGACAAGTATACCTCTCTCTCTCTCTCTCTCTCTCTATTTTTTTCAATGTTATTGAATGATATATTACTGTACCTTTATATCGAATAACAAGTATTGTCTCCTCTTTTTCTTTTTGTTACCAAATAATTGTTAATTTGTCAAGTATGTTTTATTATCTTTTTCATACATATTTAAGTATTATATTAATTCATATAAAGTATTTTTTTTCTTTGTAAACATGAGTCTGCCTTGATTAGCAGTGCGCTATTTGCAGACTCGTGTAGTCTATTATATGTTTATATGTAATTGAAATAAAAGATTGATTGAAGTGTGCATGCTCTCTATATAAACACTGTCTAGTGCAGACATCCCAAGTCTCCCGGAAGTCTCCCGCATATTGATAGTGGCTCCCTGATGCCCGCAAATTGGATAATATCTCCTGGAATCTAGAGCAAGCGAGCAAGAGCGTGCACGCGAAACATTTATGTCTGCATCGCGCATATGATGGAATGCGCGAGGGAGAGCGAGAGAGTCTGCGTGTGTGCCTGTTCATGTAACGCATGCTAGACAAAGAGCATCCCGATTGGTTTACAGACATCCAAACTCATTTCAGGGAGGTGTCGTAACACCCCCCTTCGCTGAGGGGAAAAAAGTCATGCGTCACGACACCTCCCTGAAATGAATTTCTGCAGGCTGGGATGTCTGCTAGTGCGCATGCTCCATTGTTCACAGACTCGTGTTTCTGCCTCCGTTTAACATGTCGCAATATATTAAGGCACAGCAACAGGTCTGAAAAGCTACATTTCCCCCCATATGTTTCACAGTAACTCAAATATGGGTCAATATATGACAAAGCATTCAGTTGCTGTCCCACCAATAATCCCTGCAGGACAAGTTTTACTTATGACATGTTAATTGAATTTAAGTTAGCTTAACCAAGCCAACTTTAGCATGAAGCTAGCGGTCCCATTCATTTTCGCCAGGTCACGGTATTTTGGAAAACTTCATAGGAAATTCATCACAGCCCGATTGTTGAGTGACATTAACCAAAGCTAGCAAACGTATACATGATCTGTTAAGGACTTCTTGTAACGTTAACTTACCGTCGCAGAAATAGCAGCATGGTGAGCTTTAGATGACTCTTGAGGTCGGTTGTATTCTTGCCACGTAGTTTATAGCCACAGTGTCTACCTCTGTCTCCCACTACAAGGCATTCCGTTTTATTTTCTGCTGGATTACGTGTAAAGTATGTCCATAAATCATCGTGTCTTTTCCGCCCACCAAGCCCTTGTGCTGGCGTTGCCGCCGCCATGGTCCATGAACTGTGTGCACTGTGCCTGGTGGGCGTGGCCAAACAAGGACAGGATGCAGTGCATTGCTGATATTTTCAGCATTTGGCAGACAGGTTGCACGCACCGTTGGAGGAAATGCCATGCATTTTGATAGTCCTATAGCCAACCCACTAACATTTTCGTCTCGTCAACGAAAACAACAGATACATCTCGTCATATTTTCGTGATCAAAGAGTTATGTTTAGCTCGTCACTGTCTCGTTTTAGTCATGAAAAAAAGGTGCGTTAACGAAATAATTTCGTCATCGTTAACGAAAACAACACTGTCTCGGACTTTTGGACCTCACTGTCTATGATCTTTACCTTGTAATACTGGCTAATGTTCAGTCTGTCTTCCTAAAATAAGTAAAATATCAACAGTTTATGGTGCACAGTTTGAAAATACACAATAATAGTTGAACAGAAAATTATCTGTTGAAAGAATCAAGGGAGTAGAAATCAGTTGTTAATCTCAAAATAATTTAACTGGAGTTATGAACCTTGAGTAATACAGAGGATTTCTGCCATGTAAGTCCCATTGACCAGGTATGGAGACTCTCGATCTGGGATTTTGTTCAGTTTGATCTCAGCAGTTTTCTCGTCAATGGATAGCCAGTTGTCTCGGTCAGAGCCTTTAACATATCTGAGAGAGGAAAACCAGACGTATAGTTCACATACAGAGATGGGTAACAAATAAAGGGAAAACATGAATACATTTGTGCAGAAATATAACGAGTGCAGATATTCCCACACAGATAGTGCCATTAATTAATATTATAATGCTCTGTGTTATGTATGTCAGAATAGCTTAAAAAAAAGATTCTATTAATCAAATATGCCATGAAGAAAATAATAACAGGGACTCACTTGACTCCATGAGCAGGTAATCCTGTATCTGGATCGATAGCGGTGTATGTTGTGAGGACCTTTTTTATATCAACCATCTTTCCATTTTCAGAAACTGGAACTGCCTTCACTTTGGGATTGAAGATCGGGCCTTCAGGCTGATTCTTTACATTAACATTCATAGTGTAGACTTTACCACCACCACCACCACCACCGAGCATTCCTGTAGGTCCAGGTATCCCTGAAGGCTTATGTCCTGGGTAGAACTGAGCCACATTACTTATAATGATGCTCAGTTTCATGAGTTTTACTTGCTCATAATCTACACTCTGAAAGCAAAGCACATTGGTTACTTCTTCTGCACAGTACAAGCACTCACACTGAAATGAACATCATTCTTCAGATCACAATGTCACACTAAGGCAATATGATGTTAGAAGTGGCATATTTGTCCTAATTTATAGCAATATAAGCCTGGTGATCAAGACAGGAAAATTGGGGAAATAAAACATTGACAACCTTGACAAGCATCAGGATTCCCTCGTTGGTCTTTGGATCAGTGACGATATTAAAATGCCCACCCCCATTGCCTGACACAATGGTGTACACAGCCTGCCAGTTTTCAGTGTTTGGCAAGTCCAGATCAGTGGCTTTCAATCTCATCACCTCCACATTCTCTGTGTTCTCCTCAACACTGACTTGAAACTGTACACAGAAGGACCAACAAATAGGGATAACTGTCTCACTGGCCCATCAAAAGTGATTATATTTCTGTGCCTTGCATATTACATTCTCGACAACTACTGTCAAATTTCACAACACTGGAATGAGTAGGAACACAGGGATTAAACAGGTGCTGCCTTACTGAGTCCTGCTCCAGTACTGGGATGTTATCATTGACATCCTTGATCTGAATAGTTAATGTTGTTGTCGCTGTGTTGCAACCTTGACCCCCATTGAGGTCTAAGGCTCTTATAGTAAGCTTATACTGGTCAACTTTCTGTAGAGAGATAGGTATTATAACAAGACACTCATCTTTTCAAAATATTAGGTTACAATAAAGACAATCTCTCTTTATTGATTGTAGCAGATTTATGATAGCAGTCTGTACAAAATTCCAGCCTTGACCAGTGTGTGGTGCCTCACCTCTCGGTCCAAGTTTTTATTATTAACAATCACTTCTCCATTCGGATAAATATCAAACATCTTTCCTGGAGGGTTCTCATCAACAATCTCATAGGAGATCTGAGAGTTGATATTCCCAGGTTCATCAGCATCTGTTGCTGTTACTTTCATTAGTCGTACCTAAACATTTCATAAGTCATGTTTACACTTATCTACCACCATTATTCTAATCTCATTACCTCCTTGTGTTTTATGCAACATCTGCAGACCTACGAAAGTGTCAATTTCAAATTCTTTTAAAAAAAGGTCATGTCAATTATTTCACACTTGCCTTTATTGCTGAGCTCATTCACAGATCCTGTGCTGATGGGTAAGAAGATGGGAGGATTGTCATTCTGATCTTGCACCTTTACTCTCAGCTGAATTTCATTCTCTGCTATTGATCCATTAGTGTACATCGCAATTCCAGAGAGCTGTTAAGCCCATCATCATCAGAAAGGTATCACTATCATTACTGCCATCACCATCCTGTTTATAAGTTATATCAGTGCTCAGTGACTCTTAACTTACATTGTACTGGGAAATGACCTCTCGGTCCAGGATCCCAGTTACTTTAACGTTGCCAGTGGAAGGGTCCACAATGAACAAGTTATAGGGTGGCTTGTCTGCACCGATGCCCTTTAAAGCATATCTTAATGGGACCTGACTTTCATTCGTTCTGTCTGAACGAATCTTTAAAAAAAAAAAATTGTCAGGGATTAAAAAGATCAAGTATGTAATAAACTGATAAAATACATTTTTCTCAAAAATCGAAGAGTAGAAAACTAAAATTAAATGTATTAATTAAAATTCATTAAAGAGAAAACATTCTCACCCTGGCAATAAAGGGCTTTTTAGTGTAGTCTACATTCTCCTCCAAAATTTGTGGAGGGACAATCCATTCTCTCCTGTGCCTTTGGAGGAGTACAGAGTAGTCTGATTTGGCTCCAGCTTCAAACACACACTAGGAGAAAAGACAAAGAAGTATTTGAAATGTAGTTCATTTTTTAAAATATCACAAAGATCTATGGTTGCCACAGATTTATTTATATTGAGGTTAGTGTCAGTCTTCTCTGTTCATATATGCACAAAATACATCATTCATACAGGCATTATTTAGTGACTTTAAAAAAAACAACCTTATTTACATATCTTTATGTAGGTGGATGTGAGATAAGGCAACTGCCATTGTAAATACAGAATGTATGTTTACTACTGATGTTAAATAATAGGAACAAGATCAGTGAAGCTTTGGACCTCCAGACACTACAAGTAGCCCATGTTATTTTTACTGATTTTATAACCCCCCCCCAAAAAAATTATATTGACTGATGTGAGATTTGACAACTAGCATTGCAGACTAAAAACAGGCAACGCTACAGTGCTAATCATATGACTCAAAATGTTAAAATTTATTCTATGTTAAATAATTTTCATTAATTTGACACTCATACCATTACTGTTCCTTCGTTGGATTTGCACATATATAAAATTTGTTTACTTATTTTTAACAAAATTTGTAAATTTAATGGGAGAAATATGGGTAAATCACTGCAAAATAGGAACAAGAATGCTTGGGGCCTACGGACATTACAAGGGGCCTACGGACACTACAAACAAGTATTCAAGTTTTATCACTATGTATTAATCCAATTTATGTTGAGTGCTTATGTTTGATAAAAAGTATCCAACAACAAATAGCAACATACCAATAATGATCAAACATGGCATCCATTCTATGATTTAGTACCAGGCCTACGGACACTACAGATTTTTTTAGGCAAAATTACATGGGTTCAGGATCAGGTGACAAGACCTAGTATTTGTAAACAATCGGATAACTACTGATTCAAACACAGAGACATCATATGCTTGCTTATAAATTACATTTTGATAATATATCTCACACTTTAGTCTTTTAGAAAGACTCATTTTTGTCAGAAAATATATAATCATGCAAAATGACGCTCGACATGATTTCATTTTTAAATAATACTGTGTGACATTTACTCAATGAACATGAAAAAAATAAATGTGATAAAAGAAAAAACATGAATTTTACTCATATTTGCAATTAATTTAAACATTTTTTACATTTAAAATATCAATAACTAGCAAGTGCAACATCATTACATCAAATTTATGATAAATTTGGATCACATAATTAGTCAGAAATTTGGACTCGATTGATCAATTTCCACAATTTTTTTTAGGGATTTTAGATCCAACATAGTTACAAAATTTCCATTACTCTTCATGATAGACAAGCAAACTCATATGATGTAGGATACAGATACTCGATACTAACAGTAATTGGTACACCTGATTGTGCTGTAGCCAATTGGAAATCTGGGATTTTTTTTTTTTAAATTTACTCATATCTTCTTCCGCTTATCCGGGGCCGGGTCGTGGAGGCAGCAGTCTGAGCATGGAAGCCCAAACTTCCCTTTCCCCAGACACTGCCGCCAACTCCTCGGGAAGAACACCGAGGCGTTCCCAGGCCAACCGAGAGACATTGCCCCTCCAGCGTGTCCTGGGTCTTCCCCGGGGCCTCCTCCCAGGGGGACATGCCTGGAACACCTCCCCAGGGAGGCGTCCAAGAAGCATCTGAAAGAGATGCCCAAGCCACCTCAGCTGATTCCTCTCGATGTGGAGGAGCAGCGGCTCTACTTCGAGCTCCTCCTGAGTGACTGTGCTTCTCACCCTCTCTCTGAGGGAGCGCCCAGCCACCCTGCGAAGGAAACTCATTTCGGTCGCTTGTATCCGCGATCTTGTTCTTTCGGTCATTACCCAAAGCTCATGACCATAGGTGAGAGTCGGAACGTAGATTGACCGGTAAATCGAGAGCTTCGCCTTTTGGCTCAGCTCCTTCTTCACCATGACAGACCGGTAAAGCGACCGCATCACTGCGGAGGCCGTACCGATGCACCTGTCAATCTCACGCTCTATCCTTCCCTCACTTGTGAATAAGATCCAGAGATACTTAAACTCCTCCACTTGAGGCAGAACTTCTCCACCAACCTGAAGAGGGAAAGCCACCCTTTTCCGGTTGAGAACCATGGTCTCGGACTTGGAGGTGCTGATTCTCATCCCAGCCACTTCACACTTGACTGCAAACTGCCCCAGTGCATGCTGAAGGTCCTGGTTTGAAGAAGCCAACAGGACATCATCTGCAAAAAGCAGGGATGAAATCCTGTGGTTCCCAAACAGGATTCCTTCCGGCCTCTGGCTGCGCCTAGAAATTCTGTCCATAAAAATTATGAACAGAACCGATGACAAAGGGCAGCCCTGTCGGAGTCCAACATGCACTGGGAACAGGTCTGACTTACTGCCAGCAATGCGAACCAGACTCCTGCTCCGTTCGTACAGGGACCGGACAGCCCTTAGCAAAGAGCCCCGAACCCCATACTCCCGAAGCACCCCCCACAGGATACCACGAGGGAAACGGTTCAATGCCTTCTCCAGATCCACAAAGCACATGTGGATTGGTTGGGCAAACTCCCATGAACCCTCGAGCACCCTATGAAGGGTATAGAGCTGGTCTAGTGTTCCGTGACCAGGACGAAAACTGCATTGTTCCTCCTGGATCCAAGGTTCGACTATGGGCCAAATTCTCCTCTCCAGTACCCTGGAGTAAACCTTCCCGGGGAGGCTGAGAAGTGTGATTCCCCTATAATTGGAGCACACTCGCCAGTCCCCTTTCTTAAAAAGGGGGACCACCACCCCAGTCTACCACTCCAGAGGCACTGTCCCTGACCGCCACGCGATGTTGCAGAGGCGTGTCAGCCAAGACAGCCCCACAACATCCAGAGACTTGAGATACTTGGGGCGGATCTCATCCACCCCCGGTGCCTTGCCACCGAGGAGCTTGCAAACCACCTCAGTGACTTCGGCTTGTGTAATGGATGAGTCCACCCCTGAGTCATTAGCCTCCGCTTCCTCAATGGAAGACGTGACGGTGGGATTGAGGAGATCCTCGAAGTATTCCTTCCACCGCCCGACAATGTCCCCAGTCAAGGTCAACAGCTCCCCACCCGCACTGTAAACAGTGTTGGCAGAGTACTGCTTCCCCTCCTGAGGTGCCGGATGGTTTGCCAGAATTTCTTCGAGGCTGACCAATAGGCCTCCTCCATGGCCTCACCAAACTCCTCCCAGTTCCGAGTTTTTGCCTCCGCAACTGCCCGAGCTGCGGCACGCCTGGCCTGCCGATACCCGTCAGCTGCCTCAGGAGTCCTGGAGGTCAACATGGCCCGATAGAACTCCTCCTTCAGCTTGACGGCATCCCTTACTTCCGGTGTCCACCACCGGGTTCAGAGATTGCCACCACGACAGGCACCGGAGGCCTTGCGGCCACAGCTCTGAACAGCCGTGTCGACAATGGAGGCAGAGAACATGGTTCACTCAGACTCAATGTCCCCTGCCTCCCTCGGAAGCTGGGAGAAGCTCTCCCAGAGGTGGGAGTTAAAGACCTCCCTGACAGAGTGCTCGGCCAGACGTTCCCAGCAGACCCTCACCATACGTTTGGGCCTGCCAGGTCTGTCTGGCTTCCTCCTCTGCCAGCGGATCCAACTCCCCACCAGGTGGTGATCAGTTGACAGCTCAGCCCCTCTCTTCACCCAAGTGTCCAAGACATAGGGCCGGAGAGCCGATGAAACAACAACAAAGTCGATCATCGACCTCCAACCTAAGGTGTCCTGGTGCCACGTGCACTTATGGACAGCCCTATGCTTGAACATGGTGTTCGTTATGGACAAACCGTGACTAGCACAGAAGTCCAATAACAAAACACCACTCGGGTTCAGATCAGGGAGGCCGTTCCTCCCAATCACGCCCCTCCAGGTGTCACTGTTGTCGCCCACGTGAGTGTTGAAGTCCCCCAGTAGAACAATGGAGTCCCCAGTCTGAGCACCCCTCAGTACCTCTCCCAGGGACTCCAAGAAGGCTGGATACTCTATACTGCTATTTGGCCCATAAGCACAAACAGCAAGAGCCCTCTCCCCGATCCGAAGGCGCAGAGAGGCGACCCTCTCGTTCACTGGGGTAAACTCCAACACATGGCGGCTGAGCTGGGGAGCTATAAGCAAGCCCACACCAGCCCGCCACCACTCACCATGGGCGACTCCAGAGAAGTGGAGAGTCCAGCCCCTCTCGAGGAGCTGGGTTCCAGAGCCCAAACTGTGCATGGAGGTGAGCCCGACTATCTCTAGCTGGTACCTCTCAACCTCCCGCACAAACTCAGGCTCTTTCCCCCCCAGCGAAGTGACATTCCATGTCCCAACAGCTAGCTGCTGTATTCGGGGATCAGGTCGTCGAGGCCCCTGCCATGTATGACGAGACTGAATGGGACAACTGTTATTATATCCACATTCACTGGATTTTGAGAAACAGAGCATTTTTATTTTTTGCAAATTTCATAAACAAAAATTTTATACAAAACGTCCCTAATCATTTCCACTTAGAATGTAATCAAACCAGCGAAATGACAGTAGCAATTTGTGAAAAATGCAATAATAATTATTGAAGAAAAAGATATGTTCTTACAATCAAATACTTTGTCATATTTTGTTGCTTTTTTATATTTTGGGATCTTGTTTTCGAGTAGAGTTTTTATTTCATCCTTGGTTGGTTCAGCAACACACTCCGCCATTTTGTTTTTCTCTACTCACGGTATGTGAGCTGATAGCCTAATAGTAGAGTAGCCAGTCAGAGCACACGATTGCTCATATCCAGTGAATGTGGATAGAATAAACTGCCTTGTTCCTATGAGAACAAAAGGAACAAACATTTGTCTGTAACCACAAAGTAGTAACCGGTCAAGTGATCTCATAGTTGGCAAGTGCACTGAAGAACAGCCTGAACCAGATCAGCAGTAAGCAACAAACACTTCTGGTGAATTTAACAAACAGGCTGCAGCCCATTGTGGCTACCTTTTGACAATAGGATGGCAATAAGGTAAAGTTAAGACTAGTGGTTCAGTGTCGTTTTGGAAGTTTTAGCTCTTTTCCGTACTCTGCTCAGCTCACCATAAACATCCCACAGCTCGGCTCCCTAACTACCAACATTTTTACTTCCCCAAAACCAGTCACTGTTATTGGTCTCTGCATTTCAATGGGAAACTTCCAGAGGTGGAAAGAGTACTAAAATATTATACTCAAGTACAAGTACTGTTACTCTGATGAAATTTTACTTAAGTACAAGTAAAGTTACCAGACAAAAAAATCTACAAGTAAAAGTAAAAAGTAGATCATTTAAAATGTACTTTGAGTAAAAGTAAAACGTTACTTTTAACAATGGGTGTTTTCTGCCTCCATTGTGTTGTGCAAAAATGAAAAAGAAGAGGAAACAAGGATATATGTACATCTCAACCCAGATGTTTTATTTAAAGGAAGTGTATCAAATTGAATGCTTAGGATAATGCTGCATTAAAACTGAGACAAACAAAAAAGGTCAATACACACAGTCATGTCGTATACATCGCCCTGACCACACACAAAGCATTGTACATGAAATATGAAAGTGAAATGTTGCACCGAAATCTCGTAGCTTGCCTGTGTGCATGGTGTGTTATTGAACAATTCAATTCAAACATTATTTGTTTTGCTTGGTATTCCTTTCTGGCCTGTTGGATGCAGAATGGTAGGAGGACTGATCAAGTCAGGTTGGCGAGCTAACTTGCTTGCATGATTAGCCAACCGAATAACAGACTAGTTACCGTTATGTTACAGTACCAACAGGTTGCTACTTCAACATTAGCAATGCCATCCACTATTTTTGGAATATAACCAGCCTATTGTCGGTTTTACTATGGAAAGGAAACATTATGATCAGGGGCGCAGATACGTTTTTTGAACTGGGGGGGACAAAAAACTGGGGGGACAAAGCTGCCAGCAAACCAACCCCAACCCCGATATGCCTGTCAAACTTGTTGTGGGTAACCATAGCAACCAAGCTCGAGCTCGCAACCTGTGCAGTCTGCGCAGCTCAACCAACCGAATATCAGTCTTTGTTTTATGTGAGTTGTTGCAACTATGTATACACTGCTGTGCACCTCAATAAACCGAATGGTAATTAGTCTTTTGATTTTTCCGTGAGGTTTGCCTTATGCAAAGAAAGACAGCATAGACGTTTTTTCCTCCCTATAAGTGGGGGGGACCGAACGAGGTGAATTTAAATCTGGGTGGGACGAATCCCACCCGTCCCACCCTCTATCTGTGCCCGTGATTATGATGCCAATGACAATACTTACCTCAACATGCTTGCGCAGATTAGACGTCAAATTTTTGTATGCCGCAATGGTTGTCTTCTTGGGCACACAATCTGCATTGCATAATGAAACTGTCACCCCTTTTCTCTATGAAGCTGAAGTGATCACGTATGTAGGGCCAGGGGTGCACTTCATTACTGGAAGAAATTGCGTTTTCTGCAGGGTCGTCCACCACAGGTTCCTCGGTCTCCTCCATGTCCGCAGGGGCGCTTTATCAACACCCGTGGCCCAGGGGCTAGGCCCCTCATAGGCTACCTGTCAACCCTACCCTTACCATTGGCCAGGAAAACACTCTTATTTTATTTGCAATACGTGTCAAGCATTTACAGTGTAAGCGCGTAATTAGCCTAGAAGCCTACGATAGGTTACGTTTGGCTCAGCGTAGCTGCGCAAGGCCCACGCTCACATCGCTCAACACATCTGACCACAGAGGGAGAGAAGAACGCGCGCATTATCATTACAGAGCCAGTTCTGATTATTACCACGGACAGGACAGTGATACTGCGTAACTTTCACGCAGGGGCATGGCCAGAGATAACCACACAAGCGCGCGTGCGCTAATGTAGACCTATGTGTTGTAAACATAAAACACACACACACACACACACACACCTACAGACAAGTCCTTTTAAAAAATAAAATACATAAAAATAGCTTGGCGGCATGAAAACAAACATTCACTGCAAGACAAGGTGCCCTAGAATCGCCATCAGTTTTTAATATCTATATGGACTTTGTTGTCAGGACTGCACAGCATGAGATATCAAAACTGTACCCAGATACAGGCTTCAAGTTCAGATATTGCATTCCAAATGAGGTATCCACAAGAGAAATGTGTACGAAAGCACGAGCATCAGGAGAGGGTTGCATAACAGATTCTATACGTAGATGATCAGGCCATACTCGCTGGATCCATCGAGGAGCTTCAGAATATTCTTCAGTTGTATGATAAGACCTACACCCGCTTTGGTTTACAAATATCACATGTCAAAACAGAAACAATGGCTTTTAACGTCAATGAGGATATCAAATGTAAACCAAGTATCATTTCCCTTGGCGGCACTAATATTAAAAACGTCCGCACCTTTAAATATCTTGGTTATAATGTCAGCAACTGTGATGAATCCTCACACTTCCTGCATGCTAGGATAAGTGCTGCATTCATGAAATGGAATGAACTGAAACACGTTCTAACCGACCACCGAATACTACTAAAAACCCGTATAAAGTTCCTAGTGGCATGCGTTCGATCTCGTCTCCTGTACAGCACACAGGCATGGCAACTATCATCCAGTGAAATTCACAAAATTGAGGTAGTGTGGCACGGCTTCCTAAGGAAAATGATTAAAGGTGGATATAAACGAAAGAATGCCCCTGACCAAAAGAACACTACAAATGAAGATATAGACTGGAGCTACAAGATGTCCAATGCTGACCTCCGGAAACTGACAGGAACCCAGGGTATAAAACGAGGGTTATGTATATAACCGCGGTTCTATGAGTTTCGGATGACCGCCAGAGGCGGTGCTTTCAGCACATGGATATCCATCACACGAACGTGCAGGTCGAGTAATAGTAACAACAAAGTCACGTGTGACCTGGGTGACGTCACCCCGTGACCCCGGCATAAAAGACCGGTAAACCCAGGAAGTGACCTCTTGGCAAATCTTCTCGTGTACACTCCGAGTGACTGCCAAGCTCTGGCGGTCATCCGAAACTCATAGAACCGCGGTTATATACATAACCCTCGTTCTATTTCGTTTCTACTGACTGCCAGAGGCGGTGCTTTCAGCACATGGATGACTAATACCAACCAGGTCATGAGGAGTGCCTACCCGTACCCAGTGCTGCTGCGACGGGCCTGGAATGACAGCCGTCGCCACAGGATTATGTGGGACGACATTAAGACGGTAAAACCTGGTGAAGGTGCAGCTGGAAGCCCAGGAGGCTGCGCTGCATATGTCTGAAAGGGGCACGCCCTTCAGTGATGCCCGTGAGGCCACCACGCCCCGTGCAGAGTGCGCCCTGACAGCCGGAGGAATCGGGAAGCCACTGTGCCTGTAGGCATGTAATATGGCCTCGACTATCCACTTGGATAGCCTCTGCTTAGAGAGCGCCAGACCCCTCGTCGGTCCTGTGTGGCACAGAAACAGGGCGTCACTCCTACGGAAGCCCTCTGTACGCGACACGTACACCCTGAGGGCGCGAACTGGGCACAAAAGTTCCGACCTCTCACCATGGCCCGCCTCAAATGCCGCAAGGCTAAGGGGCTGGTTGACGAAGGTAGCAGAGAGGGTCTTCGGGAAGAAAGAGGGGTTAGGCCACAGGGTGACCCCACTGTCGCCGGAGTGCCACTGCAGGCACTCCCCACTGACTGACAGCGCGTGTAGTTCCCCGACGCGCCTCGTCGATGCAATGGCCAGAAGAAAAGCAGTCTTCAGGGAGAACCATGAAATGTCTGCCGTGAGCAGGGGCTCAGAACGGTGCGTCGCAGAGAGCCTGCAGCACCAATGAAGGTCCCATGTGGGTACCCGGCTCCGTCGGGGGGGTCTCAACCGGAGAGCACCCTTCAAGAAACGTGCCACCAAGGCGTGGGACCCCACGGTCCTTCCCCCAACTCTGGCATGCTGAGCAGAGATGGCAGCTGCATAGACCTTGATGGTGGCAGGGGTAAGACCCTTATCAAAGCAGAGACTGGCGGAACAGTCGAATGGTCGGCAGGGGGCAGCATGTAGGCTCCTCCCCCCGAGTTAAGCACCAGTTGGAGAAAAGCCTCCATCTGTTGGCATAGAGGGCATTGGTGGGGGGTGCCCGAGAGCTTGCAATGGTATTGACCACTGCCGGCTCACAAGGACCTCGCAGGGGGTCCGGCCCTTCAGCGGCCATACCCAGAGCTGCAGACGGGCTGGATCCGGGTGCCAGATCTGCCCTCCCAGCTGTGATAGCAGGTCAGTCCTCACTGGCAGGCACCAGGGGTCGCCGTTCAGAAGTTGCAGCAACTTGGGAACCACACTCGGCCCGGCCACCGGGGGGGCGACAAGCAGCAGCCCGTGGTGGTCCATCGCAACCCTGTGTAGGGTTGGCACGATCAGCAGCAGAGGGGGGGAGGCATACAGCAGTTACCTCGGCCAAACATGCGCCAGCGCATCCTGGCCCAGGGGACTGGGGCCGTGGAGGCTGAACCACAGAGGGCAGTGTGTCGACTCCTGGCAGGCAAAGAGGTCCACCTCTGCCCTGCCAAAACGTTCCCAGATGGCGAGAACCACCGCTGGGTTGAGTCTCCATTCCCCGGGATCGGGGTCCTGGCGGGACAGCAGATCTGCTGCCCTGTTGGCAGTGCCTGGCAAGTACATGGCACGCAGGCTCAAGAGATGTCGATGGGCCCACCGCAGAAGTTGGCCAGCCACTTCCAAGCACTGGAGGGACTTTGTGCCTCCCTGGTGGTTGATGTAGTACACTACCATAGCGTTGTCCGTCCGCACCAGAACGTGTCTGCCGGTCAGGCCCGGGAGGAAGTGCTGTAGGCCGAGGAACACAGCCCGTAGCTCCAGCACGTTGATGTGCTGCGCCCGTGCAGCACCGGGTGGAGGTGGAGACCGTTGAACCACCTCTGAAGCGGCGTAAGTCCAGAAGTCCCAGCGGGACCAGAGAGGAGGCTGCCGTAAGCATGCCCAGCAGGCGCTGAAAGGTCTTCAGGGCGAGTGACCTACCCCGTCCGAAGCAGCCAAGCAGTAGGCGGATGTTGTGGATCCTGGTCTGGGAGGGAGTTACCATCAACGACCTCGAATCCAGGTGCATGCCCAAGAAAGTCGTCTCCTGGCTGGGCACCAGCGAGCTCTTCTTGTAATTCACCCTGAGCCCCAGCTCTACGACATGCGAGAGCACAGTCGCGATGTTGGTGCAGGCCTGAGCTGCTGACCGTGAACAGACAAGCCAGTCGTCCAGGTAAGGCAGGACACGCAAACCCCTTGCCTGAAGTAGTGCTGATGCCGCTGCCGCACACCCGGTGAACACACGGGGTGCCAGCGATATCCCAAAGGGCAGAACATTGAACTCGAAAGCCTGGCCCTCGAAGGCAAACCGCAGGAACTGCCTGTGGTGTGGCACAATGGGAGCATGGAAGTAGGCGTCTTTCAGGTCGAAGGTGACAAACCAGTCGCCCGCCTGGATGTGGTGTAAGACATCCACTGTACGCAGCATGCGGAATCTCATGGTCCTCAAGTGGGAATTGAGGGACCTCAGGTCGAGGATCGGGCGGATACCGCCGTCCTTCAGAACCAGAAAATACCTGGAGTAGAACCCACCTTGCTGTCTCTGCCTGTCGACGGGAGAGACTGCTCCTTTCTCCAGGAGGGTGGCGATTTCCTGCCGGGGGATGAGGGACTTCCCCGGATGGCTCACGGTGGTGTGTTTGACCCCATGAAGCGTGGTGGACGGCGGCAGAACTGGATGCGGTAACCCTCGGTGAGGGTCACCAGCACCCAGGGGTCAACGCTCTCCAGCTTTGGAGCTGTTCGCTGGAAAAGCGGCCGACCGCCGGCGCGCTGATGTCAGCGCCGTCCAGAGCGCCCCCGTCGGTCACCATGGGGGCGACGAGGAGTGGACTGGGTGTAGGGGGCGGCACCGCGGGTCCGGGAGGTGGTGGGGCGGCGAAAGTCATCAACCCGTCTGGTCTCCTGGCGGGTGCGTGGCCGAGACAGAGTCGGTGTGGGCCCCCTGAAGGACTGGGCAGCATTGCCATGGTGGTGGGCCTGGCGGGGGCCAGCGAACTGCTGTTACGCCTAGATGACCTGGGCACTCCGATCCAGGGCTTGCTGAGTGGCTTCGCCAAACAGCTCCCCGGGGACAACAGGGAGAGAGTGCAGCACACGCCGGTCGGGCTCGGCCAGAGGGGACTGTGCCCGCCATATCTGCCGGCGGCCGAGGGTGAGATACGACATCAGCCGGCCCAGTTCCCGCGACGAGTAGGCAAAGGCCTGGAGCCGCGTCACACAGCTCCCGTGATGCCGCGCTCGTCCCCTCCAGCGTCTGGGGGTCCATGACACCTGGCTGGCAGAAGGGAACTTAAATAGGGCGAGAACGCTCCAAGTAAGTAGCCCAAAATAAACTATCAGGCGGAAATAAAAAATAAACGACCGGGCGAACACACCCGTGGTCGGGAATATTAACAAGGATGGCGCCGTGCGCTACAGAACTGATAAACAGCGGCGAGAAACACCGCTTTAATTTAAATGAATGAAAACCGCTTACCTGAGCGACAACAAACCGGCCTCCAGCAGCGAGGACACGCCTCGGAGGGCTAGTCAGCTAACTCCACCAAGCGAGAGCGCTCAGCTTAACGGAGTAACAAACAATACGAATATAACACACAAGACAGCCGGCCCGTGAGCAGGCCGGAGACAAGGCTACACAAAACAAGCAGTTGATAATATTAACAAGGATAGGCACTGTGCGCCACAGAACTGATAAACAGCGGTGAGAAACACCGCTTTAATTTAAATGAATGAAAGCCGCTTCTCAATGTTGGGCATCTGCAGGAGGCCATAGGTAGGGGTGTCCTGCATTGCCGCCAGGGCCCTGCAGTCACTAGGGAGGTGGGAAGGCATCTAGGGTCCGCCCAACACCTCTGTAACTCCTCGATGTATGAGGCCGAGGGCGGAACAGACAACGAGGAAGGCTATGTGGGACCTCTGAAGAAAGCGCTCTGATGCTGGGCCACCGGGGCGTGTCCAACCCCAGACGGGCCAATGCAGCCCTCAGCGTTGGCTGGATGGATGAGCATCCGCCTTCCGACGCTGCCACGGTGCCATGGCTGGTGGCCTGGGAACCGGCCGGAGAGGTGGAGCCGTGACCATCGGACCCACCGCAGTCAAAGCTCTCCGAAGCCCGGATCGACAGTTCATCCAGGCCGCGTGCATCAACGGCCGGTGACAGAAGCGGTGGTGATGGTGAACAGTCGGGCTGCCAGGCAGAAGGGGTGGCTGCGGGAACACTGCCCCCTGTGGCGGAGGCTGAAGATTCGCCAGCAGGGCCTTCATCTCCTCCAGCTCGGTGGACATCACCTCTACCTTCTGAGCCAAATCGCCCGAGCGCTTCTTTTTCGCCTTAGAAGCGAAGACGTGTGGGGGAGCCCACGGCGCTTGCTGGGCCCCGCTGCTGCAGCCGACACCGTGTCCTGTCCCCCCGAGGCCCGGGGGATGTCAGACGGAGAATCCAGCCGAGCCAGCCTGGCGGTCCGCGCAGCCACGCTCAGGCACATGCAGTCTGCGCAGGCCATGTCCGTCAGCCCCTGCCGCAGGTGATCAATACCCAGGCATGAGGGGCACTCGCGGTGGCCGTCCTCCGGTTCGAGGGGGACCGGCAGTTGGCGCAGCGAGAGAAGAGGTCCATGACGCCTGGCTGGCAGAAGGGAACTTAAAAAATAGGGCGAGAACACCCCAAGTAAGCAGCCCAAAATAAACAATCAGGCGGTAATGAAAAACGACCGGGCGAACACACCCGTGGTCGGGAATATTAACAAGGATAGGCGCCGTGCGCCACAGCACTGATAAGCAGCGGCGAGAAACACCGTTTTAATTTAGATGAATGAAAACCGCTTACCTGGGTGACAACAAGCCAGCCTCCAGCGGCGAGGACACCGCCCCGGAGGGCTAGTCAGCTAACTCCACCGAGCGAGAGCGCTCAGCTTAACGGAGTAACAATACGAATACAACCCACAAGACCGCCGGCCTGTGAGCAGGCCGGAGACAAGGCTACACAAAATAAGGCGGTTAATAATATTAACAAAGATAGGTGCAGTGCGCCACAGAACTGATAAACAGCGGCGAGGAACACCGCTTTAAATTAAATAAATGAAAACCGCTTACCTGAATGAGGACGAGCCGGCCTCCAGCGGTGAGGACGCCGCCCCGGAGGACTAATCAGCTAACTCCACCGAGCGAGAGCGCTCAGCTTAACGGAGTAACAAACAATACAACACACAAGACCGCCGGCCTGTGAGCAGGCCGGAGACAAGGCTACACAAAATAAGGCGGTTAATAATATTAACAAAGATAGGCGCAGTGCGCCACAGAACTGATAAACAGCGGCGAGAAACACCGCTTTAAATTAAATGAATGAAAACCGCTTACCTGAATGAAGACAAGCCGGCCTCCAGCGGTGAGGACACCGCCCCGGAGGGCTAATCAGCTAACTCCACCGAGCGAGAGCGCTCAGCTTAACGGAGTAATAAATCAATACGAATACAACACACAAGACAGCCGGCCTGTGAACAGGCCGGCGGCGAGGCTACACAAAACAAGGTGGTTAATAATATTAACAAGGATAGGCGCCGAGCGCCGCAGAACTGATAAACAGCGGCGAGAGGAACGCCGCTTTAATTTAAATAAATGAAACCCGCTTACCTGAAGCGAAAACAAGCCGGCCTCCAGCGGTGAGGACACCGCCCCGGAGGGCTAATCAGCTAACTCCACCGAGCGAGAGCGCTCAGCTTACGGAGTAATAAATCAATACGAATATAACGACAAGAAGAAAAGAGTTGGTGGACTTAGCGCAGTTTCTTGGAGGGTGCATAAGCACAGCCCCAACCCTACGGGTAACGAAACTACCACAGCGCTTTGTCCAAATTTCAATCCAACTCGCAACCTGCAAACGCGAGAAGATGTAAGAGGTCACTTCCTGGGTTTACCGGTCTTTTATGCCGGGGTCACGGGGTGACGTCACCCAGGTCACACGTGACTTTGTTGTTACTATTACTCGACCTGCACGTTCGTGTGATGGATATCCATGTGCTGAAAGCACCGCCTCTGGCGGTCAGTAGAAACGAAATAGAACTATCCTGCTACGTACAACAACTAAAATATATTGCTCACGTTCGCCGGATGGGCAATAACCAAGTGCAAAAGCAGCTCCTGTTTGACAAAAATGGTTACAAATGGACGAAATGGGAAAATCTGCTGGGCATAGACACCCAACAGATAAGACGTATGATGATGGACAAATCAAACTTTGAGCAACTGCTGCAACTGCTACAGCAGAAGCACCCCTAGAGAGTTTAACTTTTGACAGGGGAACATGATGATGATGATGAAGGTACTTGGCTCGGCGGCCACATGAAACGTAAACACCATGGACAGCGGCCAAACTCATAACTCTACAGACCGAAATACACGAAACCAAGTCCTACTAGGGTCTATTTTACCGATCTATGTTCAAGCATCATGCAAGTCTTCCTTCTCCTTGAATGAGACCGTGCATTCAACTGCCTTTTTGACATGACTGCATCGAAATACCACTCAACAATATTTCACGCACTCCATCAAGAAAAAAGTTAAACATGATGAACACGGGCATACTGTTTTGAGCGTACGATTTTTTTAAAAAGAAACTAGCTACATCAAAGTCCTTCAATAAACCCATCCTTTAGCGCAAATGAGCTTAACCTAGTTCAAAGCATGACGCTAGCAGTAGCTGCATAAGGCTGCTGGGCCATAGAAGGTTCATGCTGCACGCTGCATGGTGCACACTACACGTTACATGCGTGTAAAGAAAAGTGGACAAACGTAGCATGACTTGCTCTGGGCCATAGAACGGCGTTCACGTTGCACGCTGCACACTTCACGCGTGAAGCGTGAAATGAACATGCACACTTTTTTCTAGGCGTGAAGATGGAAATTCCAGTCAATGCATGCGGTCACCGCCGCGCCAGCCAATCAGAACGGGTCTAGGGAGATAACTCTATGCTTTCAGGGGAAAACTTCAGAAAAAATATAATTGAATGGTATAATTGAAAAATAGTTCTTCATCGGGATTGTCAAGCAGATTATAGAATGTTCGGTGAAATTCACCACGGGTTTCTCTCAGAAGGAAGTGTTCTCGGCTCCAAATTCTGTTCCTTTTTCTCTTCCTCTGTCTCAGTAAAAGCAGAATGAGGCAATCGTCATCATCCGAAGAGTCCATATTGCGGTCAAAATAGAACAGACGCAACACGTGAACATCCAAGCATGAAGTTTAATGGCCCAGGGTCCGGTTCTTCACGTGAACGTGTAGCGTGCAGCATGCAGCGTGAACCTTCTATGGCCCAGCAGCCTAAGGCAAAATCATGTGGGCCTTTCGTCAACAACAAGCCACGGCGGCCAAACATTAATAATCAAGCGTCCTTACCTTAAAACGTTGTCTTGACCACAGAACTTCTCAAGTATTTCACTTAAATCCACACGGGTTAACAACACACCCAACACAGCTAGCGAGAAATGTGGATCTGCGCTAGCTTTGTATTGCTATTCCCCTCAGTATGCTTACTCTGTCTGCTGCCCAAACTGTGAACATTATAGCCTACAATCTTTTCATCAATTTCTTCACTAGATGCCGTTTTAGACATTTTATTATCCCCATCAAAATATGCTATTATACTAACAGGCAGTGGCGGCTCCTGAATTTTTTTTCAGGGGGGGGGGCAATTTTCCCCCGTTATGTCTACACGGACCGTAAATGTCCACAGGACTGAAGTAAATTGACCTAGGTAGCAAATCAATTGGCCAAACTTGTTTTTGCCTGGTAAATTCAGATATCAATATAGACAATATCTCTTCTCTCCACTAGGTGGCAACACTAAACAAGTTAAAGGTGGCAAACTAAGGTAGCCTAGTAAACTAGACCCACCCGCCTAGCGGCCAAAAATATTTTTGCCTACAAGTGGCAAATATTCACATTTAGTCTGGCTTGCCAGGCTAAAACTAAGGAAGATTCATTGTGAAGCCTTCAAAGCAAAACATCTGGCATCACAATCAATTAATATTACATTACTCATTTATTTTCTCATATTATTCCAGTATTCTATAAGAAGTAGACACAAATTCTTAATTATAAACATATTCTAATTTCTTCAATTAGAAAGAATGCAATTAAAGTGGCAGGATATAAATCCAAAACAAGTGTTTAAGTTTTGAAAAAGATGAAGAAAAGCAGAACCATCAAACAAACATGTGCAGCTTAATTATGTGGGTTTTTTTTAATATGGAATTGCACCATTTTAACAACAAATAATAATTCTAAATAAATTCTGCAGTTTTTTTCCCCAAGAATTCCTCCAGAAAGCCATGCCTTAAAAGGAAATTACAAGCATGTCAATGAACACAAAAGGCTTTAGTTATTTAGCTATATACACACAAGGTTATACAAGGTTTTGTAGTCAGTGCAACTTGGCTTAACAAGTTGGAAAAAAGGTAAGGTGCTGCTGGCTCCAATGAACACATAAACTGTACAATATATAAAAACTGAAAATATGCTTAATTTACACCAAGTCAGAGAGAACTTGAGGCTACTGAAATATTCCAAGCATGGCAATGTTAAACTGCCATTGGTAAAACACACACACACAAAAACAACTTTTGCCTAGTAAATTCAAATATCAGATATCACTGTACCGTCTGCTGTGCTATTTCCAGGGTGGAAGAGAACGCAAGGGTACCAAAAAAGAGCTCCATCACAGCCAGCTAGCCAAGTTTTCCGGTGGTACCAGTTCTTGTTAAAACCTCTTGAGTAGGTCTTCTCCCCCTTCGTAGACACTTGCTTGATGTTTAAATTCGGTCTAGGAGGTCCTCGCTGTTTGATTGCCGTTTTCTCCTCATTGGTACGACGACTAAATGGAACTTCTTTCAGAGACGCTATCGTATTGTTGCACTCAACACTCGCCGCCATCTTCATAGAATGTTCACACATTTCCCACGCAAGTTGCGTTTTCCAGCCCAAAATTATGTTCAAAACCCGCCAAAATGCACAATCTGGCAACACTTGCGCGGCGCAACAGGCGTATGACGTAAACACGCTGCTTGTGCGAGCACATAAAACCTAATAGAAAATGCATTAGGAGCGTGATTTTCGAAAAAAAAATGTACGTACCATTACTGTCAATGGGAGATTTTGGGGCAAATCTGAACCTGACAGAAATCGCCCCAAAAGGGCGTGGCTACACCAGGCGCAACCTTAGCCTGATTGGACAATGACATTACTGTTGCCGTGGTAGTAGGAGTAGATAAAAAAAAAAAAATCTCCCTCCCTGTTTGGGAGTACGTCGCCCAAATCGCCCCTATTAACGAGCCGCCAGTGCTAACAGGATTATAACTCAAATCACGCGACACGTATTCAAATCACAACTGATTTATTTTACTGTTGGACAGATCATAGCATATCTAGCCTAGCTGCTGGTAGGCTGATAACTGATAAGTAGCTGATGTTCTGAACAGATTGGTGATCCTTACCTTAAAAAAGTCTGTGACTTTAGGCAACGATTCTATCATTACCTGCATCTCTCTCTTTTTTTCCTTTTATGCGCCCCGCTAACATGTGAACGCTTCATCTTTCAAAGCCTCTAAATTTGTGTCTCAGTAGTCTGCAGTCTTTGGCGCGCTTTCGTGCGTGACGTTACATTTTGTTACATTTTATTCTGGTCCAGTTGTGGGTGTTTGTTTCGCGAACCACATCCACCATGTCTCTTACAGCAGGCTACTGTGCGCTCATTTATTTCTAACCTTATTTCTATCCGTACATTAATGTAGGCCCACGATTCCGACAGTTTATTATTTTATTAATATTACAAGGCCCCTGATTGGCTGTGGCCCAGGGGCTTGAGCCCCCCCTTAAAGCGCCGGTGCATGTCTGCCATCGTCTGTGTGAGACTCGCGCGCGCGACAACTGTCCTTCCCGTGATTCATTTCCAGAACGCATTTCCCCTTCTCCGTTTTAGCCTTTTTTTTTTATTTTTTATTTATTTATTTATTTTTTACTCAGTAACAGTTGTGATGGAAAATGTACCGAAGTACACTACTTAAAAGAAAACATACTTAAGTAAAAGTACACTCTTTAAAAATTACTTGAAAAAGTATAAGTACACAAAAAAGCTACTCAAGTACAGTAACGCGAGTAATGTAATTCGTTACTTTCCACCTCTGGAAACTTCCTTATGATTATAAAAATAGTATTACATTTTGCATTGCGTTTGTCATTTTAAATAAGTGTAAAATAGCAAGGAGCTACAGAGTTGCATTGATTAGGCTACTAATAGACCTGAAGCAATCATTCCTGCATTAATGTTATTGTGTTGCTGGGTTTAAGCTCAACTTCCATTAAAGGAGGCACTGGGGGGAAAAAAAAAAACCTTCCTGTCCTGGTCTGATACTCATTACACAACACTACACTAAATAATTAAATCACAATGCAACAGAGATATGAATTAAAAACATCTCATTCTTGCTAAGATTGACTCTACATCAGGGTTTCTCAGACTTCTTTGCTCTGGGGCCCAGTAATGTTAGGCCTTGGTGCTGCAAGGCTCTGCATAGGCCTACGCTTCTGTGCGCCCCCCACCACACACACACACACATCGTGTGCGCCTCCATAGATAGATAGATACATACATAGTTTATTATTATTATTATTATTATTTTTTTTTGTTAGTAGTACTTGTTACAAGTAGCAGGCTTATACCAGTATAACAATATTTTGGCTAAATAAGACCTAATAGGAGTGCATTGGCAGAATTGTAGAAAATTGCCAAATGACCAGTAACTGTCCAAAGATATGCCATTATAATAATAATAATAATAATTATTATTATTATTAGTAGTAGTAGTAGGCCTATTATTATTATTATTATTATTATTATTATTATTATTGCTTAGGCCTAAACTATTATTAAACAAGGGAAACTAACAGAAGTGCTTTGGCTTTGAGATTATTGCTAAATTACATAAATATACTGATATGTAGGCCCAATAATTTGACTATTATTAATATTATTATTAATAATAATAACCTATTATTACCATTTGCGCAAGAACCATTAAACCAAGATTTTTTTTAAAACTACACCTTTGAACTTGAAGCACTGCCAAACAGTGCCTCAATAACATACACACAGTTATAAAAAGGTCTACCAGAAACATGGGACCTCAAATCGAGAAACCTAAAGACCCACTGTAGCCCTAATCACTGACTGATTACACAGTCCCAGTATGATGAAGGGAGAACTGAACGTAGGCTACGTGCTGACTTTTAACCTCAAATGACAGGCCCAGTCACCCACAGAGATTTGGTAAAAGAAAAGTCAGCATTCTAATGCGAAGGATGTGCCTGCTTTCTCGCCACTAACAGGTCGAAACGAGGAAGACAGGGTGACAAGGCCACTCGGAGCGTGTTTTCTGAGTTGAGCCTGTTTCGGTATTTTGTCTTTGTGGCTGTCAAATGTGAAAATGAGGTCTCGCAGAGGTACGGTATGTTGAATGGAAAGGCATCAGTGTTTTCACTGCCATCTCACTCAGCTGGGGATATTCATCGCAGCATGACAGCCAGAATTCAGACAGAGAAAGTCGACCAAATCTCGACTGCAGACCAGCATCGCACAAAAGCTCCAGAAGTTTATCCTGCACCACAGGTGGCAGAGCGCTCGTTTCTGGGTTGGTGAACGGATCTCTTACCCATTGCTTTTCCGTGAGATGGGATTTTGAGGGGAAATATGAATCAAAATGACGCAGTGTTTCGGTAAGGTGTTGCGCGATCACTGCTGGCACCTGCCCCAAATCCACACCTTCATCAGCCAGAGACGACAGACAGCAGAACATGTCAAACACACCTCTATTAACTCTGTTGGTCCAGACTGAGAGCTTCTTTTTGAAAGCCATGATTGTATCATTGGCTTGAAAAATGTCACACGCTTGGCCTTGGACCGACAGGTTTAGCATATTGAAATGGTCCAGGATATCAGAAAGATAAGCTACCTTTATAAGCCAAGACTGATCTCGCAGGTGATTGGCAAGATTGGACTGTTTATTTGTCAAGAATACCTCAACCTCATGCCTCAACTCGTACACTCTGTTCACCACTTTACCCCGTGACAGCCAACGAACCTCAGAGTGCAAGAGCAGATGAACATGATCTGCACCCATCTCATCACACAGAGCTGTAAATAGACAGGAATTTGTCAGATTGGCCTTAATGAAGTTCACTATTTTGACCACTTGATTTAAAACTTCATGAAGCTCTGTGGACAGGTGTTTAGAGGCAAGTACCTTTCGATGAATAACAGTGCGTTGCCTGCACTGATGGTGAAATGGCTTTTACCCGAGCAACAACTCCGTTGTGCCTGCCGGTCATAGCCGCTGCCCCATCTGTGCAGACACCGACGCAATGCCCCCATATCAACCCATGCCCAGAGATGTACCCATCAAGCATATGGAATATTTCTCCAGCAGTTGTGGTCCCTGGAAGCACCTTACAAAACAAAAAATCCCCATGAAACCGGCCCTCATGAGCATATCTGATGTAGACCAGAAGCATAGCCAAGTTAGAGAGCTCCGTGGTCTCATCTAATTGAATGGCAAACCAGTCAGATGACTTCGCCCTTTCTAAAATTTGCATTTCGATGTCTGCCGCCATATCGTCAATTCAACAACAGACCGTATCATTTGACAGAGGAATCTCTCTTACTTTGGCTGCAGCAGCCGGACCCAACACCTCACTACAAGCAGTAACAATCGAAGGCATAATTAGCTTCTCCCCAACTGTGAAGGGTGCCTGACATTTGGAAATGTGCTGTGAAATCATGTATGATGCCTTTGTTAGCTTTTCATTCTCGGTCAAATTACTTTTCAACACTTTAGTTTGGGTGGCCAATTCATCACGTTTTCTTCTGAAAAATCCTCTGATTTATCCTTGAGATGCGAATGTTTAGTTTCCAAATGCCGGCGTAATTTGGATGGCTTCATAGCTTCGTTGCTTAGCATGGTTTGGCAGATAACACAGATTGGTTGCAGGGGACAACTATCACTTGAAATAAAGCCGAATTGTATGTATGAAGGGTCGTAATTGTGAGTGAATGGGTGATATTTTTTTTGCCTCTTGCTCATGTTGTGTATCTGCACTGTCAGATGGACGCTTTCCAAAGAAAGAGTCAAAAGTAGCTTGCTTTGAACATGCCATGATATTGCTCTCATAAAGTGTGTGTGTGCTACGTGGCACACAGTGACAAAAGCAGTGACAGAGCCAGCCAATCGCTCTTCTACATAATACTGACTACTAGTGCAGAGGCAGGCTTGCGGACCGACGGTAATCTTCTCTCGGACCGGTACCGGTCCACGGCCCATAGATCGAGAAACACCGCTCTACATCATAAAGGTGTGCCAAATAAGACAAAGTTCACCTTTCAGTCACATTTATAGTCTACCTTATTCGATTAATAATAAGCTACTAATTCATTTTCAGGGAGCGATCTATTGATCTATGCGGAGTTGCCCAAAAGCACCCTAGCACAAAGATGATCATTAAATGGTAGAGCAAGCAGCACAATGAACACACACACACTCTCTCTCTCTCTCTCTCTCTCTCTTAGTTAAGATGCTCTTAGTATTAAGAGGCTTTTGGGAAACCCATCCCTGTTCGTCTAACCCCCTTCCTTTTTCCTTAATGTGAGTTGGCTCCCGACGTTCACCTCAAAGATCCGATTCAAAGATCCAACTCAAATCGATGGATACTATATGGATACTTAAATATTAAGTCGATAAAAGAAATAAAAATCATGTGATGGATGTTTTAACTATGGAAGCATACGGAAGCATATTAGGGCCACTTAGAGAAAATATTTTTTTCTAAATTCCGAGATTAAAAGTCGGAAATTTCAAGAAAAAACTCGAAATTCCGAGATTAAAAGTCGAAATTGTCGAGAAAAAAAGTCAAAATTTGAGATTAAAAGTCGAAATTTTCGAGATTAAAAGTTGAAATTTTCGAGAAAAAAAGTCGAAATTATGACATACAAAGAATGCATGCTCTAACTGCTGCCATGGCAACGAATGGCCACCAGAAAGGGAAGTCGTGGAAAGTGGCTGCTAACCGGCCTGGCCCTGAACATGTGAACTTAGCGACGTTGACTCTGAATGCAAGACACAAGGGATGCAGTTGAAAGGTAAGATTATCATTCTGTTTGATGTTACATTGCGGATATGGTTAAGGGTACGCAATATCAATTAGGATCAGAAGTGACACTTACTACCATGCAGGCTGCATGCTACAACCACACGGCGTACTGCTAGTTTAGAAACCTGGACATGACACTACCCTTAGTAGCCGATCATGTCCGAGTGCTAAACGTTTGTGCGTGCAGTGAAACGACACACTTGGTGTCCGTATAATGACTGCAGAAACCCATTTCATCTAGCTAGTATTGCTAATATTATACTAACGCCACTACAGTGGGCCTGAGCCTCGTCTGTAGAGCAGAAGGGTTTCCAAGTCACCTCTAATATTTCAATCTAGAGACATCAAACATAATTTGCCTCGGCAGGCTAGATGAATAATTCCACTTGTACCTACCTGAAGTGTCATGAGTCCAGGAGTTAAATTCCTATTAAACGTTTTCTGGTGAGATTAGCCCACTGAATTGTTTTCGTTTTGGATTAATTGGCTATGAAAGTAGTTTAATCAAGGAAGATAACATTAGCCTAAATTTGGGCTCAGCATGGGATGACTTTTGATGTTATCAGGGAAACCTGTGGGGATAAGATGGAACAGGCATATCTGTCCATACAATGTGATAGTAAAATATTGTGATTTCTACAGAAAGTATCATATGTGAACGTTCTGTTATGACTTTTCTCAGTTTAACACACTGATTTTCATATTTTCCTGTATGAAGTAGTTATCACACATGAAAATTAAATACATGATGTCAGAAGCACGTTGCAAATATTATCTGGTGCTACTCAAATTCTTCAGTGTTATAATTTAATGCACTTGATCTGAGAATTAATAATGTATATATTTATTGTAGATTGATTCCAGCATCATAAACCTAATGACAGATGACCAGCTAAGGGAATATCTGCCTTCCTATGGTGACCGACTGGCTGTTTTTGGATACTGCAGACGGAAGGAAAAAGAACCCAGAAGTCACAAGTCAAAGGTCTTTGAGCGGCTTAAAGCAAAGATTGCAGGGAAAAAAGCTGATCGTGTGTCTGACAGTGAGTGTCAAACCACAGCAAGAAATGCTCAGAAGAATGAGAGAAAAATTGAATTGGGATGGTTGCATTTTAGGAAAGGGGAATTTGTGCAGGTACGAACCAAAAAAGGAGGTGGAACCAGAAAAATGAGTGTTCAGAAGGAAAGTAAAAAATCAGACCTGATTGATAAAGCTGTGCAGTTGTTTTTTCCAGGTGGAAGAAATGCAGAGGGGAAGCTTGATTTTGACTGTGAGTTAACTGACTTTCAGCAGCATTCACTAGATGTTAGTGTCACCGCCTTGTTGACCACTTTTTTTTTGTATTTTGTTTGAGTTTACTTTACAAATTTTAAGTGGCATGAACTTTAAGTGGTATGCTGCAGAGAATTGTGAATACCTGTTGTGTGCTTTAAGGACAACAAAATGCCTTCTAATAATGGATTAGGCCTACTGTTGTACTGTTGTTGTTTTGTCTGCCTGGGAAGAGTTATTATCAGCAGAAAATTCCAGTTATCTTTATAAATAATTTCAGATGAGATGTCATGGATTTTAGTCGGAATTACCAATGTATGACTACTTGTTTACATTTCTCATGGCAACCACTGTTTTACTCCATACAGTTGCTGTTTACAAAAAAAAAAAAATCTTACTTTTGAAGGCTTCCTTCTGTAAAGATTTTAAGGTGGCATTACAGTTCCAATGAAATTATATAGTTTTGCATTCTTTGTATTGTGATCTTTTAAATATCTGAATAAATAATTCAGTTAAAACTTGTTAGGATTTTGCATTTTTATTCATATTTGCAAATGTTGAATGGTAGAACAAAATAACTTGACTGCTAATACATTTGATGTGAAAATAAGAAGCTGCATCTTTTAAAGCAGGTATTACAAGTAAAAAAAAAATTTTAATTGGCAATCAGTTAAACTGCAATATTTCAAATTGTGAATAAAATGGGCAAAGGAAAAAACAAAAAGACATCTCTGAAATGGCCTGTGCCTGTTGAGGTGTCCACGACCATGGCAACCTTGACATCATGTGTATCTTGTTGTGGATGTTACGGGATGCTTGAATACAGTACTATCATCTTACAACAGGTGACAAGACCGCGTCCAATAAAATTAATGATTTACACCAAGATCATTGTTTATCAGCTGTCTGAGTGTGAGATACAGGTTAACTGTTTCAAACACATTTGTTAATGACAGATTATGCTCTGACATTAGGTCCACACAAATGTGAAACACATCATCACATGGAAAGTCTTTGAACATACACTCTTCAAGGCAGACTTCAACTTTCTCCAGGTCCACATTCTGCAAATAGTCTCTGCCTCCGTACAGCTGAGGGACTGCATGTAATATGGAGGGACGTCCATGAGGTGAACGAGAGTTGTGGACTTGATGGACTCTGTGGTCATTCCAAGTCGATACAACCCCATCAACTTCTTCCTAGAGATCAGACATAATATTCAGTATATAAATTCTGTATTACAGTTTCAGTAACAGTATCCTGATTATTTAAGATGGAGTGGTTGAAATGGTTTCATTTGGGTGGGAGAGGGGGTGGGCACAATACAAACAAACCAGGAGCAGGGGTGTTGAAGTGGGAGGCAAAGTGGGATTCATTATCCAGGACCCAGTAGTAGGGGCCCTGGGCTAAGGGATGGGACGTTTTTTTAGGCCGAGGCACTATTGTGTAATGCCATGTGTAACAAATTCTCAGATCAAGTGCATTAAATTATAACACTGAAGAATGAGTAGCACCAGATAATATTTGCAAAGTGCTTCTGACATGTATTTAATTTTCATGTGTGATAACATTACTTCATACAGGAAAATATGAAAATCAGTGCGTTAAACTGAGAAAAGTCATAACAGAACGTTCACATATGATACTTTCTGTAGAAATCACAATATTTTACTATCACATTGTATGGACAGATATGCCTGTTCCATCTTATCCCCACAGGCTTCCCTGATAACATCAAAAGTCATCCCATGCTGAGCTCAAATTTAGGCTAACGTTATCTTCCTTGATTAAACTACTTTCATAGCCAATTAATCCAAAACGAAAACAATTCAGTGGGCTAATCTCACCAGAAAACGTTTAATAGGAATTTAACTCCTGGACTCATGACACTTCAGGTAGGTACAAGTGGAATTATTCATCTAGCCTGCCGAGGCAAATTATGTTTGATGTCTCTAGATTGAAATATTAGAGGTGACTTGGAAACCCTTCTGCTCTACAGACGAGGCTCAGGCCTACTGTAGTGGCGTTAGTATAATATTAGCAATACTAGCTAGATGAAATGGGTTTCTGCAGTCATTATACGGACACCAAGTGTGTCGTTTCACTGTACGCACAAACGTTTAGCACTCGGACATGATCGGCTACTAAGGGTAGTGTCATGTCCAGGTTTCTAAACTAGCAGTACGCCTTGTGGTTGTAGCATGCAGCCTGCATGGTAGTAAGTGTCACTTCTGATCCTAATTGATATTGCGTACCCTTAACCATATCCGCAATGTAACATCAAACAGAATGATAATCTTACCTTTCAACTGCATCCCTTGTGTCTTGCATTCAGAGTCAACGTCGCTAAGTTCACATGTTCAGGGCCAGGCCGGTTAGCAGCCACTTTCCACGACTTCCCTTTCCGGTGGCCATTCGTTGCCATGGCAGCAGTTAGAGCATGTGTTCTTTGTATGTCATAATTTCGACTTTTTTTCTCGAAGATTTCGACTTTTAATCTCGAAAATTTAGACTTTTTTTCTCGAAGAGTTTGACTTTTTTTCTCGAAAATTTCGACTTTTTTTCTTGGAATTTCGAGTTTTTTCTTGAAATTTCCGACTTTTAATCTCGGAATTTAGAAAAAAATATTTTCTCTAAGTGGCCCTAATACGCTTCCGTAGAAGCGTATTAGGGCCACTTGGAGAAAATATTTTTTTCTAAATTCCGAGATTAAAAGTCGGAAATTTCAAGAAAAAACTCGAAATTCCGAGATTAAAAGTCGAAATTTGAGAAAAAAAGTCGAAATTTTCGAGAAAAAAAGTTGAAATTTTCGAGAAAAAAAGTCGAAATTTTCGAGAAAAAAAGTCGAAATTATGACATACAAAGAACGCATGCTCTAACTGCTGCCATGGCAACGAATGGCCACCGGAAAGGGAAGTCGTGGAAAGTGGCTGCCAACCGGCCTGGCCCTGAACATGTGAACTTAGCGACGTTGACTCTGAATGCAAGACACAAGGGATGCAGTTGAAAGGTAAGATTATCATTCTGTTCTGTTTGATGTTACATTGCGGATATGGTTAAGGGTACGTAATATCAATTAGGATCAGAAGTGACACTTACTACCATGCAGGCTGCATGCTACAACCACACGGCGTACTGCTAGTTTAGAAACCTGGACATGACACTACCCTTAGTAGCCGATCATGTCCGAGTGCTAAACGTTTGTGCGTGCAGTGAAACGACACACTTGGTGTCCGTATAATGACTGCAGAAACCCGTTTAATCTAGCTAGTATTGCTAATATTATGCTAACGCCACTACAGTAGGCCTGAGCCTCGTCTGTAGAGCAGAAGGGTTTCCAAGTCACCTCTAATATTTCAATCTAGAGACATCAAACATATAATTTGCCTCGGCAGGCTAGATGAATAATTCCACTTGTACCTACCTGAAGTGTCATGAGTCCAGGAGTTAAATTCCTATTAAACGTTTTCTGGTGATATTAGCCCACTGAATTGTTTTCGTTTTGGATTAATTGGCTATGAAAGTAGTTTAATCAAGGAAGATAACGTTAGCCTAAATTTGGGCTCAGCATGGGATGACTTTTGATGTTATCAGGGAAGCCTGTGGGGATAAGATGGAACAGGCATATCTGTCCATACAATGTGATAGTAAAATATTGTGATTTCTACAGAAAGTATCATATGTGAACGTTCTGTTATGACTTTTCTCAGTTTAACGCACTGATTTTCATATTTTCCTGTATGAAGTAGTGTTATCACACATGAAAATTAAATACATGATGTCAGAAGCACTTTGCAAATATCTGGTGCTACTCAAATTCTTCAGTGTTATAATTTAATGCACTTGATCTGAGAATTTGTTACACATGGCATTACACAATAGTGCCTCGGCCTAAAAAAACGTCCCATCCCTAGCCCAGGGCCCCTACTACTGGGTCCTGGATAATGAATCCCACTTTGCCTCCCACTTCAACACCCCTGCTCCTGGTTTGTTTGTATTGTGCCCACCCTCTCTCCCACCCTAATGAAACCATTTCAACCACTCCATCTTAAATAATCAGGATACTGTTACTGAAACTGTAATACAGAATTTATATACTGAATATTATGTCTGATCTCTAGGAAGAAGTTGATGGGGTTGTATCGACTTGGAATGACCACAGAGTCCATCAAGTCCACAACTCTCGTTCACCTCATGGACGTCCCTCCATATTACATGCAGTCCCTCAGCTGTACGGAGGCAGAGACGATTTGCAGAATGTGGACCTGGAGAAAGTTGAAGTCTGCCTTGAAGAGTGTATGTTCAAAGACTTTCCATGTGATGAGGATGTGTTTCACATTTGTGTGGACCTAATGTCAGAGCATAATCTGTCATTAACAAATGTATTTGAAACAGTTAACCTGTATCTCACACTCAGACAGCTGATAAACAATGATCTTGATGTAAATCATTAATTTTATTGAACGCGGTATTGTCACCTGTTGTAAGGTGAGATAGTACTGTATTCAAGCATCCCGTAACATCCACAACAAGATACACATGATGTCAAGGTTGCCATGGTCGTGGACACCTCAACAGGCACAGGCCATTTCAGAGATGTCTTTTTGTTTTTTCCTTTGCCCATTTTATTCACAATTTGAAATATTGCAGTTTAACTGATTGCCAATTAAAATGTTTTTTTACTTGTAATACCTGCTTTAAAAGATGTAGCTTCTTATTTTCACATCAAATGTATTAGCAGTCAAGTTATTTTTTTCTACCATTCAACATTTGCAAATATGAATAAAAATGCAAAATCCTAACAAGTTTTAACTGAATTATTTATTCAGATATTTAAAAGATCACAATACAAAGAATGCAAAGCTATATAATTTCATTGGAACTGTAATGCCACCTTAAAATCTTTACAGAAGGAAGCCTTCAAAAGTAAGATTTTTTTTTTGTAAACAGCAACTGTATGGAGTAAAACAGTGGTTGCCATGAGAAATGTAAACAAGTAGTCATACATTGGTAATTCCGACTAAAATCCATGACATCTCATCTGAAATTATTTATAAAGATAACTGGAATTTTCTGCTGATAATAACTCTTCCCAGGCAGACAAAACAACAACAGTACAACAGTAGGCCTAATCCATTATTAGAAGGCATTTTGTTGTCCTTAAAGCACACAACAGGTATTCACAATTCTCTGCAGCATACCACTTAAAGTTCATGCCACTTAAAGTGTGTAAAGTAAACTCAAAAACAAAATACAAAAAAAAAAAAAAAGTGGTCAACAAGGCGGTGACACTAACATCTAGTGAATGCTGCTGAAAGTCAGTTAACTCACAGTCAAAATCATCAAGCTTCCCCTCTGCATTTCTTCCACCTGGAAAAAACAACTGCACAGCTTTATCAATCAAGTCTGATTTTTTACTTTCCTTCTGAACACTCGTTTTTTGGTTCCACCTCCTTTTTTGGTTCGTACCTGCACAAATTCCCCTTTCCTAAAATGCAACCATCCCAATTCAATTTTTCTCTCATTCTTCTGAGCATTTCTTGCTGTGGTTTGACACTCACTCTCAGACACGCGATCAGCTTTTTTTCCCTGCAATCTTTGCTTTAAGCCGCTCAAAGACCTTTGACTTGTGACTTCTGAGTTCTTTTTCCTTCCGTCTGCAGTATCCAAAAACAGCCACAGGGGTTTTTCTAGAAAAAAGTAGTATGAGGGAGCACACATTCGCACGGATGCGAGGGAGCGAAGCAACCGGGGGGAAGGGGGGGGGTCCCCCCCCTTCCGCAGTGTGAAGCCTTTGAAAATTTGAAGCTTAAATGGGACATTCTGAATATGTTCAATATGTTCAATGCGGGCGTTTTCTGTTGCCTGCGCCGTTCGATGTTGTTTGGATTTTGCATGCTCCCACGCCTTGTCAACCCGCAAGCTAGTGCAGGGAATCTTGCTCCAGATATATTCCCCATTTTGTTGGCGCTGGTTGTGCCGCTTACAAATGTGGCACATCATCCCTGTTTTATTGTTGACAGGATAAAGCCAGGGGTATCCCTTCTCCCATGCCTCCTGATATCCAACCAGATGTCCTGAGTTCTTTTTCTTGGGCCTTCGTTTCATATTGGTAAAAAGAAAAAAAAAATCAGCTTCATTGTAGACCCCATTATATCGGGTCTTCAGAGTCTCAGTTTATGTTACTATGTACAAGTTGAAAACAAACCAAAAAAAAATGGACATAGCTTCACTGTAGACCTGGGGTCTTTGTCTATTTTGTCAACATTGGAAATTTAAATAACACTTTGACACAAACTAAAAACAATACTCAATTCAAATTACACACAACTACAACTACTAATTCCTCATTATTCAAATTGTGACTTACTCTACTATGATTGAAATTGAAATTTATATTTAGAATTCAAATGCATTCAAGTTGCACAGAAATAAACATTCATTAGAGAAATCTGATGTTTTCTTATACTTAGAGTTAGTTGTTCATAATGAATGAAAAAAATAATTCCAGAATTATTTTCTCTAAAAGGAAACTGTTATAAATAAAGTATATTTTGTAAAGTTGGAATCTAACTCAATTAACAAACTTTTAAAGTTTGAGACCATGCAAAAAAAAAATATTTAAAAAATACATACTTGAACTTTTCCAGGAACTTGGCCCAGTCATTTTCTTCTGCCCCGGACATTCTTTAGCTTTCTTTCGTTTTGTACCGCGGGATGACATCTTTAAATGCCCAAGCATAAACCAAAACTCGCAATCATAAGCGCCCGTGCTAGTGGGTGAAAGGTCATTCAATCTCGAGAAATCACGCTCTACAAGTCAGCTGACCTTACATATTACCCATAGACATAAAATCTCGCGAGAACAGAAAACATGGCGACTCGGTCGGGGAAACTCCGATTCGGATCGTTTTTGCACCGTTAAACTTTTGGATCGGAATATTTTTGGAGTAATTATAACATTTTTGGGGAACAGACACATTGTCAAGTGGTGGTACTGGGATATTTTCACGGAGAAAAGATCGTTTTGAGAAATATTGTATGTTGTACGGCAGCATGTAAGTACACAGCCCAAGTGTGACTTAGGTTAAATCGGCATTCCGGTAAGAGGGCGCAAGCCGGGAGTATGAGGGCGCAGCGCCCCTGTTCCCTTATTTAGAAAAAACCCTGAGCCAGTCGGTCACCATAGGAAGGCAGATATTCCCTTAGCTGGTCATCTGTCATTAGGTTTATGATGCTGGAATCAATCTACAATAAATATATGTAAGGGGCAGCGCCCACTTAAAGACAACTAACCTGAGTTTACTTAGAACTAAATGGGATAGCGGCTGGTATAGGAATAGTAGTTACTTGAGATATGTGCATGTGTGTGTGTGTATGTATAGCTGTGTGTTATGTCTAATGTTTCCCACCCCACAACTTAGAATAAGAAACCAGTTTGAATAAATCAATTATTTTATTAGAGCTCTAAGCTCCAAGGCTACTAGCAAATGTTAAATGAAATAATGAGATATCTTTAGAAAAATAATAAAACAAAATAAAAGTAGATAAGTAATCTTCAGTAGTTCACTTAAATTTCTGTTACAAAGGGGCCTTCAGAGGCAGTTTAACACATTCAGTTTCTTATTAACCCAACACTCTTGTTTTCAATATCAACCTAGGTGTTTCACACAACACAATTAACAAACCTATGGGTCCTGGGACTGCACTAATAAATACACTGAATAATAGTATCAAACAGTAAATTTCGTTTGCAAAAAAAAAAATCAAAATAAGCCTGATTAGCCCACCTTAATACACTCACTAGGGCAATCAAAAGTAAGGCTACCACCACATAAATGAAAGACCTTCAACGTTACAGTGTACAAATCAAAATCACCATGCACGAGTAGGAATACAGGCAATAATGTCACGGAGTTCCGAATGTCCATAAACGCAATTGTGAGCACAGTTCCTCAACGTGAAACGACGTTACTCAGTTCCATAGCACTTAATCCAGCAGTTGCACAAATGTTTAGTCTTTAAGGAGTTGTAAAGGACTCCTTAAAACAGTGCTGCTTTACGTGAGGTCAGGTGGCAGGGTATACTCACAAACCCGTGGAAGGAGAGCGAGGGAGAGAATGAAGGAAACTTTCAACCTGTTCGGATTGGAGCAAACCAGTGTTCATGGACCCCAGCGCCGTCCTCTCGCAGAGACTCGCCAGCTGTCACCACTCACACCGTTCCAACACCCGAACTTTGCAAATGACAAGTTTCCTAGTCAACAGAATAAAACTTCACCGCACCAAACTTCTCCGGCTCATGTGCTCGCCGCCATGTTTCGAATTGTCCCTTTGTTCAACTCCGCTCCGCCTCTCCACTCTCCCTCCACACCTGACGTGCCCTCTCATTGGCTAAGGAGCCACTCATGCTCTCTCCCACATTCCCCCTTCCAAACCCTGCCACCACCAAGACTTCATGACAGCACTGGACCACGTTGAGCAATGTCCATTAGCACGCCATAGTCCAGACGTGCCACAGGGACCACAAAAAAAGCCCCTCTCTTCTTCTTTTTTTTTTTTCTTTTACATCAAACATAAACAGAGGTAGCACACAAGGTAAGAACACGATACATGTTAAAATCAAATGCAATAACATATTACAGCAAATCAAAACATGTTTAAACTATTTCAAGACATAATCCTGAAACCTAATAGGGAGTTGACCCCTTGAACTTCTCTGAGGCCTAGGAGGCAGAGGCTGATCCTCACTATCTGTACTGGACCCATCTACATCAGCAAATGATGCACTTCCCTCTGACTCCACCCCTGTACCCTGGCCTTCATCTAAAACTGAATGCTCACTATGTTCATCCCCACTACCAGTGTCAGAGTTACTGTGTTGTGGACCGTGGGTGTGCATGTTGTGAGTGTGTTGTGTATGGTGCATGTGAGGTTCATGGGGGGGACTATATGGCACATAAATCATATCGCCTTCGTCAGACATAGTCTGATCTAAAGCCCTATGTGAACAATGGGATTTGGGACTTCTTTGAAACCTGGGGACTTCGAAAGTGCAGGGTTTCAACTGGTCTCTGTGTACAACTCGAGTAGGGCCACCAGCCTCTGGCTTAATGGTGAAGACTGGCATATCAGGGTGGTTCTGGGCCACCACCAGGTAGGGATCTGACTCCCAGCGATCCTGAATCTTATTTCTTCCCCGTCGTCGGTGATTCTGCAAAAGAACTGTCTCCCGGTCTAAGAAGCGCTCCGCGGGCTTTGCGATCATAAATCCTCTTCCGTCTCCGAGAGGCGTCCTGTCCAGCTTGGCGTGCTGCATCTACTGCGGTCCGTAACCGCTGATGATGGCTGAGGACCCACTCATCAAGGTTTTCAACATCACTAACTTGCAGGTCCTTGCCTCCTAGTATGTCTCTAGGTAGTCGTGCATCCCTCCCAAAGAGCAGATAAAAGGGTGAGTACCCAGTCGAGCTGTGTATGTGACTGTTATAGGCCATGGTTAACTCTGGAAGATATTCTCTCCAGTTTCTTTTCTTTTCTGCAGGGAGCGACCTGAGCATGTCGTGCATCGTCCTGTTAAAACGTTCACACTGGGCATTTCCCTGCGGGTGATAGGGACTCGTCCTGCTCTTGCCAATCCCGTACACACGACAGAGCTCTTTAATGACACTGGCCTCAAAGTTCCGACCTTGGTCAGAATGTAACCTAGCAGGACAGCCATAATAGACAAACCAGTTCTTAATGATTGCATTGGCTGTCGTTCTAGCTGTCTGGTCTTTGGTTGGAACTGCTATCGTGAACCTTGTAAACATATCAGTAAGCACAAGGACATTTTCATACCCCCCAACAGATGGTTCTAAGAGGGTATAGTCCATTGCTAGCACTTCTAAAGGGGCTACAACGTTTGTGCAAGTCATTGGGGCTTGAGCCTTGGGGAAAACGTCTCTTGTGAGGGCACAGCGCTTGCATTGCTGTACCCAGCACTTGACATCTCTAGCCATAGCAGGCCAATAATAGCCCCGCCTCAGGGCCTCTATCGTGCCCTTTTCGCTGAAGTGCCCACCATGGTCATGTTGCCTCTCAAACACCGTTCTCTGTAGGGGCCTGGGAACAACCAGCTGACGCACATCTTCACCATCTCTGGGGTCTCGCAGGCACCGGAATAGGACGCCATGCTGGATCTTCAGTCGCCCCCACTGTCCTAGGAGCCGCCGCTGTGGCCAGTTCATCGTCTGCAGAACCTTATTCAGGGGCTTTCGGCAGGCTTTCAGCGCAACCAGGACAGGGCTAATGTCAGGGTCCTGCATCTGTAGTTCCTGCATCTCATCCCAGCTACATCCGCCGATCTGGCCTCTCACCTTAGACTGACCTGCTGAATGAACTGGTGCCTCCTTCGCATCCACACCATTTGTTGGCCACAGACAGGCACGCACCTCATCTTCTCTTATGACAAGGAAATCTTTCTCTCTGTCCTCCACTTCGGGCTCCCCGGGACAGCACGTCAGCATTTTGGTTCATCCTGCCTGGTTTATAGTGAACTTCGAAGTTAAATTCGGCTAACTGAGCCACCCACCTTTGCTCAACTGCGCTGAGGTTGGCAGTCTCTAAGTACCTTAGCGGGTTGTGGTCTGTAATGACTGTAAATTTAGAGAAGAGCAGTAAGTCACGAAACTTTTCAGTGATTGCCCACTTGAGGGCAAGTAGCTCTAGCTTAAAAGCACTATAGTTTCGATCATTTCTCTCTGAGCCCCGCAGACCCCGACTAGCAAAGGCTATGACCCGCTCGATGCCCTCCTGTTTTTGGCTCAAGACTGCTCCCAGGCCTAGGCAACTTCCATCTGTGGTCACTATGAACGGGAGACCAAGATCAGGATATGCAAGTATGGGTGGGGCCATGAGGCACCTTCTGAGGCTATCGAATGATGCCTGACACTCCTCATCCCACTCAAATGGTTGTGACATAGCATTCATTACACCTCTTTTCTGTTTGCCCATCAGAGCATGTAAAGGCCTTGCTAGTTGAGCGAAGCAGGGAACGAACCGCCTGTAGTATGACATGAAGCCTACTACTTGTCGAACCTCTTTAACACAGCGTGGGACAGGCCAGTCTTCCAACACCTTCACCTTTTCCATGTCTACTTGAACTCCTTCGGCCGAGACTACATGCCCAAGGAATTTGACTTCTTTCTTGAGCAAGAAGCACTTCTTGGGTTTGAGCTTGAGGCCATGTTTGTGTAGACGACTCAACACAAGATCTAAGCGCTGCAGGTGACTGTCAAAGTCCCTCGAAAATATGAGGACATCGTCCAAATAAATTAACAACATTTCAAAAGCCAGATCTCCCAGTACCACCTCCATTAGTCGCTGAAACGTTGCGGGGGCATTGAAGAGCCCAAATGGCATGCGGGTCCATTGATACAAGCCGAATGGTGTCGTTACAGCAGTTTTCTCCTAGTCTTGTGGGGCTACAGCTACTTGGAAATACCCGGCAGTGAGGTCCAAAGAAGAAAATAGCTGTGCCTGGCCCAGGGCGTCCAACGACTCTTCCACCCTCGGAAGAGGGTAAGCATCTCTGTGCGTTACGCTATTAAGCTTCCTGTAATCACAACAGAACCGCACTGATCCATCTCTCTTCATGACCACGACTGCCGGGGACGCCCATGGACTGCAGCTCTCTTTAAGTACCCCCTGTGCCACTAGATCCTGCACATGCTGCTTAACTTCTTGGAAAACATGGGGTGGTACTCTGCGATGTCTTTGTTTAATGGGGTGTGCACTGCTGGTGGGGATACAATGTGTAACGGTAGTGGTGTAGCCATAATCCCTATCATCTCGTGAAAACACAGCATGATGCTTCTCCAACAGGTGGTCGAGCTGGTGCACTTGGTCTGGGGTGAGGCCTTGAAGATCTGCTTGTACAGGAACGGCCAATGGCCTTGGTTCTTCCCGCTTAGGCTGCACCTCGCTTGCAATGGCTTTGACTCGGAGCTCACCTACTGCCTCTTCAAAAGCCACTACCTCTTTAGGCAGCACTTTGTGTGGCTTACATAGTTCAGCCACTCTTGCTCTTGGAGGCAAAACAATGGGTTTGTGGCTTGGGTTCATTAGCCGGACTGGGACCTTCCCACCCACTGAGTTTGCTAGAACATTGGCTATCAACAGCCCTGAAGGCGTGTTCACAGTAGATGAAGCCTCCACCAAGACCTGGTATTTTATTTTAGGGGGCACCCGACAACGACCTTGAATGACTGTCTCACTGCAGGGGGGAATAACAACAGCCCGCCTACCGCCCACTTTGACGAAGCCAATTCTCCCATTACGGTCCACCATTTGCTCTTCCTTGCCCATTTCCACGAAGACACGATGAAGGCTCGCACCCCCACCCTGCTGCCCATGCCTGTCCATCTTCTGAACACCCTCTAGGCCAAGGAAGAGGCTGCGAAGCTCGCCAAGCACATTCATGCCTAGTATGCCTGAGGCTCCACCGGCACCATCAGTCTTATCTCGAAGCACGAACACACACTTTCCTGGGAGCCTCTTTCCCAAGCACTCAATGTCAGCATACAGGCACCCAATTATGGGGATGTCCAACCCATTTGCAGCGGTTAATTTTACCCAATTGGCAGGTGACAAAGTTTTTCCTCCAAACTGTCTTTTAAAGTGCGTCTCCGAAATAGTGGTGACTTCAGAGCCGGTATCTAACAGGCAGCAGGTTCTCACTCCATCGATAAGCACATCTACTGTAAAACAGTTGCCAAAGGCACTTTCAGCACCCTCAACCTGCCTAGGCCAGTCAAAAGCCAATGTGTTAGGTTTTACTGCTGCTGTGCTGATTTTTGCCGCCTTCTGTTCAGTTTGCTCTGGCTCGGTCACTGCAGCATTAGCTTGGAACGTTACCTCTTTTCTTTGTTGGCAGTTTCGACTTGTATGCCCGGGTTGCCCACATGTATAACAGATGAGTCTGCCCTCTTGGTCTCGAAGAGGTGGCTTTTTAACTGCCGCCTGTGGGCTATTGCGCAGCTCAGATCTTTGCAATGCTGTGAAAAGCTCATCCTGTCTTGCTGCAAGTTTTTGTATAGATTCCTGCAGTGACTGCAGCGACAGCACAGAAGGGCTGTTTTCAGCAGACGTGGCGCTTACTGTGCCTCGGTTGGGGTTCTTGACCGGCGTAGCTGACAGAACCTCTTCCTCTTCTGACCAGTCGATCGCAGCCTGCATAAGTGCGCTGAAGGTTTGAGATGGCTCTGTCTTGGTCTGCCGCTTCATCTCTCTGTGTAAGGAGTTATCATTCAAGCCCAACACAAACTGCTCTTTAAGCACAACATCCGGGTCTGGAAAACGCTTTCCATCACGCTACATTAACCTATGAAGCTTTTCCTGAAGATCATAAGCAAACGCCCTAATTTTTTCACCAGCTACTTGTTTGCGATCATAGAACTCTCTTAATCGTGTGCCTACAGGGACCTTATCACCATACACCTCCTCTAGGACTTTGAAAACAGACTCAGCATCTGTAGTGCTACTCTCCAATCTAACGGTGAGTTTGGCTTCCCCCTTCAGATGTTGCTTTATGAGTTCTACTTTATCCTCTTCAGGAATTTTACAAACTTTAAAGTATGACTTCATTGAAGCTATCCACTCTTCTATACTCTGTTCATCACTTCTTTTACTGCCTGTGAAATCTGTGCACTTTCTATCTCTCTGTATGAAGACAGTGGGTTGGTTTTTCTGCTCTAATACAGCTTTTGCCATAGCCAGAGCTTCTCTTTGGTCAGACCTCGCCTGTTCAAGGAGCGCTGTTTGTTCCTTCATTTGAGAAGACTGTTCGGCAAACTTTGCTTGAAGCTCTTCAAACTGCTCACGCAGCTGATTCATTTCTTCTGACATTGTTAACTAAGCTAATGTAAAGCCAAGGAATGAATATAAAAGAGGTATGCAGCACAAATGTTCGTCCTGTTCGTATACGCCAAATGTAAGGGGCAGCGCCCACTTAAAGACAACTAACCTGAGTTTACTTAGAACTAAATGGGATAGCGGCTGGTATAGGAATAGTAGTTACTTGAGATATGTGCATGTGTGTGTATGTATAGCTGTGTGTTATGTCTATGTTTCCCACCCCACAACTTAGAATAAGAAACCAGTTTGAATAAACCAATTATTTTATTAGAGCTCTAAGCTCCAAGGCTACTAGCAAATGTTAAATGAAATAATGAGATATCTTTAGAAAAATAATAAAACAAAAGTAGATAAGTAATCTTCAGTAGTTCACTTAAATTTCTGTTACAAAGGGGCCTTCAGAGGCAGTTTAACACATTCAGTTTCTTATTAACCCAACATTCTTGTTTTCAATATCAACCTAGGTGTTTCACACAACACAATTAACAAACCTATGGGTCCCGGGACTGCACTAATAGATACACTGAATAATAGTATCAAACAGTAAATTTCGTTTGCAAAAAAAAAATCAAAATAAGCCTGATTAGCCCACCTTAATACACTCATTAGGGCAATCAAAAGTAAGGCTACCACCACATAAATGAAAGACCTTCAACGTTACAGTGTACAAATCAAAATCACCATGCACGAGTAGGAATACAGGCAATAATGTCACGGAGTTCCGAATGTCCATAAACGCAATTGTGAGCACAGTTCCTCAACGTGAAACGACGTTACTCAGTTCCATAGCACTTAATCCGGCAGTTGCACAAATGATTAGTCTTTAAGGAGTTGTAAAGGACTCCTTAAAACAGTGCTGCTTTACGTGAGGTCAGGTGGCAGGGTATACTCACAAACCCGTGGAAGGAGAGCGAGGGAGAGAATGAAGGAAACTTTCAACCTGTTCGGATTGGAGCAAACCAGTGTTCATGGACCCCAGCGCCGTCCTCTCGCAGAGACTCGCCAGCTGTCACCACTCACACCGTTCCAACACCCGAACTTTGCAAATGACAAGTTTCCTAGTCAACAGAATAAAACTTCACCGCACCAAACTTCTCCGGCTCATGTGCTCGCCGCCATGTTTCGAATTGTCCCTTTGTTCAACCCCGCTCCGCCTCTCCACTCTCCCTCCACACCTGACGTGCCCTCTCATTGGCTGAGGAGCCACTCATGCTCTCTCCCACATATATACATTATTAATTCTCAGATCAAGTGCATTAAATTATAACACTGAAGAATTTGAGTAGCACCAGATAATATTTGCAAAGTGCTTCTGACATCATGTATTTAATTTTCATGTGTGATAACACTACTTCATACAGGAAAATATGAAAATCAGTGCGTTAAACTGAGAAAAGTCATAACAGAACGTTCACATATGATACTTTCTGTAGAAATCACAATATTTTACTATCACATTGTATGGACAGATATGCCTGTTCCATCTTATCCCCACAGGCTTCCCTGATAACATCAAAAGTCATCCCATGCTGAGCCCAAATTTAGGCTAACGTTATCTTCCTTGATTAAACTACTTTCATAGCCAATTAATCCAAAACGAAAACAATTCAGTGGGCTAATATCACCAGAAAACGTTTAATAGGAATTTAACTCCTGGACTCATGACACTTCAGGTAGGTACAAGTGGAATTATTCATCTAGCCTGCCGAGGCAAATTATATGTTTGATGTCTCTAGATTGAAATATTAGAGGTGACTTGGAAACCCTTCTGCTCTACAGACGAGGCTCAGGCCTACTGTAGTGGCGTTAGCATAATATTAGCAATACTAGCTAGATTAAACGGGTTTCTGCAGTCATTATACGGACACCAAGTGTGTCGTTTCACTGCACGCACAAACGTTTAGCACTCGGACATGATCGGCTACTAAGGGTAGTGTCATGTCCAGGTTTCTAAACTAGCAGTACGCCTTGTGGTTGTAGCATGCAGCCTGCATGGTAGTAAGTGTCACTTCTGATCCTAATTGATATTACGTACCCTTAACCATATCCGCAATGTAACATCAAACAGAACAGAATGATAATCTTACCTTTCAACTGCATCCCTTGTGTCTTGCATTCAGAGTCAACGTCGCTAAGTTCACATGTTCAGGGCCAGGCCGGTTGGCAGCCACTTTCCACGACTTCTCTTTCCGGTGGCCATTCGTTGCCATGGCAGCAGTTAGAGCATGCGTTCTTTGTATGTCATAATTTCGACTTTTTTTCTCGAAAATTTCGACTTTTAATCTCGAAGATTTCAACTTTTAATCTCGAAAATTTCGACTTTTTTTTCTCGAAAATTTCGACTTTTAATCTCGAAGATTTCGACTTTTAATCTCGAAGATTTCGACTTTTTTTCTCGAAGATTTCGACTTTTAATCTCGGAATTTAGAAAAAAATATTTTCTCCAAGTGGCCCTAATACGCTTCCGTATTTAACACACGGCAATTCTGGAAACTTTTCTGGACGTGGCTAAGATACATATATACAGAGTACATTATTAAATAACTAAAATGAATATAGAGTATAAACTTACCCATATAACGAAACAAAACAGGCAGAGAAGTGGCACTGAACGCCATGACCTGGCCATTTCCGGAGCGCAAACTCGGTATAAAAAACCTTGTTGTTTGTATCTGGATAGTTGAACGTCTCCACCATAGGTACCTGCGCGATTATAGGAGCTGGAAGGAAATCAGCACTTTAAAACCACCACACACCCTCACCTTTAGAGGAGTTAAGAGGAGGGTCTAAACCAGGGGTGCCAGGGTGAAATTGGTAAGGGGGCCAGATTTTTTTCAAGTGGGACCTTGGGGGCCGAATTACACTTTTGGCCTGAAAAGACCAGACACTAACTCAACAAAAGGACATTATTTTATATGATTTTTGAAGGCCTATACGCCCAAAAGGAATTGTAAAGCTATAGCCTCAAAATGAGGCGCACAATAACATGGCAGACAAAAGCAATTTACCCTCTGAAAATGTAACAGTCTAAGCATGCAAGTAGCCTACATTTATAAAAAAAATGCTACAGAAATGGACTAAGACACAAATAACACAAGTGTAAACTGTAAATGACTTAGATCAGATTTATTGATCTTGCACATCAAAAACATGTCAATGCATAGGCCTAATTAGGCCAATTAAAACGATTGGCAAGTAGGCCTTAAACGAGTCAAAAGAAAGAAGTGCCAGGGTAAATAATTCCACCAGTAGGTCAAGTGACTAAATATCCAGTAGCATTAGTTTAAAAGAGCCAAATATGACTGAACATACCAATAAAAACAAACTACTTTAACTTTAACTACTTTAACTTTGCTGGTCAAGTCCCACATATATTTCCACACACCCATCCTGTTTATTCCCCCTCAAGCACACAGCACAAGGTTACATGGGGGAGAAATACCAGCTACATTTTACATGTGGAAGCCAGAAGTCTTTTACTTTTTACCAGCTTGTCGACATTGGGGGACAGACTCTGGGAATTGCTATTTTCATGACATCGTTGAGATGTCCATGGGTCAGACGACTACGCAGTTTCGATTTATTAATATTCATTACTGAAAATGCCTGTTCACATAAATATGTTGTCCTGAACATACAGAGTATTTTACCGGCAAAGGCCGTGATAATTGGGTACTCTGGTGGCAATGACTGATAGAAAGATTGGATTCCAACAGATGCGTATTTATCCTTGACGAATGCACCCTCCGAAAATGGCTTGGACACTTTTTTGCGATCTCCCACGCGATGATGTAGCTCGCCTTCACTGCCCCTAACATGAAATAAAATGTACAACAAAGATATTGAGACACCCCTCTTTGAAAACAGCCGCATTTAACATTAAAGGAGAACTGAAGATGATGTATGATATTAAAACGAACCTTCAGGTGTCTCTCGAGACTTTGAGAAAGCTGCTTGCTGTTTTTGAAGGTTTGAGGCAAGCTCATTTAGCTTTTCAGTCCTGCGTTGCCCGGTGAATTGGCTGTATTTGTCGGCGTGGGTCTCTTAATGTCTTTTGACATTGTATTCCTTCGGTACAGCCACTTGTTGCGAACAAATCAGACAAACAGGTTTTCCCCCTACTTCCCAGAAAAAGTATTTCTCTCTCCATTTTTCCTGAAAGATGCGACCCTCAGAATCAACTTTTCTCTTTTTAGACTGTTGTTGCTTGTGAATGAGCAACAGCTAGCCTACTCTACATTAAATCCGGGTCATTGCACCTGTGTGTGCTGCAGCAAGCAGAGAGCAGCTAAAAACGAACCGATGGATTACACGAAAATGGAATCAAATTGAAACATTAGATTTAAAATCATTACGAAAAAAAACCCACAACATTCGATTTTTATTAATTTATTATTTAAAAAAAAAAGTCTCATGAACCACCGGGCCGGATGTGATGACCAATCGGGCCGTATCCGGCCCGCAGGCCGTTACCATGGCACCCCAGCTCTAATGTAATACTCTAGAGCTATAACATTCATATAACAACCAAGTAGGTGAAGGCAATTAGAGTACTTGTTTGGCAGAGGTTGGCACTCAGTGGATGTTGTAGCAATAGACAGGACATAGTTTATTCCAATGATACCATTTATTGAAAAAGCTGACATGAATTAGCAAACTAATACTGATCAGATATAGCAACAATAGCAGCCAAGGAATAATTCAATATAAATGGTGATACAATGTATACAAATAAGAATCAGTAGTATATATGATGATAACTAAGGCACTAATGGTGATCAGAAGTAATAAGCTATATGCAAGTGTGACAGTGTAGGGGCGAGTGGATGTTAAAATGTGAGAGGGAAATCACGTGTTTGTGTGTCTGTGTGAGAGTGTATGAGTAGGTGTGCGTGTGAGAGTGTGTGTGTAAGAGTGTGTGTGTGAGAGTGTAGGCGTGCATGTGCGCAGCTGCACACTAACGGGATGAGAAGGAGCTAGGGAGAGAGAGAGCGTGCGCAGGCGCACGATCTAACTAAATACAGATACTCAACAAAGTAAATCAAACAAACAAACACGTGGTCTAAGACCGACTTTCATGTGAATCAAAATGCGTACATTTAAACCATAAATGAATTCAAATAACACTCTTCACATTAACTAGCCACAACTAAGACTAATAATTGCCCAGATGACAGCCTCACTTGAGATCGCTCGTTTGGTGACTGAAGTGCGCCGTCTGTTATCCGAAGACAGCGCAGAGTGCAGGTCCAGGGAGAAAACAGTTCTGTTCCTTTCACTTTTAGAGCTCGTCAGCTGAAGATCTTCAGTGTCCCGTCGGTCATCCGATGATCTGGAAGGAATCTTGTTTGTAGTTTGTCGACGTTGAGAAAGGGAAAAGGGATCCGGTCGCCTTTTCTCTTTAAAATACTGCGTGGGCTGCAGAAACTAACTGGTTCAGTTATTATTACAACTATGCGAAGATCAAATACATTGAACTTTGGCTAAAGGTCTGGTATCAATAGCTCGTTCTTTGTTCTCTGTTCTTTTTCTTTAGCACAGATGCATGATGTCTCTTTCACGCGTGGAAACCCACCGCCAGAGAGAAAGAATTTCAATTCCGCCACGGGTTTAAAGCACAGTCATGACGTCACTGTATTTGGTATCCGGTATCATCTCTGTATCCAATACCATTACAGGGAGTCAGAAGAATGGGTGGGGATAGAACATGGCCTTGAGTACAGGGATTGGTGTGTTCAATGCTATCAAGATGATAGGATGCTGCAGCAACCGACAGAGCCAGCAGGTGATCCCTGACCTTCTAAACTAAACAGCAGCAAATTGTCTTCAGCTGTGGTGCATAAGTCCTGAGTGAAAAGGGAGAAGATGGTTCATAAAGTGAAGCAGGGAATTGGTTACTATGGCTACAGCATGGCAGTCCATCCCTAGAGACTTTTAATTGCTTAGGAATACCAAAGAAACACAGTAACCCTAAAAACAACTTTAAATAAAAAAACGAAGACAAGACAATACACAATGACCCAATAGACAGGTAAATTTAGAAAGAATGACAAGACATGTACAGTGTATGCACTAATGAATATAAGAACCTTTGTGTGTCAAAATGCTTGTATTTTATGAGTAAAAGCATTGAGGACATTACCTCAGCCTACTGGTGTTGTGTTCAGTGTGAGGAAAATGTATCAATTTTACAGATTGGTTTTCACAACCTTCTTCTCTTTGACAACAATCTTCTGTGAGCTGGGAAGTCCGTGTACAGTGCTTGTGTTCAATCCAATAGTCCCATTCTGGGACATGGCAGTGGATGTTACCGCCCTCTGCAGGGATCCATGAGTGATTCCTGAAGTCCCTCCCTGCCTCTCTACTACATACTGCATACTCTGAGAGCCTCCGGTCACAGGAACACTTCTTTGGAGGGATCCATGAATTGCAGACCCTCCTTGACCTTCCACAAACACTATGCCTTGAGATCCAGAGATGCTCCCTCTCGGCAGTGTGCCTTGGAGGATCTGGCCACCTTGTGCACCTGTATCAACAAGCAAAAGCTGCGAACCCAACAAATGAGCTGACTGGAGCAAGCCTGTGTTCAGTGCCGTGGTGGAGCCTCCATGTGTTTCCAACAATACCACCCTGTCGCCTCCACCAATCGTGCCTTGTGCTGGCACAGCACCCTGGACCAGGACTCTTTCAGTCACTGGAGTGTCATTCAGCACACACATCCCCTGGGTGATTCCCACGGTGGGCCTCTCGGCCAACAGCACAGTGTTAGAAACCTGAGGCTCCACCATGTAGTACATTGGCTGCTGCTGTACCATCAGGGTCTGGGTGGGCACATCGATCAGAGTCTGGGCTGGCTGCACGTCAGATACTACATGGGTGTTTTTAACTACCACATTCTCCTCCCTGTGCATGGTAGAGGGTGCTGCAACTTCAGCGGCTATACTGACAGTATTTGTGGTGGCAATATTGGTGTGCATGGAAACTGATTCAGAGTGATCCATGATGGGTTTTGGAGGAGGAAGGGAGGCAGCAGCCACTGTGAACTTTGTGCCTCTGCCACATATCTCAGCTAGAGTAGTGAAGTTTGGCTCCAAGTCATTAAGGAACTCCAGATCACTGTCAGATGATAGGATGCTGCAGCAACCGACAGAGCCAGCAGGTGATCCCTGACCTTCTAAACTAAACAGCAGCAAATTTTCTTCAGCTGTGGTGCATAAGTCCTGAGTTTTCTGCAAGACACAAATAGGCTTGTTAAAGCACTAAAATTCATATTGCACCTTTCATGAACTAACACATGCAAATAATACAGTGGACTGTAGACACTGACACAACAGAGCTATGACTGATGAGCTGAAGCATAAACGGTAGGATTTCAAGGTCTAACTCTTTGCCCAAATTGTTCATATTGTTATTTATTAAAATGCAATGTTACTAGTTAATACTACTTATTATTTAAAGGGTATATGATTTAAAATCATTAATAAAACTAAAAATTATATATTTTACTGCTATTCTAAAAGCTACCCCATGCTTCCACAGAGGCCTGTAAATCCAACCAAATTCATCCTTTTCAAACTGCTGCTCATGCTGTGTCACAGGACAGCATCAAGCTCTATCTGCCCTTTTTCACATACGTGAGCTCACAGATGCCCATGACTGGCCAGTGTCACTATGATTGACAGTGGCGTGAGAGTAAGCCATCCTTCATACCCATCGAGCGCATTCAACTTTGCTCTCTAGTTTCCAAGCCACAGATCAGGATTTTGACTTGCATTAGGGCAAACAATTTTCTCTTATGCCATTAGGGAGCCCAAAGAAATTATTTTTTGAAGTCGATATATATATATATATACAGTTAGGTCCATAAATATTTGGACAGATGCAACATTTTTCTAATTTTGGTTCTGTACATTACCACAATGAATTTTGAACAAAACAATTCAGATGCAGTTGAAGTTCAGACTTTCAGCTTTAATTCAGTGGGTTGAACAAAATGATTGCATAAAAATGTGAGGAACTAAAGCATTTTTTAAACACAATCCCTTCATTTCAGGGTCTCAAAAGTAATTGGACAAATTAAATAATTGTAAATAAAATATTCATTTCTAATACTTGGTTGAAAACCCTTTGTTGGCAATGACTGCCTGAAGTCTTGAACTCATGGACATCACCAGACACTGTGTTTCCTCCTTTTTAATGCTCTGCCAGGCCTTTACTGCAGCGGTTTTCAGTTGCTGTCTGTTTGTGGGCCTTTTCTGTCTGAAGTTTAGTCTTTAACAAGTGAAATGCATGCTCAATTGGTTTGAGATCAGGTGACTGACTTGGCCATTCAAGAATATTCCACTTCTTTGCTTTAATAAACTCCTGGGTTGCTTTGGCTTTATGTTTTGGGTCATTGTCCAAGGCAAGGCAAGGCAAGTTTATTTATATAGCACATTTCATACACAATGGCAGTTCAATGTGCTTTACAGAAGCAAAAACAAAAAACAGTAAACAATAGAGAAATAAAATTACATAAAATAATTTTATTTTTAATCTAAAACAACTAATTAAAAGAATTAAAAGAATTAAAAGAAAATAATAAGAATTAAACAATAGTAGAAATAAAATAATAAAATGCCAAAAAGAAAAAAGGAGAAAAAGAAAAAGAAACCAGCGGAATAAAATAAAATAAAATTAAAGTAAATTTAAAACATGCAGAGAAAGTAAAGATTATAAAAAATGTAAAAATATTAATTATTTAACAGAAAGCATCTGAAAACAGCTTGGTCTTTAACCTAGATTTGAAGCTGCCAACAGCAGGAGCATTTTTAATGTCCTCTGGCAGTTGGTTCCATAGATGTACTGCATAGTAGCTAAAAGCTGCTTCACCACACTTTGTTTTAACAACTGGTTTTAATAGTAAATTTTTCTGTTGCGATCTGGTAGATCTGATTGGGTTAGGCCGCTGCAACATATCAGAAAGGTAATTGGGCCCTGTACCATTTAGAGATTTATACACCACCAACAATACTTTAAAGTCAATTCTTTAGCTTACTGGAAGCCAGTGAAGGGACCTTAGAATTGGGGTAATGTGCTCTGTTCTTTTTGTTCGTGTGAGAACCCTCGCCGCTGCATTTTGAACCAGCTGAAGTCGTTTGATGGTCTTTTTTGGCAGGCCTGTGAAAAGGCCATTGCAGTAATCAACCCTACTAGAGATGAAGGCATGTATTAGTTTTTCCAGATCATTTTTTGACATAAGTCCTCTTAGTTTGGAAATGTTTTTGAGGTGATAAAATGCCGTTTTAGTGATTGCTTTCATGTGACTGTCAAAGTTTAGCTCGCTGTCAATGAAAACACCAAGATTTTTAACCATTTCTTTAGTTTTAATCCCTTTTGTGTCAAGAATAGTGGTAATCCTGAGTCTTTCGTCTTTTTTTCCAAATAGAATTACTTCTGTTTTATCTGTGTTCAGCTGAAGAAAATTTTGTGACATACAGCTATTGATTTGATCGATACACTGGTAGAGACATTCAAGGGGGGCATAGTCATTAGGTGATAGAGCAAAATAAATTTGGGTATCATCTGCATAGCAGTGACACAAAATTGAATTTTTATTGATAATTTGCCCAAGTGGGAGCATATAAAGGTTGAAAAGTAATGGTCCAAGAATCGACCCCTGGGGGACACCACAGGTCAAGGGCATTGACGTTGAGGAACAATTTCCCAGGGTAACAAAGAAGCTTCTATCTTTTAAGTATGATTTTAACCAATTGATAACTTTACCAGTCAATCCAACCCAGTGTTCAAGTCGATATAGCAGTATGTTGTGATCAACAGTATCAAAAGCTGCACTGAGGTCCAGTAATACCAGGAACGATGTTTTGCCTGCATCAGTATTAAGACGTATGTAATTTATAACTTTAATCAGCGCTGTTTCAGTGCTATGATTGGCACGAAATCCTGACTGAAAATTATCAAAACGGCTGTTTGATATCAAGAAGGCAGTTAATTGATTGAAGACAATTTTTTCCAGGATTTTCCCGATGAATGGTAGATTTGATATTGGCCTGTAGTTATTTAACACTGAAGGATCCAGATTATTTTTTTTAAGAAGGGGCTTTACAACAGTTTTTTTTAGGGACACAGGGACAACGCCAGTCTCCAAGGATGTATTTATAATTTGAAGCACATCTGTAATTATAAGATGAAGAACAGACTTAAAAAAGTTGGTGGGCAGAATGTCCAGTTCAGATGTTGAAGAACTGAGATTTTGTACAGTTTTTTCAAGAGTCTCATAATCAATTAAACAAAATTCTGACATTGTGTTAAAGTTATCTATCTGTGTCATTGGTGATTGCAGTTTTTCAATTTTTTGCAACTGAGATATATTATGAGAAATATTCTGCCTTATTTTATCAATTTTACCTTTGAAAAAAGATGCAAACTCATTGCATTTATTAACTGATAGAAGTTCAGGTGCTAATTGTGGTGGGGCATTAGTTAGCTTCTCTACTGTTGAAAATAGCACACGGGCATTGTTCATATTCCTGCTGATGATGTTGGAGAAGAAAGACTGTCTTGCTTTACGAATTTCATAATTATAATTACAAAGCATCTCTTTATGGATTTGATAATGGATGTGAAGTTTAGATTTGCGCCATTTTCTTTCAGTCTTTCTACATTCTCTCTTTAGCAGTTTAACAGCCGGTGTAACGGCCAAAGTAGAATTCATATAGATGTGAATTACAATTTATGTTACATGGTATATATAATTTCATTTGAGTGTGTAATTTCATATAAGTAGTTTATTTCATGATTAAGATGATGAATAATATGTGGCAAGGTTAAAAGAATCAGAATTCATATGTTAAGAATTAGAACTGCCTCACACTTCTTAAGAATTCATATGTGAAGAATTAGAATAAGAATTAGAACTGTCTCACACTTCTTAAGAATTCATATGTGAAGAATTAGAATAAGAATTAGAACTGCCTCACGCTTCTTAAGAATTCATATGTGAAGAATTAGAATAAGAATTAGAACTGTCTCACACTTCTCAAGAATTAGAATTAGAATTCATTCAGCTATATAAGAACGGTCTCGCGCTTCTCAGGGTAGATCTCGAGAAGCCGTGGAAGCGAACAGTTTTTCTTACCTGACTCTCTGACTCACCGACTCTCTGTATCTTAGAACCTTTGTAATTGTTAAACGAGGATTAAAGTTCAACTTTCAAGACGTTTCAAGTGGATTTATTGCAAGGCACACGGACGCTGAGAGTGGAAACAGTTACTTTGGGACAGAGACTTTGTCAGCGTAAGCTATAGCACTTTTCTCAAGGTCTCACTACGAACGAGCCTCTACAGCCGGGTACTGCTTCCATGGTGCTTTCTGCTTATCATTGACTCTTTTTATTTTGAATGGAGCAATATCATCCATAATTTGGGTCATATTTAAATTAAAAAATTCCAGTAAATCATCTACAGAGTCTGACATTTTGGTTGAGTTCTGTGAGAGAGCTTGCTCAAAAAGAACACGTGTTGTCGTTTATGACTCTCCTACCTATAGTCGTTGAGCTATTCTGAATGTGAGGAGACATAGAAACTTCAAAGAAAACACAGAAATGATCAGATAAGGCCAGGTCAACAACAGGATAAGAAACAGTAAGACCCTTTGTGATGACGAGGTCAAGAGTATGACCACGAGAGTGGGTCGGTCCCTGTACATGTTGTACCAGGTTAAAGTTATCAATAATTGCAAATAGTTCTTTGGCATAAATGTTATCAGTATTATCTACATGCAAGTTAAAATCCCCAGATATAATAAGACAATCAAACTCTAAGCAAATGACTGATAACAGTTCACCAAACTCTTCAAGAAAGACTTTGGCTGAATGTCTCGGAGGCCTATAAATAGTTAATAATAATATGTTAGGAGAGCATGTAACAAGTGCACATAAGTGTTCAAAGGACATAAAATCACCAAGTGAGGATTGTTTACATTGAAAAAAGACTTTGAATATATTTGCGATCCCTCCACCTTTCCCTTGTCGGGTAACATTCAAAAAATTAAAATTTGGGGGAGCTGCTTTGATAAGGGTGGTAGCACTATTTGCTTGATCCAGCCAGGTTTCAGTTAGAAGCAAAAAATCAAGATTGTGTTTACAAATAAGATCATTAATTAAAAATGACTTGTTTAAAAGTGATCTAATGTTCAGAAGAGCTAGCTTTACAGAAATTCTAGAAGCAATATTTGGTTGTGCACTCTGATGCTGTTTTAAAACAGGAAGGAGATTAGATTGGTTCACCCCCAGGGTTAAATGTGCTCTATGTTTTCTGTTTCTTATCAGCACAGGAATAGTGTCAACATCGGGTCCCAGCTTTTTTTCAACATTACATCCATTTGCAGGGACCCAGACTACATCAAACAAGACTTTCTAAATGTTCCATTTGCTTTGAGGGTGAAAGGACTGGAGATGACATGTATCTTTTGGATGGTGAAAAAGATTTGTAGCCAGCTGAAAGTCCTGGACAAACACAATTTTGATGTACTGGATACACTGCTTGTCACGACAGATTTGGGCTGGAAAAGGAAAGCGTAGCCATTGGGAGCAATTTTTTCATGCTATTTGGGAAATCCATCCGAGGAGAAGTGGAGTCATCTGTCTTTGAATGTTGGGAGGCCTGCAAGTCAGATGTTTGTGTGTCCTTGATGACGACTTGCAAAGATGATTGTTTAGGCTTTGTAACTATGTCAGTCTGCGACATCTTATCAACTGTTTTCCTCGGTGCTGGCTGAGAAAAGATTGCAAGTTTGTAGTGGTCTGCTAAGACTTTGGCTCCAATCCAGCTGAGTTCAGTGCTATTTGGCTTGTAAAATTCTTTGCGATTCCAAAAAAGGTTAAAATTGTCTATGAAATTCATACCAAATGAAGAACAAGTTTTTCCAAGCCAGGTGTTAAGACTGAAGAGTCGAGAAAAAGCAAAACTTCCTCTCGCTGGGAGTGGCCACTGATAAAAGATTGAATTCCAGTCTTATAGAGCTCAGAAAAAAGTTTTCTGAAATCATCTTGGACAAACAGCTGTTCTCTGAAAACATCATTTGCTCCCACATGCACAACGATACGTTTTATAGTTTTATGCTCGGACATGAGTTTCAAAATGCTGTCTTTGGTGTCAGAGATGGATGCATTTGGAAGACAACAAATAATCATCTCATAACCTTTTAATTGTCTTACAGTGGAATCACCAAGAACAAGGGTTGTGGGATCAGGTGGTGTTACGAGCTGCTTTTTGCCTCTTCTCACAGCTCTTTGATCTTGGTGTGATCTCTTTTTACTATGTGTTTGTCCGCTTGACAAATCCTCTTCCACATCCCTGAGGCATTCAAATTTGTTCTGAAGCCTTATAGGCTGTGGATTTTCCATAGGATTGTAGATCCTATTGTAATTTGTAGAACGAGCTGGTGTTGAAGTAATTACTCTGTTTTTGTTTTCTGGCTTAGCACCCATCATTTGCCAGTTTTCAGTACTTACAGGTTGAGTTATGAATTCTTCCACTTGGTCTGCAATGTCCTCAGTCTGTCGAAGCGCAATCTCTGCATTCTCAGCCACTGTTTCAGTACTCCTTTCCTGAGATATCGCTTTTAATTCGTCCGTCTTTGGCAGAGCATTAATCTTTGATTCCAGAATAGAAATCCTCTGTTCTAATTCCATGCATTTTCTGCAGGATTTTTTGCTTCCTGGCATTTAAAAAAAATAAATAAAAAATAGTGGAAATTAAATTAAAATTAAATTAAAAGCTTATAAAGATAAAAAATTAAAAAAAATAAAATAGTGGAAATTCAATGAGAAAGTAAAGTATAGAAATAAAGATTAAGAAAGCAGGAGCAAAGCAAAGAAGCATCCTACTCGCTTGAGTAGGAGGAGCAAGTAAACCTGCCGTCATATTGTTTCAGGGAGAGTAATACAGATGTTGTCCATCTGTATTATGAAACGCCGACCAATCAGTTTGGCTGCATTTGGCTGGATTTGAGCACACAGTATGTCTCTGAATACCTCAGAATTCATCCGGCTGCTTCTGTCCTGTGTCACATCATCAGTAAACACTAGTGACCCAGTGCCACTGGCAGCCATGCATGCCCAAGCCATCACACTGCCTCCGCCGTGTTTTACAGATGATGTGGTATGCTTTGGATCATGAGCTGTACCACACCTTCGCCATACTTTTTTCTTTCCATCATTCTGGTAGAGGTTGATCTTGGTTTCATCTGTCCAAAGAATGTTCTTCCAGAACTGTGCTGGCTTTTTTAGATGTTTTTTAGCAAAGTCCAATCTAGCCTTTTTATTCTTGAGGCTTATGAGTGGCTTGCACTGTGCAGTGAACCCTCTGTATTTACTTTCATGCAGTCTTCTCTTGATGGTAGATTTGGATATTGATACGCCTACCTCCTGGAGAGTGTTGTTCACTTGGTTGGCTGTTGTGAAGGGGTTTCTCTTCACCATGGAAATTATTCTGCGATCATCCACCACTGTTGTCTTCTGTGAGTGTCCAGGTCTTTTTGCATTGATGATTTCACCAGTGCTTTCTTTCCTTCTCAGGATGTACCAAACTGTAGATTTTGCCACTCCTAATATTGCAGCAATTTCTCGGATGGTTTTTTTCTGTTTTCGCAGCTTAAGGATGGCTTGTTTCACCTGCATGGAGAGCTCCTTTGACCGCATGTTTTCTTCACAGCAAAATCTTCCAAATGCAAGCACCACACCTCAAATCAACTCCAGGCCTTTTATCTGCTTAATTGAGAGTGACATAACGAAGGAATTGCCCGCACCTGCCCATGAAACAGCCTTTGAGTCAATTGTCCAATTACTCTTGGTCCCTTTAAAAACAGGGTGGCACATGTTAAGGAGCTGAAACTCCTAAACCCTTCATCCAATTTTAATGTGGATACCCTCAAATGAAAGCTGAAAGTCTGGACTTTATGTCCATGTCCATTATATAACTATAACTTGAATATGTTTCAGTAAACAGGTAAAAAAAGAAAATTTGTGTCAGTGTCCAAATATATATGGACCTAACTGTATCTCATCTCATCTCATTATCTCTAGCCGCTTTATCCTGTTCTACAGGGTCGCAGGCAAGCTGGAGCCTATCCCAGCTGACTACGGGCAAAAGGCGGGGTACACCCTGGACAAGTCGCCAGGTCATCACAGGGCTGACACATAGACACAGACAACCATTCACACTCACATCTCCGGTCAATTTAGAGTCACCAGTTAACCTAACCTGCACGTCTTTGGACTGTGGGGGAAACCGGAGCACCCGGAGGAAACCCACACGGACACGGGGAGAACATGCAAACTCCGCACAGAAAGGCCCTCGCCGGCCACGGGGCTTGAACCCAGGACCTTCTTGCTGTGAGGCGACAGCGCTAACCACTACACCACTGTGTAGGTGGTGTGTATGACTGGTAATTACTAACACTGACCACTAGGCGGTGTGTATGAGTGGTGGTACACGTACACGTATACGGACAAACCACAAAAAATCGACTCGAAGGGTTTACCATTTTTTCTTAGGTATGGTGCTCCGCTCGTGCGGGCCTTAGACCCACGCAGGAGCTCCGCTAATATGTCTCCACTTACATGTGAGTAGTAATGGTTGAAGAAGTCTTCTGAAAGGTGCAGTCCACTGTCATACGTGGAAAACTCCTCCCTCATCATCCCAAGATATCCGTTCATTCCCTGACTCATAGAAGCCATTTCAATCTGATTTCTGGTTTGACCTCCATTGATGACATAACCAGCACCTCCTGCAGCTCCAAGGGCAGCAACTCCACTCGCTGCACTGTCGATGGCCCAAAAGCCACCTGGCATCATTCTAGGACCAGCAATGTTACTCAGGAAGGGCACATCCTGTCAAATTCAGAATTAAATTGATTTGAATAGCAGAGGTTACATGAATGTTTTGTATCACAGCTGGATTTCAGCCACTGCATGTATGCCACTATTACGAAACTCGGATTAATTATAACAACTTATTTTGATATCCAATGTAAATGTTCTACAAACTGTCATAAAAGCCATCTATGGACTGTCAATATACTATCAGGTGACTGTCGTAAAACAGTGCCTCAACTAATACTAAACAATATCCACAGTTTAAGGATTCCAATGTTTAATAGATTACCAATAAATCCTTTTGATTTCACTTTTTTGGACAGTCCAGTTTATAGCTTGTGATGTTTACATGATCATTTATAGATGATCAACTCATTCTATCACAGTTTCAAATTCAGATAATGTGAACTCTACTGTTTCACTTAATGGCATATTGAAAGGTAACCAAACATAATTTGGCTCTTTGTAGAGAATCAGTTTATAGGCTGGTTTATGGCAGACTATATATTCACTGTCCACTTTATTAGGAACACTTGTACACCTGCTCATTTATGCAGTTATCCAATCAGCCAATCATGTGGCAGCAGCATAATGCATAAAATCATGTAGCTCAAGAGCTTCAGTTAATGTTTGCGTCAAACATGAGAATGGGTAAAATTATGATCTCTGTGACTTTAACCGTGGCAAGGTTGTTGGTGCCAGATGGTCTGGTTTTAGTATTTCAGAAGCTGCTGAGTTCCTGTGGTTTTTACACACAACAGTCTCTTGAGATTACACAGAATGGTGTGGAAAATAAAAGACATCCTGTGTGAAGAGGGTCTGCAGGCTGAAACACTTTGTTGATGAGAGAGATCAGAGGAGAATGACCAGACTGGTCTGAGCTGACAGGAGGTCTATTATAACTCAAACAATCACTCTTTACATCTGCAGTGAGCAGAAAAGCATCTCAGAATGCACAAGACCTCAAACCTTGAGGTGGATGAGGTACAACAGCAAAAGTCCACATTAGGTTCCAGTCCTGTCAGACAAGAACAAGAATCTGAGGCTATCATGAGCACAGACTCACCAAAACTGGACAGAGGTGGTCTTCTACTGTTGTAACCCATCCACCTCAAGGTTTGATGTTTTGTACATGCCGAGATGCTTTTCTGCTCACCAGAGTTTTAAAGAGCGATTGGTTATGTTATATTGGTTATATTCTTCCTGGCAGCTCGAACTAGTCTGGCCAGTTTCCTCTGACGTCTCTTATCAACAAGGCATTTCCACCCACAGAACTGTTACTTACTCAATATTTTTTTTCCCACACCAGTCTGTTTAAACTATGAAATATTTTTCTGAAATACTCAAACCAGTCCATTTGGTATCAATATTCATGTAATCTAAAGTCCTTCCCACACCATATGGCACATTAGGAGGCGCCGATGTCCGTTTCTGTAGCCCTCGGCCTCTCACCTATTACATAGCTAGGGTTACAGTGGGGGCCTGGTCCTCTGGTAACCACGAAAGTTTGACTCTCCACTCACATCTGTATTGCAGCGTGCTTTGCCAGATGGCAGTAGGTACCATTTTTATGATGGTCTTTGGTATGACCCGACCGCGAGTAGAACTCATGATCTCCCAATCGAGAGGCGGACACGCTAACCACTAGGCCAACTTGCGGTTTATTTATTTTTTTAAAATAATATTCATGTAATGATCACGGAGATCACAGTTTTTCTTCATTCATGAATGGGCAGGTGTACAGGTATTCCTAATAAAGTGAACAGTGAATGCAGTGGATGGTTTGTAGACTGTCTACATTGGACTATACAACTAAAGTGCTACTGGAATAACCAAATGAAGCTGAAGAACAAGAGGTTGAGATATCTCTCTTACCCGGTCTTCTCCCTGACCTTCTGTATGGTAGGAAATCAGATGCTCTTCAGTGTCAAAAGGCATGTCAGTGAAGGGTCCGCTCATGGCAGCCGCTCCACACTGACAGAGCAGCAGTAGGAGTGGAATAACTGTGAAAGCAGTTCAGAAATTGAGTGTTGATGCAGGCTTCTTTTACAGTCTTTCAGTTTTTGTAACAGTACAAGAAGGTCTACTGGGATGCATCTAAAAACAGTCCAGTCAACACTGATGTAACAGATATGAAAATACGCTCACGTAATAGCATGAGGAGTCCCAGGACAAGCAAACCAATTCCGGCACTGCCAAGTTCCGAGCCCTTTCTTTGAGCCACAATGGTGCCACATGTTGCTGATTTATCACATGTGCAGACAGTCACCTTTAGCACCTGCTTATCTGGACACGAAATCCCCTGCTGATCGCGAACTTCCAGAGTCACCTGAAGAGGGCCTGGCCACGGTGCATCTTGGGGCTTCAACATGACTGTTGTATCTACAGTAACATGATTAAGTCAACATCACTGAATTATATCATGTAAGGAGCAAATAATATTGGAGACCATCTACATTTATTTACCACAATAGATCAATTTAATTTTACATTAATATATGTGGGAATATTAGACAAAAACCTACATACTAACATGCGACAACCTATTTCTCTGATTCATTTTACCATAATGCAAGTCTCTCTCAACAAGAACAACAACAGCAATAATAATAATAATAATAATAATCCACCATCATCATCATCTTAGGCTTTCAGATTACTAAAAATTTGTACCATTAAAGTGCTCCACACTCCAAATTCCATCTGTCCCTTCAGGCAGGACAATGAATGTTAAGGGATATGCATTTGGAAAATCATCGTCGTCCACTGCAGTGACATACAAAACTTCCTGAGTGGTGCACATTGTCTGTTTGGGATCAGGTAGAGTAGGGCAGTGGTCATTAAAGTCCTCCACCTGGATGGCGACAGTGCCTGTCGCTGTCTTAAAGGGCATATCTATAATGACAGAGGGAAAGTATTACATACTGAAAAGTACATTTTGATGCTCTTTTTTAGGATAGGTGGGTTTGTTTCTAAAGGATGTATTGAAGAACAGATTTAAGATATCGGAAAGACAAAATGAAAAACAATAATGGGAGATAATTTACTAATATTGATGTGTGATCTGTCTTTCCGCATGCGGGACAAGTGGAGCCATAATCCCTGGAATAAACTTTTATTTCTATTTGCAAAAGCAATGCTTATATGTTCTCCTGGTGATTATATAACTGCCCTGCCTAGCCTTCCAGAAATCTACAAATGCTATGTTTTGAGGACAAATATGCTAATAGTTTTTAGTATAAATATGCAGGTGATTATAGGAAATTGTACGTGCTGATTGGCTGAGAAATTTGGACTATTTCTCGATAGTCAACTCGAACAACTTGGCAAAGTGGTGGCCAATGACTTTGTCATTGTAAGTGAGGAAGAATTACAAATTCTGAAAGAAAATGCTGTTCCTAAATGCACACGATGCTACGATGTTGCTAAAGATGCTACGACGTTTGGGCTAAAACTATTCAAAGGTAAGGTGGAATTATGATTTATTTATCTATTTCAAAACAAAGTATTTTACGTGAGTCGACATAGAAAAGTGACAAGTCTGCAGGTATTACATTTGCATGCTGCTTTTAAAGTTTGAAGTAAAATTCCTAATTGACTATCAAATGCTTTTTCTGCATCTAAACTGATCAAAGCCGCTGATATATTGTCTTTATGTATCTTATGTAACCTTCTAACATTATCTTGCATTTGTCTATCCCTAACAAACCCAGTTTGAACCTCATCTATCAAGTACAAATGTTTGGAGCCTATTTGATATAATTGAGGTGTAGATTTTGTAATCAACATTTAATACTGATATTGGTCTATAATTCTGGCAATATGCCTTATCTTTTAATGGTTTAGGGAGTACTGTGATTATTGCTCCCTTCGGGGGGGGGATTAGTGTCTTTAGTCATGATCCAAAGGATTATAAGGATTATATTATACCCTTACTAGTTCTTGCAGCACTGCAAACTGGCCTAGTGGCTAGCATATCCACCTTTTGATCGGGAGATCGGGAGTTCTACTCGCGGTCGGGTCATATCAAAGACCATCATAAAAATGGTACCTACTGCCATCTGACAAGGCATGCTGGAATACAGATGCAAGTGGGGAGTCAAACTCTCATGGTTACCAGAGGACTAGCCCCCCCACTGTAACCCTAGCTGTATAGGCGAGAGGCTGAGGGCTATAGAAACTGAGATCAGCGCCACCTAATGCGCCTTAAGGGCCTGGTTAGTACTGGGACGGGAGATTGCCTGGGAATACCAGGGCATGGTGCAGGAAGGACTTTAGACTTTGTCCTTGCAGCAGCATTTCAGTCCCACTTAAGCCAACAGTCCATTAATCTATAACCTTCAAAAGCTAAACTTCTAAACTTTACCTTCACCTAGCAAGTTATGTCATTCTCATGTTCATTTTAACTTGGGTTGATGTAGGTACTCATCCTGCATTATTAGGGGTGTTCACACGGCAACTTTTACTCCGGTGTAGCACCGGGGCTGCCCCGGTAGAGCGTTCACACGGTACAAAGTTATACCGGTGTAGCCCCTGAAAGCTGCTTAAACCGGTGCAAATCTAACCCTGCTCGGGAGGTGGTTTAAGAAATTTACTCCGGAGTAAATGCTAGTTTGCGGGGCAGCACCGATATAAAATGGGACGTCTGAACGCTACAGGGGTAGACTCGCTACGCGTGAGGAGAGTTGATTACATACGGGCATTGCATAATTTGCATCCTGGTATTTTGCGCTTCCAAAATGGCGAATATCAACAACAACAGAACTGCGTGTCTTCCAGTGTTGCCAGATTGTCAGTTTTAAGTGCATTTTGGTGGATTTGAACATATTTTGGGCTGGAAAAAGTCAGCAATATCTGGCAACACTGGTGTCTTCATCCACGTTGTTTTCCCGGCGCTTGATGATGCCATGACAACCGGGAAAAGGAAGTACATTTTCACGCATGCGCATATTTCATTTCCGCATTATTACTATCGGAAATGATAGTAATAATGATAGGAAATGATAATAATAAAAGGAAATGATATCAAAACTTTATTACTATCAAAGGAAATTATAAAGTTTTTGCTACTATTGCACGGTCGCAGAAACTGCCGTGTGACCGCAAGTGGGGCTGCACCGGTGCTAACACGCTTCTCTCTAGTAAGCAGGGTTGTGACGTGTGAACGCTGCGCAAAATTTACACCGGTGTAAGATATATCGCAACAAAATACATCGGTGCAGCATCGATGCAAATATGTGCCGTGTGAACAGGGCTATTTCCCCTAAGCGGAAATTCTAGAAGTCATTCCAGCATGTGTCTGTTGGCCTCCCCTGTGCGATCTCTTCCGCTGTGTTTCCACGTTGTGGTCCTCGTTAACTGAAGCCTTTCGATGAGCATGGTTTTTCTGGTGTTGATCCCTGCGTTATCCACATCCTATCCTCTCTCCTGCAGGTCGCTGGCTGCCTCTTCTACACTGCCATAAGTTTTCACACCACTGGCCCAGTGGATGCGCATCTTGTTGAGAGGTGTCTGAAAGTGGATGCCTTCTCTCTTTAAGATCTTCTGAATACTAGAGCATGCTTTATGTTGTTGCATCATCCTTTCTAAGTAATCGTGGTCAAAATATACCCTGTTTCCATAGAGAGTGACTGTTTTCTTCTCCCATGTGTTTTTCAATATCATGCATGTTTCAGGCCTCCCCTGCATGTCTTTATATTTGTTATATTTTGTAAAGCCAATTTTGTTTTTGTATGTGCAATAAACAGTAAAAATCCTCTCCTACACAGTGAACTGCTGGAAGTTCAGGACAATAGATCAGGGAGGCTGACTAGCTTTTGGCTTTGGAGCTAAGGCTCGATGTGCGTGTTGAATCTGGAGGTCAGAACTGATAGAGAATTCTTCACGGATCCATTTATCCATAGACTGTGCAACTGAGTCGCTCTTTGACTCTACCTCCTCCTGTATGCCATAAATCCTTAAATTATTCCATCTAGACCTCAATTCCAAATTGTTTAGTTTGTACATTATCAGTTTCTGCTCTTTCATTATTTCCTGCAATGCACAGTTTGCTTCATGGCTCCACAACTTGATTTCTTCTGTACACATCAGAGCAGCTCCTATTTTCTCATCTTGCTCTCCGATATCTGTGGGTATTTTTGCAAACTTCTGATTGATGTCTTTGAATTCTGTCAGTCTGTTTTTCATTTGAGCCGTAATTTCATCTTTGAATGTTTTCAGGTCTATTTTCAGTTCGCTTTGCAGGGCTTGAATGTGTTTACTAATGCTGTCCAGGCTGCTTTGAAATGAGGCCATACTAAGCTTCCAGTATTCACTAGCTCTTGTTAGTTGGTAATTCTTTACCTTGAATGTCCAGGTTCTTTTTATTCTTTGTTTTTGTTGAACCTCCACTCATATTCAAAGTTTGTTGGTATTTATATCTCAAGATTTAGTGGAGTTTATTATGTTGGCATGTGGGAGCTCCCGACTTACGTGCCCATGCTGCTCTCCCATTCCACCAAAAGACCCGGATCGGGATTTTAAAAAATTTAAACTGGAAATAAATATAAAAGTTTAGAATTTTGAAAATTCTAAAACAAAAAAATACATCTTTCAACACTACAATACTCAAGATTCTGTAAGATTTTGAAGTCCCTATTTAAATGCAAGTAAATTTGTGATATTGACCATGTTAACAGCTTTGTACAAAAGGCCAGATTTTCCATGAGACTCATCTCTTCTAGTGAAGTATGTTCAGATGACACTCCGATGGACTTGATCTAAAATGGATCATAAGGTTTTGCACAAACTTGTGAAGTTCATGTCAGCTCAAGTGCAAATTGTCATTAAAGCAAAAAAGGGGACACCCCAAATACTAAGCAACTCTGAAATGCAAGTATATATTTCAAAGATCCTACTTTTTACTCAAGTTGTCGCTGATATCATTTGTAATGAAAACCTTCATGTTAATTTGAAAAAGAATGCAAACACAATTTTTACGAGTGCTCTCAGACTTTTGGACTTCACTGTATATGATTTTGACCTTGTAATACTGTCTAATATTCAGTCGGTCTTCCTAAAATAAGTAAAATATCAACAGTTTATGGTGCACAGTTTGAAAATACACGATAATAGTTGAACAGAAAATTATCTGTTGAAAGAATCAAGGGAGTAGAAATCATTTGTTAATCTCAAAATAATTTAACTGGCGTTATGAACCTTGACTAACACAGAGGATTTCTGCCATGTAAATCCCATTGACCAGGTATGGAGACTCTCGATCTGGGATTTTGTTCAGTTTGATTTCAGCAGTTTTCTCGTCAATGGATAGCCAGTTGTCTCGGTCAGAGCCTTTAACATATCTGAGAGAGGAAAACCAGAAGTATAGTTCACATGCAGAGATGGGTAACAAATAAAGGGAAAACATGAATACATTTGTGCAGAAATATGAGTGCAGATATTCCCACACAGAGTAGTGCCATTACTTAAGATTATAATGCTCCGTGTTGTCACCTATTTGTATGTCAGAATAGCTTAAAAAAGATTCTGCTAATCAAATATGTCATGAAAAAATAATAACAGGGACTCACTTGACTCCATGAGCAGGTAATCCTGTATCTGGATCGATAGCGGTGTATGTTGTGAGGGCCTTTTTTATATCAACCATCTTTCCATTTTCAGAAACCAGAATTTGCTTCACTTTGGGACTGAAGATCGGGCCTTCAGGCTGATTCTTTACATTAACATTGATAGTGTAGACTTTGCCACCACCACCACCAACGGACATTCCTGTAGGTCCAGGTATCCCTGAAGGCTTATGTCCTGGGTAGAACTGAGCCACATTGCTTACAATGATGCCCAGTTTCATGAGTTTTACTTGCTCATAATCTACACTCTGAAAGCAAAGCACATTGGTTACTTCTTCTGCACAGTACAAGCACTCACACTGAAATGAACATCATTCTTCATATCACAATGTCACACTAAGGCAATATGATGTTACAAGTGGCATATTTGTCCTAACTTATAGCAATATAAGCCTGGTGATCAATACAGGAAAATTGGGGGAAATAAAACATTGACAACCTTGACAAGCATCAGGACTCCCTCGTTGGTCTTTGGATCAGTGACAATATCAAAATGCCCACCCCCATTGCCTGACACAATGGTGTACACAGCGTGCCAGTTTTCAGTGTTTGGCAAGTCCAGATCAGTGGCTTTCAATCTCATCACCTCCACATTCTCTGTGTTCTCCTCAACACTGACTTCAAACTGTATGCAAAAGGAGAAATAGATAGGGATAACTGTCTCACTGGTCTATCAAAAGTGATTATATTTCTGTGTCTTGTATATTACATATTATTGACAACTACTGTCAAATTTCACAACACTGGAATGAGTAGGAACACAGGGATTAAACAGGTGCTGCCTTACTGAGTCCTGCTCCAGTACTGGGATGTTATCATTGACATCCTTGATCTGAATAGTTAATGTTGTTGTCGCTGTGTTGCAACCTTGACCCCCATTGAGGTCTGAGGCTCTTACAGTAAGCTTATACTGGTCAACTTTCTGTAGAGAGATAGGTATTATAACAAAACACTCATCTTTTCAAAATACTAGGTGTATGTTACAATAAAGACAATCTCTCTTTATTGATTGTAGCAGATTTATGATAGCATTCTGTACAAAATTCTAGCCTTGACCAGTGTGTGGTGCCTCACCTCTCGGTCCAAGTTTTTATTATTAACAATCACTTCTCCATTCTGATTGATATCAAACATCATCTCTCCTGGAGGGTTCTCATCAACAATCATATAGAAGATCTGAGAGTTGATATTCCCAGGTTCATCAGCATCTGTTGCTGTTACTTTCATTACAGTCGTACCTAAACATTTCATTGGTAATGTTAACACTTATCTAACACCATTATTCTAATCTCATCACCTCCTTGTGTTTTATGCAACATCTTCAGACCTACGAAAGTGTCAATTTCAAATTTCTTTTTAAAAAAAAAGGTCATCTGTCAATTATTTCACATTTACCTCTCTTGCTGAGCTCATACACAGATCCTGTGCTCATGGGTAAGAAGATGGGAGCATTGTCATTCTGATCTTTCACCTTTACTCTCAACTGAATATCATTCTCTGCCACTGAGCCATCAGTGTACGTTGCAATTCCAGAGAGCTGTGAAGCCCATCATCATCATCATCATCAGAAAGGTATCACTATCGTTACTGCCATCATCATCCTGTTTATAAGTTATACTAGTGCTCAATGATTAACTTACATGGTACTGGGAAATGGTCTCTCGGTCTAGGATCCCAGTTACTTTAACATTGCCATTGGAAGGGTCCACAATGAACAAGTTATAGGGTGGCATGTCTGCACCGATGCCCTTTAAGGAATATCTTATTACACCCTTATTTTCAACCTCCACGTCTGACTTAATCTAAAAAAAAAAAAAAAATAGCATAACAAAATGATTGTCAGGGATTAAAAAGATTAAGTAAGTAATAAACTGTTAAAATGTATTTTCTTTTTCAAAAATTTAAGAGTAGAAAACTAAAATTAATTCATGTATTAATTAAAATTCATTAAAGAGAACATTCTCACCCTGGCAATAAAGGGCTTTTTAGTGTAGTCTACATTCTCCTCCAAAATTTGTGGAGGGATGATCCATTCTCTCCTGTGCCTTTGGAGGGATACAGAGTGGTCTGCTTTGGCTCCAGCTTCAAACACACACTAGGAGAAAAGACAGAGAGGCATTTGAAATGTAGTTCATTTTTTAAATTATCACAAAGATCTATGGTTGCCAAAGATTTGTTTATATTGAGGTTAGTGTCAGTCTTCTCTGTTCATACTGCAGCAGGATTGCTTTTCCTCAATCTGTATGACTTCAAGTCAGCTGCTGTAAGCGCTGTGGACTTTTATTAATATTGTGCTGAAAATGGAGATTTTGTTTCAAGTGCATGAGCTGACGTTCTGCTTTTTGGGTTGCCACAACACAGAAGACATGAAATGGCGAAAAAATCCAGAACCGCCACATTCCTGTGTAAACAAGCCTTTGGTTGACTGGGTATTGTCTATCACAGCACTGTGTTCATCTCTTCCAAATGTCTCTCACAGCAAATACCACACTTTACACAAACAAGCCAGAGTAGTGCTTCGAGCCTGACTCAGAATATTCTCAACCTGATGAAACACCAGCACAGCACAAAATGAGCTCCAACTTTACTAATGCAGAGCATAACACATGTGAACATTCCACCTTTTGGTTGATATGCTGATATTAAAAAGCCATGCTTGTTGTATTTCCAGAGCAAAGCTTATCAGTTACAGAAGATTCTAAGGTTTTAATGTGAATAGAATATAGATTTTAAAAAACATTTTAAAAACCCAGTTTTTAAAAAAGACTAACAACATATGGTGGGGTTCAAAAGTCTGAGAACACATTGGAAATCTGGGATTTTTTAAATTTATTTAAAACTGGAAATAAACAAAGTTTTAGAATTTTGAAAATTCTCAAACAAAAAAATGAGACAGGAGCCCCATCTTGACTTTTTGAATATTCAATATGTTGCACATTTTTTAGGTCACTATTTAAATTTCAGCAAGCTTATGAAACTGACCACATTAACGCCTTTGTACAAAAAGTCAGATTTTCTGTAAATCTTATCCCTTCCATTGAAGAAACCTTTTATTTTATCACATGTACACTCAAGCACAGCAAAATTCCTTCTCTGTATTTAACCTATCTGAAGTAGTGAACACATGCTCACAAGTGAGCAATGAGCACACATACACATACCTATGCTATGCTACAGCGCCCAGGGAGCAATAGACCCCTTGCGCATGATGTCATGCATCACATGATAATTTCACCTAGGAGACAAACAAACAGACACTGCCTTTTGTGTAATTAAGGCTTAATCTGTCTTAAATATGGTTCATTTTTTCACTGTTTTTGGTTGTTCCAATCATTCAAATAGAGAAATAGATAAAAGGTATTACCATCTCCCTGCAATCAAGAAAAATGTTAACAAAGAGAAGCAAATGCTTCAAGAACCATGAAGAGTTAGAGAGAATATGACGAGAGGATCTAAGCCTGAAAACTCCAGAGAAATTCATAAATACCCGTGTTTGTAGTGATCATTTTATTTCAGGTAAGAACTTGTATTTTAAAAAACAGAAAGTCGTAAGTGAGTATGGAAGAGTTTGCATAAGAATCTTGTTTTATTTCTGTTCGCATTCGAGTTCACGGCTTCATGAAAGTGTTTGATTTTCTTACAGGTGAACCATCTTCCTTATTCGACATGGAAAACCCAGATTGGGCACCAAGCAAACAACTTGGACATAACTCAGTAAAAAAAACAACAAGGAGCAACCTGCATAATATATCTTGAACCCCCCCCCCAGAAAAGATTAAGAGCAGAAAGCACTGAAGCTTTGTTTCTGTTATCAGAGGAACCCAGTCCTGTGCAAAATGTCACCATGGAGCCAGAGTGTAGTAATGAACTTACAGTTTGAGAGTGTTCTACACAAACAGACTGAACTTTACAACAGCTGCATGCATGTGAAATGGAAATAAATCAACTAAAGCAGGAAAAACTATTTTGGATAAAACTGTTACTGTCAGTTGCACATTTCTCAACCTGTGTGACTCAGTTGTGCCTTTGAATAGAGTACAAATGAAGAGGGAACTGAACATTAACCATCTACTGAAATCATTATTGCAAGGGTGATTATAGTTACTACAGTGGATATAAAAAGTGTACACACACCGCTAAAATGATATATTTATTTTTTTTACATCAGAAAAACCCGAGACCACGATAAATAATTTCAAAACTTTTCCCACCTTTAATGTGACCTATAACCTGTACAATTCAATTGAAAATCAAACAAATCGGTTCGGGGGAAAAAACGTACACTAAGCTGGTTGCATAAGTGTGCACACCCTTAAACTAATACTTTGTTGAAGCACCTTTTGATTTAATTACAGCATTCAGTCTTTTTGGGTTCACACCTGCCATCAATTAAAATTACTCTGATTAACTCCAAATAAAGTTCAGACATTTACTTAGTTGCGTCCTCCAGCAAAAGCCATGATTTGCAGAGAGCTTACAAAGCATCAAAGGGATTTCACTGTTGAAAGGTATCAGTCAGGAGAAGGGTACAAAAATTTCCACAGAATTAGATTAGAGTTGAGCCAGATACTCGGCTGAAACGAGTATCCGGTACGGATAAAGCACTTTTGCTGAGTATGAGTATTATATGAGTAATATGAGTCAATATCTGTGCTCGGACTGAATGAAAATCCTCACACAGCATCACAGCACCCCTCCTCTACACACACCGCTCTGCTCACTCACACAGAGAACAGCTCTCTGTCTCTCCCTCAGTCACTCAGGTTCACGGCTCTTTTCCGTTAACGTTTCGGGTTTCTTCAGCTTCAAGTTTCTTTTTATTTCAGTTTGTACTTACTTATAACCAGTAGAGTTCTGGTAAACGTGGGTCCAGACGTGGTGCTTGGTGGAAAGCGACTCGCGTTGCGTCTCTGCCTGTCGGAGATTTTTTTTTCTTTTTTTAACCGTCGGTTAAAGACAGTTTTTTTGACTTCACGCATTGAGTGTCTGACACTTTCTTGCTGTAATTCATGTAAAAATAAAGGTAGTAGTGGTATAAGTATTACAAATTAAGCTACACACACACACACACACACACACACACTCTCTCTCTCTCTCTGCCGGTCGTCGGAGTTTTTTTTTTAAGCCGTCAGTTGGCTCTAACCAGTTTTATTTTACTTCACGCACTGAGTGTCTGACACTTTCTAGGTAGTAGTGGTATAAATAATATTACAAATTAAGCTACACACACACACACACACAATCCCCCCCCCCCCCCCCCCATGATCAGTGATACAGAATAATGAGTGATATAGAGAGTACTTCAGCTGACACTGAACCACCAGTCAGAGTTTGCTTAACCTTGCAGGACAGTGAGGGTCAAATCAGTGACAATGAAAACAGTGGCAGTAACACCCACCTTTCCCCCACTGAGACCAATATTGCATCTGGTGATGGAGGCCCTCCTCCACCAAAGACCAAGAGGACTTCTGCAGTATGGGACTCTTTCACTGTTTCTGAAAATGATCCCTCCAAAGCCATTTGCAAGCTTTGCAAGTCCAAGCTAAGCAGAGGTAAAGATGCAAAACATTACAACACAACATCTCTACATAACCATCTGCTATATGCCCATCACATTAGAAAGCCCACTGTATCAGCCACCTCCTCCTCCACTCCTCTTCCTTCTCGGGTCACTGGTGTTCAGCTGGGTGCTGCTAAGGGCTCACATTCATCTTCCTCTTCACCAATACTCACTGCATTTGCAGCAAAGCAGCCATTCTCAGCAAACCATCCCTGGTCAAAACAAATTACAGAGATGATTGGTAAAATGATCTGCACTGATCTTGAACCTTTCTCTGTGGTGGAGAGGAGAGGCTTCAAGACACTTGTTGGCTTTTTAGAGCCCAAGTATAAGATCCCATCGAGGCACTATTTCAGTCGAATCGTAGTGCCTGAGCTGTATGAGGCAATGAGAGGGGAGTTGGTCCAGTCACTTAAGGCAGCTGAAGGAGGTGCCATCAACCTCACTACAGATCTCTGGACCAGCAATCACAATGCACATGCATATCTCTGTCTTACTGGGCACTGGTGTGAACGTGTAGGGGAAGCTTCAGTACAGAGGAAAGCAGGGCTGCTAAATGTTGGTGTGCTGGACTTTGAGCACACATCAAACAACATTCTGTGCTGCCTTAAAGAAAAGATGAGAGAGTGGGAAGAGTCTGTTGGTCAGTCTGTCACAATACAGTTTGTTGTTTCAGATAATGCAGCCAACATGGTGAAAGCTTTGACTGAATATGGGCACATCCGTTGCATGTCCCATACGCTTCACTTGGTGGTGATCAAAGCACTGGAGAAGGACAGGGTTGTGACATCCCTTCTCTCCAAAGCCAGGATCATATCTGGCCATGTTCATCGCTCAAGCAAAGCCAGCAACAGACTACATGAGCTGCAAACACAGTTGAACCTCCCCCAGCACATGCTCATAACAGACATAAAAACAAGGTGGAACTATACGTTCTACATGCTCCAGCGGCTGGTGGAGCAGCGCAGGGCTGTGCAGATTATGACACAGGAGTCTAACATGGGTAGAGCTCCAACAATCATCTATCCAAATGAGTGGAGGTTAGCATCTGACATGCTCACTGTTCTTAGTCCTTTTGAGGAGGTCACACGGGCGCTCTCAAAACACAGCGCCTCCATCTCTGAGGTCATCCCCCTCCTGCATGGCCTGTGCTCCATCATCAGGTCACTGCATGTGGGAGGTCTTGCAGCTGGTGAGGAATCTGAGGATGAATCTGATCAGTTCATGGCTGGTGATGATGATCAGGATGCCACAGTGGGGCTGGGCCAAGATGTTGCGGCTGAGTCCAGGGAAAAGTTAGGCACAGCAGCAAGGAGACTGGCAGCCAATCTGAGCAAAGAACTAGAATGGTGTTTCGAACCAATTTTTGCAAACTCCACATTTCTGCTTGCCACTCTCCTTGACCCCAGATATAAGGCCAGCTGTTTTCCAAACAATGTTGATGTGGAGGCACTGAAGAGGACATTACTTCTCAGGCTGGAGCTCTGTGACCCTGTGGCTACACCTGCAAGAAACACAGAAGAGACACCTGCCACCAGCAGCACTTCAGTCTTGTCTTTCCTGCAGAAAAAGAAATAGGCTATTCCAATGAGGACACATACCATCAGGTGATGTGGAGGCCTACCTGGCAGATGGGGACATCAGCCTTACCGATGACCCAGTGAAATACTGGTCAGGCAAGCTTCAGTGCTGGCCCAATCTTACAGGCTTTGCACTGCAGCTTCTCAGTTGTCCACCTACAAGTGTCCAGTCTGAGCGTGTTTTTAGCACAGCTGGAAATGTGATCAGTCCACAGCGTGCAAACTTAGACCCTAGCCATGTGGAACAACTGGTCTTCATTAAAGTCAATGCAGATCTGAAAAACAGCATCGGACTATTTGATCCGTAGAACACAGTCCCCCCTGCCCCCCCATCTCTCTCTCTGTCTCTCTCTTACTCACACACACACACACACACACACACACACACCTGGTGTGGAAATAAAAAAAATAAAAAAGAAACCCCCCCAAAAAAATCACACTGATCATAAAAAAATTAAAAGTTAAAAAAAGAAAGTTATGTTGAGTATGAAAACTCTTGTTCATTACATTTCATAATTGCAACCGCATGTGTTGTATTCATTGTTGCAAAACTTGTTCTGTAAATAGTTCGTTTGCTATCGTGATCAAAACCATTGATCTGAAGCTCAATGCTGATGCTGTCCTGTAAATAGTTTTCTAATCAGCAATAAATATAACAATTTCTGATCAACCCATATCAGTTGCATGCTTAAAATAACATACTGGTTAAAGCCCCGCCCGTTTCAAGACAACCAGACCCACTTCCGGGTTAGGTCCCGCCCACGCCCCGCCCACCCCGAGTACGGATACGGATACAGATAATTCATATGGTTAACGGATACAGATAATGCTGTACTCGCTCATCCCTACATTAGATATACCATGAAACATAGTGAAGACAGTCATCAGGAAGTGGAGAAAATATGGGACAACAGTGACATTACTGAGAACTGGACATCCCTCCAAAATTGATGAAAAGACAAAAACTGGTCAGGGAGGCTTCCAAGAGGCCTACAGCAACACTGAAGGAGCTCTCAAAAACATGTGGGAAAATGTGTTAAGAAGAAAGAAACCTTTATTTGTCACATGCACACTTCAAGCACAGTGAAATTCATCCTCTGCATTTAACCCATCTGAAGCAGTGGGCAGCCACACACAGCGCCCAGGGAGCAGTCAGGGGTTAAGTACCTTGCTCAAGGGCACCTCAACCCAAGGCCACCCCACGTCAACCTAACTGCATGTCTTTGGACTGTGGGGGAAACCAGAGCATCCGGAGGAAACCCACACAGACAACATGCAAACCCTACACAGAAAGGCCCTCACCGGCCACTGGGTTCGAACCCGGAACCTTCTTGCTGTGAGGCGACCATGCTAACCACTACACCATGGTTATGGTCTGATGAAACCAAGGTTGAACTTTTTGGCCACAATTCCAAAAGGTATGTTTGGTGCAAAAACAACACTGCACATCATCAAAAGAACACCATACCCACCGTGAAGCATGGTGATGGCAGCATCATGTTTTGGGGTTGTTTTTCTTTAGCTGGAACAGGAGCTTTAGTCAACGTGGAGGGAAGAATGGGCAAATATTGCCAAGTCTAGATATGGCAAGCTGATAGACTTCTACCCAAAAAGACTGAATGCTGTAATTAAATCAAAAGGTGTTTCACCAAAGTATTAGTTAAAGGGTGTGCAAAGGCGATTCTAGAGTCTGTTGTGGCCCCAAGCAAAAATTTCCAGGGGGCCCTTCTGACCAGTGTTCATCACCAATATGTTATAAAATAAATAATCTGACACCAACGAAAAATGTATGAAACCAAAGTTTTTTAAATTCCAAATGTGAAAATACAATGGTAAAGAACAATAAAAACAATAAAAAACAAAATAAATAAGCCCTTGGGCCCTGACTCTCGGGGGGGCCCCTGGGCCAGGGGGCCCCAAGCAGTTGTCTGCCTTGCCTGTTCACAAGCTGCGCATCTGAGGGTGTGGAGACTTATGCAACCAGCTTATTGTACGTGTTTTATTTATGTTTTCCCCTAACAGATTTGTCTGTTTTTCAATTGAATTGTGCAGGTTATAGGTCACATTAAAGGTGGGAAAAGTTTTTAATTATTTATTGTTGTCTCATGTTTTTACATCAGAAAAACCTATCATTTTAACGGGGTTTGTACACTTTTTATATCCACTATATATGAATATAGCTACAATTGCAGTGATGGCGGCAGAGCCCCCCTAAAATTATGTTATGATGGGAGTCCTTTGACTATTTACAAGGAAGAAAAGGAGAGAGTAGTGTGAATAAACAGCCCGCTGCATGCCTTTGTTTTCCCTTGTTAAATCCCACTGCGTCCCTTCATTCCGGCGGCATCCCTTTGTACTGTAGGTTGGTAGCACCCATTCGCACCAAAACAGATGCAAATTAGCCTGGCCCTAACGTCACTGATTGCCTCCGCTTTCCGGGATTTTCCTTATTTGGCTTACATAGAACTGCAAAACCCATCACTTTTAGTAGACAAGCTGATTTATGAATATTCTGTGGACTAATTAACCCGTTGCTGTGGCAACTGTCTAGACATGTCTGGTCTCCTTGGGTACTCACGCCTAAGCGGGGACCCTGTGACAGCAAGGTTATGACGTGTCGCTACATTTGTGTCTGACTGATAACTCGTGTCCTGTCCGGATGGCTAGATAGCGTTCACGAGGCATACAAGCAGTTCTGAGCACCCAAAAACTTGATGCTGCTCTAGATCTTGATGATAATGAGGTAAGTTTTCAGTATAAATTTTTTTAACATCCCAAGTCAAATTTCGCAAACCAAGAAATGAATTACTGTTTACTTGCACTGAAGACTAAAGGAAAGACAGTTATTCGTGCTCTTGCTTTATACCACACAGCTGAGCAGGTATATAAATATATTAGCTCTTTAATTCAACAAGGACATTGAGGACAAATTTTCTCGTGTTTTTTTTTTTTTTTGTGTGTGTGTGTGTGTGTGTGTGTGATATTGGATCATTTTCCTCAATAAATAAATTACCAAGTGTAATATTTTTGTCTCATTTGTTTATCTGGGTTCTCTTTATCTACTTTTAGGACTTGTGTGAAAATCTGATGATGTTTTAGGTCATACGTATTTATGCAGAAATATAGAAAATTCTAAAGGGTTCACAAACTTTCAAGCACCACTGTATTCCACTCAGTGGTTTCTATATCCATTTCTTTTGAGTGTACTTCTTGGTTTTAATAACTTCCTTGTTTGCTGTACACAAACATGGCAATAAGTTCTCGTGTTAATCCACTTTTGAATCATTCGCTTTTGACTGAGAATGCCCTGCATGCATGGTTTGATGTTGGCTTCTGGCACATCCATACAGTTTTAAATACAATACCTTCAATTAAAAACTTTTTTTTTTTTGCATTTATTTAATTCCTGGGATCCCCTCTGTAACAGGGAGTTGTATTCCATTAATACACTTTAAAATAGATTATTACATTCTAATTGAATATACGAGCCAAAATAATTGGGGATCTTTTTTAATGGGTCCTGACTCGTTACAAGTATGAATAGGTGGGCCTTGCAGTAGAAAAAGTTAAGAACCCCTGGGAAAAATTCTTTACACAAAGAAGGTTTTCTTGCTTTTGTAATTTTTAACTGTTCTTCCGTGTTGGGACGTTTTGGCATTGTCTTGCTGAAAGAAGGAAGGCCTTCCCTGAAAAAGATTTTGTCTGGATGGCAGCATATTGCTCTGAAATGTGTATATATCATTCAGCATTAATGATGCCTTCCCAGATGTACAAGCTACCCATGTCATGTGCACTAATGCCCCTCATACAGTCACAGATGCTGGCTTTTGCACTGTGCACTGATAACAAGCCGGATGGTCCCTCACCTCTTTAGCCTGGAGGACGTGGTGTCCATGATTTCTAAAAAAAAAATTTCTAATTTTCATTCGTCAGACTTTGGGACAATTTTCCACTTCGCCTCAATCCATTGTAAAAGGGCCCAGAGAAGGCAGCTGTTAGGTCAAATTTTATTATACGTAGGTTATGATCAGAATATGAATCAGAATCAGTAGGTTAAATCAAGATATATGTAGACATATGTAAGTTTAGTTAAGAATTCAGCGAATTATATTAGTTGAAACGACCTTAGGTCCGGCTGGACATTGTTTGGGAACATTTTGTTTATGAAATGTGTATTTTTGATCAGAGATGTGTCTGAATGACGCCAAGGTCTGTTTTGATGTCAGATCGACCCACACACACTTTAATGTTGGATGTATTGGTAGCCTTATTGCTGAACAAAGAGTTAAGACTCTTATATTTTTATAGTACAGTTATAGTATATATTATAGTATATATTACTTATAGTATATTTTAGAGCTTTTTAAGATCCTTTATTATTTTGGACTATTGCATATACTATGGCAGTGATTTTAAACTGTTCCTGTGTAGCCTGACCTTCGTCCAGTGGAGAAGAACACTTCTTTGTTAGACCAAACATAGTCTTTGTTTAAAACATTGTCGTAAAAACATCTCACGCGCTTTGACGTGCGTAAATGAAATTGCTGAATTGCTGAAATATTATTTTGCTTATGATTGAAGGCTTCATTCACACACACATACATATGGAATTAAGATGTGATTTGCTGACCTAGCACATAGACACAGATATCAAAATGATGTCACTCACTCACACCCTCCCATAGACACACACACACACACACACACACATACACCCCTCTCTGAGGTCACATACAAACACACACACACACATTTGACAGACACAATAGCCGTTTGGAGAGATTATGATTTGTTATAAAAGGTGTTTGTAATCTTTCATCTTTGACGAAGTGACTGTGCGAATGTAACAGACCGCGTTCAGCGGCAGGTCGAAGGCAAGGAAGGACGGACAAGGACTGGCTCCAACTAACTTTTATTCTGGTGAAACAGAAAATAATACAATGCAGCTGCTGTACATTTGTAGATCTGTAACCTCCAGCGTAGACAACTCTTTCTAGCTGGAGTAAGCATCGTGTGCAAAAACCCAACCTACTGCAGCTGCAAGAATACACCACCAGGTGGCTCCAAACTCGTATAAATCACAAGAACCAAATATTTTTAGTGAAATTCACCAAGGACATTTCCAACTCTGTTACACGAATAAACCGGCATGTGAAACCTCTGGTTCCTTGTCTGTTTCTCTCGACCTGATCATTCTCGTCCCGGATCCGAGGGGACTCACGAAGGAATCTCGGGGTCTCTTTCTGGGTACTGGATACTGCCAACCAGGTGAGTAAATTATTTTAAATTTAATGTATAATTTGATTGGTTAGACTTCCGCCTGGTTGGTAGTAATTTCAAAAAAGAAAAGAGACCCATTATAATTCAGGTTGGTAAACCTCGTGTAGAGGCACGGGACGTTTTGGGGAACCTCGTAGACTTTTTAGATTTTAGACTTTTTAGACTCTTGTTTACGGGACGTGACGGGGCTTGGTAGAGCCACGGGATTGGACTGGTAAACCTCGTAATTTGTTTACGGGACGGTGAGCCTCGTGAAGACACTCCACGGGAGAGCTGTCACGAGAAGAGCGCGCTTTTAATCTTTGATTCCTTCGTGCAGCCACTAGTGTTGCCACCTGTCCCGGTTTTTCCTGATTGTCCCGGATTTTCATGGTCTGTCCCGGAAAAAAAAAATAAAAATCCGGGACACTGAATGTCCCGTTTTTTTTGTACATGATGGGCAAAATGTGTATTTCAACTTGCGAGCCAGCTGAGAACCAGTTTGTTTTTCCATAGCTCGCCCGTGCTAAGCGCCACTAAGCGGAGCCACGTCAGCACGTCGCTGAATACGTCATTACGTCGCTGTATAAGTCACTTACGTCGCTGTATACGTCAGTTACGGCGCTACGTTTACATAAACCTTGGCGCGAATATCAAAGCAAAAACACGGAAGAAGCAGCAGTAACAACAACAACAACAATAATAATAATAATAATGGATGACTTCGCGTTTGTACAGCTGCTGCTTCTCGGCGCTTAAAAATGGCGATCTTTCATGGTCTTGTTATTGTTGTTGGTCTTAACAACTCCGCCCCCCCGCTGACATAAGCCGTTCTTTCCTCTGGCCCAGCAGAAAGTTGGTGCTATCCTGGAACCGGCTTGGACTGATAAAAGAAACAGACTCTCTGTTGCAATGGTGAAGGCTGAGCTTCAAGTCAGGCTAAACTTTCAGTTGTCCTGTACTGAGTTCAAGACATTCATTGAAAATCAGCCAGGACTCATAGCAGCAGCAAAGAAAAACACCAAATATAAATGGAAGATTAGGTAAGGTTTTGGTGAATTAAATGAAATAGTGTAGTGTAGTACATACTCCTGTATGTGCCAAGTTATATCAGTTACATGTCCTCCTATGTATTTGTTTAGCCAAGAGCAGCAGAGGCACAAGCAAAGCACACACCACACTCTAAGCAATCAGGTAAGCTGTTTGACACTACGCCTTACATTGTTACATTCAGGTATTCTTAGATACAATGAAAAATTAGATTATTTATTTTTATTCCACATAAGCAAACAAACAGAACTTAATTATGTATTTCCCTTTTACCTGTGCCCACTACTGCCCCCAGGTGTCCACAACCAAAAACTGTTGGAAATAAACCAAAATACTGAAGACCTAGCCTAGTAAACTAGACCCACCCGCCTAGCGGCCAAAAATATTTTTGCCTAGCGAGTGGGTCTAGCCTCGCACCATGTAAACAAAAACACTCCGGGCATCAAATCGTGCCCGCCAATCACAACGCAAGGTTTTTGTTTGGATTCTTTGGGCGGCCTTTTGCAGGAGTGACGACAAAGCTGCGCGACGCTGGAGAAAGCGCAGCAGGAAAGATGGCTACGGCTAGTGAACAGCGCGCGTTTGACTCCGCTTTGGAATCAGTTTTAGAAGAATTAGACTTGGGGTTTTCGTTGAAACATGAGCAGGAAGAGGCTCTCCGCTCATTCCTTTTCAAGAAGGACGTTTTTGCTGTTTTGCCGACCGGCTATGGCAAAAGTCTGATCTACCAGCTAGCTCCGCTCGTAGCCAAAAGGATGGGGCTAGTTTGTGCAGTACAAAGAATTAATAAACAGCTTTGAAACATTACTTTTTGATTGTTTCTTATTTTCCCGTTATTTTAAATTTAAGGGAAATTATTTCACCAAACACCACTAAATAAAAACTCTCAAAAACAGTTTAAGCAAACCCTTGAAAAACACTTGGGGAAAAAAAATGACTATGTTATGTATGTGGTACAGACTCCAAACTTCTTAATATCTAGAACATGTTTATTAATTAATACGCATTTTGAAAAATTATTTATTTCAAGGCCTCCCCCACTGCTTTCTGTCGCTCTGACTACGTCACAGTCACTGTTGCGCTGATTGGTCAGAGCATTGGCCTATACGCACAGAGAAAGTTTGAAAGACAGTGGGTTGTTCCTCCTACCCGCTTCGGAAATGTCTACGGATCGAGGCCAGACTAAATATTCACATTTAGTCTGGCTTGCCAGGCTACTGAAGACCTGCTATATTATGTAAAGCAATTAACTAAACAAATAACTAGCAAAAGCGTCATTTTTACTAATTAGAGCAATACAGTTTCAGCGTAGAAGGGCGATTTTTGTCTTGGGTTAGATGTGTGAAGGGCGCCGTTGCTTACAAGCAAAAAGGTCGATTGGATGGTCGAAATGTCCAGGATTTTTGTCAGACACAGGTGGCAACCCTAGCAGCCACCATGGGGGGAAAATTGTCTCATCTCATTATCTGTAGCCGCTTTATCCTTCTACAGGGTCGCAGGCAAGCTGGAGCCTATCCCAGCTGACTACGGGCAAAAGGCGGGGTACACCCTGGACAAGTCGCCAGGTCATCACAGGGCTGACACATAGACAACCATTCACACCTACGGTCAATTTAGAGTCACCAGTTAACCTAACCTGCATGGTCAATTTAGAGTCACCAGTTAACCTAACCTGCATGTCTTTGGACTGTGGGGGAAACCGAAGCACCCGGAGGAAACCCACGCGGACACGGGGAGAACATGCAAACTCTACACAGAAAGGCCCTCGCCGGCCCCGGGGCTCGAACCCAGGACCTTCTTGCTGTGAGGCGACAGCGCTAACCACTACACCACCGGAAAACTGTATTATATTAATTGTATTATAAAAATTGTATTATTGTATTAAGATACCCGGACCCCGAGAAAAAAAAAAAAAAAACCACGGGATTGGATGTGGTTTAGCATTCTACACAGATTCTAGACAATTTGGCCGGCTCAGTTTTGATTTATCCTCATCCAGGTATTTGCAATCTCTGGGAGCTGTGTAATGTATCTTTAATTGTTTTAGCATTTATATAAGGCATTACTGGATATGCACAAAATAATGAAACAACAAATCAGTACTCTGGACATGAACAGTTAGAACTGTGTTCCTGGTGTGCATACATGTCAAACCTTTGGTCAGTCAAATCTGTATAACCAACTTCCAAAGTCCTTATTTCCCTTATAAAATCCTTATAAGATGCAAATTAAAATGATTTACCTAAAATTTGAATGATAATTAACAATGTTAATTAACAATGTTAATGTTAATCCCAGTTACTTTTTAGAATCCTAGAAGAATGAATACAAAGCTTCAATGTTTGACAAAAAACTACAAAGTGTAAATGTTATGTGCTCTTTTATCCTCGTGGGAATTGATTATAACTTTATTTGTACGCCCGTATACTATGTTTATTGAATCAAATCCGTATAAAATACGGACATTTTGTATATTGTGCATTTTAATCTCAACGAAAGCTTCACTGAATCGATTCTTTAGAACAAACTCGCATGCGTGTGAATCAATTTACTTGATTCACTCTTGATTCTTGACTCAGAAACTACGGAAACCTTATTTGTATTCCTGTTTTCAAATTGTAAACAATAATCACACTTTCATGCTGCATGAAATTAAAGCATGAACTTTCCTCAACCATTACGTGTGCATGAACCCAACAAATGCAGTCCGTGCGTCTGTATCGATTCGCTCGATCGAGTCATTTATGTTTCGTCCCGAAGAAGATCCGAATCGTCTGTGAATCTCATCACTGTTAGAAATCCAAGAGAAGAGATCCTCTTCCCTTAACATCATCAGAGGAAAAATCTGCTTCTTAATCAATTAGTTTCAGCGTTTGGTGAGTAGATCATCTGCATTTTATTTTATATTCCTTGTGTGTTGATAGTCTGAAACTTGTAACTGGAAGGTTATCAGGAAAGTCACGAGTGGTCCGCGAGCACTCTACAAGACTATTAATGTGTTTTAATAATTAATAGTGCAGCTATTAATGCAGTTTCATGTCTAGATCTTATAAATGATGAATACGAAGTTTTCAAAATTATGAGAACTCCAGTTCCCATGATGCTTGTGAACTGGGCATGCGCACTGGATAAAAGAAAAAAGCAGCTCTTTAGGGCAAAACTCTCGTCTCATCAGATTTGGGCAGTAATTCTATGCGTTCAGACCTTAAATAATGAAATAACTGTACAAGCAAATACAACACAAAAACCATTTTAAAACATTCACTTAAATTAAACAGACATGGTAAAACCAGAAGAAATATATTTAAGGCTTAGAGTTTGATTAATTCAGCCAAATCAAATATCACTTTCAGATTTGAAGATATTTATCAGGAATCATTTTTAAAATATTGAGTATTATACCACTTCCTGTTTAAAGGCATAATAAAAGGCATCAAATATATTTACCCTACGTGTGAATGGAAATGCCGAAAAGTTTAATGTTTAACCTAATGTTTAATGTTGATCTAAAACATTTTTAAAACTGATCGTGTGGTGGTCTAGTGGTTAGGATTCGGCGCTCTCACCGCCGCTGGTGTAGTGGTATTTTTATTAATCATATGTAATTCTAACCTTTAAATATCCTATAGACTCCTGTTTCTAACGCGTTTTAGCGAAATGTGGACTTGTCTTGTCTGGGAAGCATGGAATTAGTTCAACAGCGAGCTAACCCGCTCTTTACTTCATTTTGACATTTTTTTGAATAATTGTCGTCCTATTATAAATAATATTTTGAATAATTGTTCCGTCTCTATAGTCTCTGTCTCTTTCTCAGTCAACATTGAGATAAGACTCCCAGACTGTTACAGATAGCTATAATATAAACAAATAACTCATGCAAGAACAGCAGGCAAGGACAGCCACAGAAATCTGCAATGGGCAGAGAAAATCATTATTTTTGGCACTTTCTCACAATAATAAATTTAATAAGTAATCTCTTTATATTATTAGGTAAATTCCATATACATAAAGTCAAAATGTCCAAGACAGACAACCAATTCTCATTAATACTGTTAATTGAATTAAAAATGTATTATCAGTCTCTGTCACATATCGAATCCAACAAAGAGTGCTTATCAGCTATTCAATTTTATTCAAATTACATTCAGTGAAAGTGTTTGTCATTTCAATTTGCCCTGTTTTTTTTATCTCCTTATCTTTCTTTAAACTTATTGCTACTTATGAGGCTAAGCTTAAACATGTTCCTCCTAATTTCGAACTATTGATATGAAATGCTCTGATTAACTGTTTGCTGAGTTTTAAACCTCCATACTTTTGCCTTTAAAAACCACAGAGGATATGGAATGGATAGGCTTTTAATGTATTTAGTTAACCATAATTTTTTCAGCAAGAAACAGTTAACAAACGTTTACTTGAATAACTTTTTGTTTATAAATCGGAGACTTGGGTTTATCTTTGTTTAATCATTAAGAAAAAACTCAAAGATTATCATGATTATGATACATTGGCTTGTATAAGTACTCATTGTCCTTGAACCTTTCCGCATTTTGTTGCACTGGAACCTGGAACTTAAATTGACATGAAACTATTCATGTGCATCCTGTTTATAATAAGCAATACCTCTCTCTCTCTGGATCCATGTCATCCTACAGTCTCTTCTCGAGCAAGGCGTGGTGAGACACTTTACACAAGATTTACGTAAGATTAATGAATTGATTGTTTCTTCTGTAATATCACAGGTTCCTGCCATTAATGATCTCTGTTCTGCCTTTTTTTTCCACGCACATGAGGAGATAGCGTTTGGACTCAAGGTTTCATTTGACTCTCCTGCTGTTTTTTTTTTTCAGCTGTAATTCATAATGCGCTCTGTGACCTTCTCCCTCCCTCAGGACTCTGTGGTCTGTGTTCTGGTGTCTGCTGAGTCACCAGAAATCTGCCAAGACACTGACACTTGCGCCTGCTCCAACATCTGGCGCATAAGGGCTTTAAGGTTTCCAGAACCAAGCTGCAATATTGCATGGACACTTAAGTATTTGAACTTTTGAAGTTTTGAACTTTCTCAAGGCTGTCATTCTAGACACAAAACCTCCTCCACTGCAACATCCTTTGACCTGGACTGACGCTATGGTGGTCGCTTATCACTCCCTCAGAAGCACCCTTTGTTCCGCCCCTGGGTCACCTGCTCACTTCAAGCCCTTCCACCTCTATGCCTGTGGACACCGGGGCACAGCCTCTGGGGAACGTGAGGGGGGGGAAATGCATCATTGTGCGTTTTTATCCAAAACATTAGACATTGTTGCTCAAGGCTTACCTGCGTGTCTGGGGGCTGTCTCCGCATGTGCTTTGATGGTTTGATGGTTGTAAAATTGACAGACCCATTAAATTAATTAATCAGTAATTTAATAGATAATTAGATTAACATATGACTGTTTATTCTCTGTTCTACTAACAATCTCGAAGTTCGTGTCACATCCTCTTTTGATAATGTAGGTCGCGCTCTCGCACGCCTCCTTAATTCTCGGGATGATATTTGGGATGACATTGATATTGTCTGTCTAAAAAATCGTACATACTACTAGTATCAGGTCTGATCTCTTCCCTCCAGCCCTCTAGGGATCTTTGTTGATGGTTCTTGTTCTAAACCCTCAGACGGTTCTTGTTTTATAATTTATAATATTATCACACCTCTGTGGTTATTCTGTGTGTTCAGTCAATATCAGCCTGATATTCTGCATGAGACATACGCTCTTCCTTTCTCATTTGATTTTTGTCATCTTGATTGTGGACAAATTCTCTAAATGGGTAGAAGTTTTTCCCTGTTCTCGAGAGAACACGAAGGTTTTCGTGACTCGTTTTGATACTTTATTATTATTATTATTATAACTATGATACATTTTATTTATAAGTGCCTTTCAAGGTACCTAAGAACACTGGACAGTAAAAAAGAAAAACAAACAATAAAAGCAGAACAACAAAACAACAACAATAAAATAATAAGAAATCAATAATAATTATTATTATTGTTATGGGGTTTCAAATGCCATAGACTCAGACAAGGGTACCCCTTTCACCTCAAAGGTCACACAAAACCTTTGTAAGTATCTCTAAACTCTAATCTCCAAACTAAACTGGTGTTTTCACATTCCTAAATCCTCTGGTATCGTAGAACGTACTAATCGAACATTGAAAGACAAATTAATTAAGGTCATGCAGGACACAGGTTTGATTCTGTAATCCATAAGTCATTCTGGCTGAAATTCGTGTGACACCAAGAAATTATTCTCCCCTGGAAGAAGGGAACTCCGGCTCCGGGTACCTCTGATTTGAAAATGCATATGGATGAGTATTCTGCAGCCCTTATAGATAAGTTGCATAAAATTTGTACCAAGGTCAATAATACAATATTATCTCCACCACACACCCCTTTCACGTGGGAGACAGGTGCTGGTGTGATTTTTTAAAGTAATGATTTGGACAATTGGGAAAACAATATAATGGGCCTGCAGACATAGTCGCCATTACTTCTACTGCTGTTTTAACTGATCTTTTTCCACAGTGGATCCATGCCACTCGATTGAAGAAGGCTCCATAACAAAGTTGTGTTATAATAACAAGTTTGCTGCTATTAACACTTTTTGTGTCCCTATCTAGTCTCCCTCTGGGCAGTTTTCTCTCTCTCTCTCTAAGCTCTACACAGATTCGACTGAGAATCCTCAAGTGAACAAAGAGGGGAAGAGATCTTGCGCCCAGTTTGGAACCACCCCACCTCACTACAACCATGATGGTCCACATCGCGGGTTTCGTGACTTCATCATTGCTCGGGGCAGGGCTACCCGCCCGAGCCTTCAGGACCACATCATTGCTCGGGGCAGGGCTACCCGCCCGAGCCTTCAGGACCACTTCATTGCTCGGGGCAGGGTTACCCGCTCGAGCTGGACTTCATTGCTCGGAGCACACTGTAAAAAAAGAATAGTCGAGAATACTTGAAATTTCAAGGCAACTGTCTGCATTAAGAATTATGTTTTGCCAACGATGTGCCCATGATAATCCAAACTATGATAACACTGTTATCTTTATTAAGAATTCTTAATTAAGTCAATTTTCAATTCCTCATTCTGCCAACATAGATTTCTCTTTTTGCTGAACAGTGGCATTCACAGTAGTACAAAAAGGCAATTGAGGTTATCACAATTTTTTTTACCTTTATTTGGATAGGACAGTGTAGAGACAGGAAATGAGCAGGAGAAAGAGACGGGGAGGGATCGGGAAATAACCTCAGGTCGGAATCGAACCCAGGTCCCCAGATTTATGGTATGGCGCCTTATCCACCTGAGCCACGACAACATGAACTTCAACCGGAGAGAGAACCACATTGCCCAGCCCTTGCATTTGGGAGCGGAAACCCCGTGTCTTGGTCATTAAGAGCATGCGCTGAATAAACACCTGTGGCAATTATGTATTTTCAATTCAGATTATTCACTATTGCATATTTACACATCATTGAGGTGCACCCTATCAGTTTGATGTGGATTTTTCTGTTCGTTAATAATTATTCATATTTTCTTGTCCATTCAATTGTGAATATGGAATTACTTGAACAAAGCGTAATTCTATTTTTTAGAATTATCCACATCAAGAAAAATCCACATCAAACTGATAGGGTGCACCTCAATGATGTGTAAATATACAATAGTGAATAATCTGAATTGAAAATACATAATTGTCACAGGTGTTTATTCAGCGCATGCTCTGAATGACCAAGACACGTGGTTTCCTCTCCCAAATGCAAGGGCTGGGCAATGTGGTTCTCTCTCCAGTTGAAGTTCATGTTGTCGTGGCTCAGGTGGATAAGGCGCCATACCATAAATCTGGGGGCCTGGGTTTGATTCTGACCTGAAGTCATTTCCTGATCTCTCTCTCTTGCTCATTTCCTGTCTCTACACTGTCCTATCCAAATAAAGGAAAAAAAAAATTTGTGAGAACCTCAATTGCCTTTTTGTACTACTGTGAATGCCACTGTTCAGCAAAAAGAGAAATCTATGTTGGCAGAATGAGGAATTGAAAATTGACTTAATTAAGAATTCTTAATAAAGATAACAGTGTTATCATAGTTTGGATTATCATGGGCACATCGTTGGCAAAACAAAATTATTAATGCAGACTGTTGCCTTGAAATTTCAAGTATTCTCAACTATTCTTTTTTTACAGTGCAGGGTTACCCGCTCGAGCTGGACTTCGAGACAACATCTTCTGGACTAACTTCGCTAACTGGACTGCACAAGCACACACCACACGAATGTGTTATGTCTTTCATCTGATGCCGTCTTCTACTATTATTACACATCTCTATGCTTTGACGAAGTGACTGTGCGAATAAACTGGCATGTGAAACCTCTGGTTCCTTGTCTGTTTCTCTCGACCTGATCATTCTCGTCCCGGATCCGAGGGGACTCACGAAGGAATCTCGGGGTCTCTTTCTGGGTGAACCCCAACAGCAGCGGTGTTTCTGGATATTGTTTATATCTGGTTTTAACTTGCATTTGTGGATGCAGTAATGAACTGAAGTGTTTTCTGAAGTGTTCCTGAGCCCATACAGTGATTCCCACTACAGACACGTGTCTGCTTTTAATGCAGTGTCACCTGAAGGCCTGAAGATCACAGGCATCCAATGTCAGTTTTCAGCCTTGTCTCTTGCATACAGAGATTTCTCCAGATTCTCTGAATCTTTTAATGATATTATGTACCATAGATGATGTGATCCCCAAATTCTTTGCAATTTTACATTGAGGAACGCTATTCTTAAATTGTTGCACTGTTTGCCCACACAGTCTTTCACAGAGCGGTGAACCCCTCCCCATCTTTACTTTTGAGAGACTCTGCCTCTCTGGGATGCTCTTTTTATACCCAAATCATGTTACTGACCTGTTGCTAATTAACCTCATTTGGTTTTTTTTTTGTTTTTTTTGTATTACAAAACTTTTTCAGTCTTTTGTTGCCCTTGTCCCAACTTTTTTGAAATGTGTTGCTAACATCAAATTCAAAATGACCATATATTTTTCAAAAAACAACACAAAAAATGGTCAAATTTGACATTTTATATGTTGTCTTTGTACTATTTTCAATGATATATAGAGTTTCCATGATTTGCAAATCTTCACATTCTGTTTTTATTCATGTTTTACACAGTGTCCCAACCTTTTTGGAATTGGAGTTGTATTTGGCAACAACTAACCTTAAAAATGATTGAATTTACAGTAAAACAAATGTTCATTCACTGATTTCTAGAAAACTAAATGTTACATAATAGTGTGCCAGATGTAAATACAACAGCAAGAGGCATCTGGATTCAAAATCAATTATGTGTTTATGAGGACAGAACTAAAATGATCAGCTGAGCATACAGTCATCTAAAAACAGTAAGTAATTTTATCTGTAATTATCTGTGTGAAGAAGGGAGAAAAACAGCTATAAATTTTTTTTATATGAAATGATTCATGCAAATTAGTACAAACAAATATGAAACCAAACTGGTTTAGACATATTTATATACATGTGCTGTCGAACCTGTACTCCAAACAGTATTGTGCTTTTCCTCATCAAACACCTTACCTTTGGAGAAAATATAATGATTTCCAATTTTATTAAATAAATTATTATAAAATATTCTGGAAGTCAATTATACCATAGATCTTAATGAATCCTTATTCATAAATATTGTGAATATATTTTTAAAAAATATATAAATTGAACAGCATTATGGGGTTCCCAAAACCTGTAAGCTGATACCACAAAAATGAATTTAATCTAAGATTAAATAGGACCAAAACATTTTGTTATGGCGAAATTATAAGTAATGCTGGGATCAGACTAGATGATATTTTTGTCTCTCACGATATTCACAATGTCAAATTAGGCAATCATAGTCATTAATTCTTGTCATGATTATGTTACACTCCAGGGCCTGTGCTTGATTTTGGATAGTTACCAGCCATGACAAAATCATGTCAAAATCAGGCTGAATTTGTGTAGTTTAGTCCTGACACAAGAGAACGTGAGATTATTTTTGCCCAGTCCAGTGCATTTAAAATAAAGTCATATTAAAATATATAGCTAGGCTATATTTCCTTGTTCCTATGAGAACAAAATGAACAAACATCTCTTACGACCCACAAAGAAATAATCTGCCAAGTGATCTCATAGTTGGTTAGTGCACTGAAGAACAGCCTGAACCAGATCAGCAGTAGGGAACAAAACACTACTGGTGAATTTAACAAACAGGCTGCAGCCCATTGTGGCTGCCTTTTGACAATAGGATGGCAATAAGGTAAAGTTAAGACTAGTGATTCAGTGTTGTTTTGGGAGTTTTAGCTCTTTTCTGTACTCTGCTCAGCTCACCATAAACATCCCACAGCTCGGCTCCCTAACTGCCAACGTTTTTACTTCCCCAAGACCAGTCAGTGTTATTGGGCTCTGCATTTCAATTGGAAATCTCCTTGTGATTATAAAAATAGTATTACATTTTGCATTGCGTTTGCCATTTTAAATAAATGTAAAGTAGCAAGGTGCTACAGAGTTACATTAATTAGGCTACTAGTAGACCTGAAGCAATCATTCCTGCATTAATGTTATTGTGCTGCTAGGTTTAAGCTCAACTTCCATGACACTGAAAAAAAAAAACCTTCCTGTCCTGGTCTAATATTCATTACACTACACTACATTAAACATTATCACAATGTAACAGAGAAACATGTCTTATTCTTGCTAAGACTGACTCTACATCATAATGGTGTGCCAAATAAGATTATGAAATTCACCTTTCAATCACATGTATAGGCTAATTATCATCTGCTAGTGATTGGCTAGTGGATAACAGGTTATCTTTACATTTTGGAAAAAACTGAATCTATACGGTTTGGCTCTAAAAGTAATTTGAAGAAAAATTCAAATTTGGACATTGTGTGCAAAGGTATTGAAATCAAATATTACTCGAAAGTTAAATATTTAGGTGCAGAGTTGGACCAATCCTTAGATGGAGAGGCAATGGCCTAAAAGGTACTGAGTAAGGTATATGCCAGATTAAAATTTTTGTATCAAAAATCAAAATTTTTAGATTTAGGAACTAAAACTGTTAGCATCAGCACTGGTACAATGTCACTATGATTATGCCTGCTCTTTTTGGTACTCAAGTTTGACTAAGAAAACAAAAACAAAACTGCAGATTTCTTAGAATAAATTGGTTCGTTTTACTCTAAATTTACAGCCAAGAACATTATTATTTACTGAACACGTCAAAATCTTAGGGTGGCTCCCTATCCGATATAGAGTAAAGCAATTAAAACTAAATCATATGTAGCCTACCGAGTGCTTGATGGGATGTCTCCTAAGTACACTACCATTCAAAAGTTTGGGGTCGCTTTGAAATTTCCTTATTTTTGAAAGAAAGGCACTCTTCTTTTCAATGAAGATCACTTTAAACTAATCAGAAATACACTCTATACATTGCTAATGTGGTAAATGACTATTCTAGCTGCAAATATCTGGTTTTTGGTGCAATATCTCCATAGGTGTATAGAGGCCCATTTCCAGCAACTATCACTCCAGTGTTCTAATGGTACAATGTGTTTGCTCATTGCCTCAGAAGGCTAATGGATTATTAGAAAACCCTTGTACAATCATGTTAGCACAGCTGAAAACAGTTTAGCTCTTTCGAGAAGCTATAAAACTGGCCTTCCTTTGAGCAGATTGAGTTTCTGGAGCATCACATTTGTGGGGTCGATTAAATGCTCAAAATGGCCAGAAAAATGTCTTGACTATATTTTCTATTCATTTTACAACTTATGGTGGTAAATAAAAGTGTGACTTTTCATGGAAAACACAATTGTCTGGGTGACCCCAAACTTTTGAACAGTAGTGTACCTTTCTAACCAATTCCTTTCCATCTCAAGAAGACATTCTCATAATACTTGTTCTAGTCAACATTTGCTTGTCATTCCTCATTTTGGTGCTTTTTCATCTCATCTCATTATCTCTAGCCGCTTTATCCTTCTACAGGGTCGCAGGCAAGCTGGAGCCTATCCCAGCTGACTACGGGCGAAAGGCGGGGTACACCCTGGACAAGTTGCCAGGTCATCACAGGGCTGACACACAGACAACCATTCACACCTATGGTCAATTTTAGAGTCACCAGTTAACCTAACCTGCATGGACTGTGGGGGAAACCGGAGCACCCGGAGGAAACCCACGCGGACACGGGGAGAACATGCAAACCCCACACAGAAAGGCCCTCGCCGACCCCGAACCCAGGACCTTCTTGCTGTGAGGCGACAGCGCTAACCACTACACCACCGTGCCGCCCTTGGTAAGTTTTTTCATTTTGTATCACTGGTGCTCAGTTATGGAATAGTCTTCCTTCTACTTTAGTCAATTCTAGTCAATCTTTGTTCAATTTTAAGAAAAATGTTAAGTCTCGTCTCGTCTCGTCTCGTCTTCTTCCGCTTATCCAGGACCGGGTCGCGGAGGCAGCAGTCTAAGCATGGAAGCCCAAACTTCCCTTTCCCCAGACACCTCGGCCAGCTCCTCGGGAAGAACACCGAGGCGTTCCCAGGCCAGCCGAGAGACATAGTCCCTCCAGCGTGTCCTGGGTCTTCCCCGGGGCCTCCTCCCGGGGGGACATGCCTGGAACACCTCCCCAGGGAGGCGTCCAGGAGGCATCCGAAAAAGATGCCCGAGCCACCTCAGCTGGTTCCTCTCGATGTGGAGGAGCAGCGGCTCTACTCCGAGCTCCTCCCGAGTGACTGTGCTTCTCACCCTATCTCTAAGGGAGCGCCCAGCCACCCTGCGAAGGAAACTCATTTCAGCCGCTTGTATCCGCGATCTTGTTCTTTCTGTCATTACCCAAAGCTCATGACCATAGGTGAGAGTCGGAACGTAGATCGACCGGTAAATTGAGAGCTTCGCCTTTTGGCTCAGCTCCTTCTTCACCACGACGGACCGGTAAAGCGACCGCATCACTGCGGAGGCTGCACCGATCCGCCTGTCGATCTCACGCTCCATCCTTCCCTCACTCGTGAACAAGATCCCGAGATACTTAAACTCCTCCACTTGAGGCAGGACTTCTCCACCAACCTGGAGAGGGCAAGCCACCCTTTTCCGGTCGAGAACCATGGCCTCGGACTTGGAGGTGCTGATTCTCATCCCAGCCGCTTCACACTCGACTGCAAACCGCCCCAGTGCATGCTGAAGGTCCTGGTTTGAAGAAGCCAACAGGACAACATCATCCGCAAAAAGCAGAGATGAAATCCTGTGGTTCCCAAACAGGATTCCTTCCGGCCCCTGGCTGCGCCTAGAAATTCTGTCCATAAAAATTATGAACAGAACCGGTGACAAAGGGCAGCCCTGACGGAGTCCAACATGCACTGGGAACAGGTCTGACTTACTGCCGGCAATGCGAACCAGACTCCTGCTCCGTTCGTACAGGGACCGGACAGCCCTTAGCAAAGAGCCCCGAACCCCATACTCCCGAAGCACCCCCCACAGAATACCACGGGGGACACGGTCGAATGCCTTCTCCAGATCCACAAAGCACATGTGGACTGGTTGGGCAAACTCCCATGAACCCTCGAGCACCCTATGAAGGGTATAGAGCTGGTCCAGTGTTCCGCGACCAGGACGAAAACCGCATTGTTCCTCCTGGATCCGAGGTTCGACTATCGGTCGAATTCTCCTCTCCAGTACCCTGGAGTAAACTTTCCCTGGGAGGCTGAGAAGTGTGATTCCCCTATAATTGGAGCACACTCTCCGGTCCCCTTTCTTAAAAAGAGGGACCACCACCCCAGTCTGCCACTCCAGAGGCACTGTCCCCGACCGCCACGCGATGTTGCAGAGGCGTGTCAACCAAGACAGCCCCACAACATCCAGAGACTTGAGATACTCAGGGCGGATCTCATCCACCCCCGGTGCCTTGCCACCGAGGAGCTTGCAAACCACCTCAGTGACTTCGGCTTGGGTAATGGACGAGTCCACCTCTGAGTCATCAGCCTCAGTCTCCTCAGTGGAAGACATGACGGTGGGATTGAGGAGATCCTCAAAGTATTCCTTCCACCGCCCGACAATGTCCCCAGTCGAGGTCAACAGCTCCCCACCCGCACTGTAAACAGTGTTGGCAGAGTACTGCTTCCCCCTCCTGAGGCGCCGGACGGTTTGCCAGAATTTCTTCGAGGCCGACCGATAGTCCTTCTCCATGGCCTCCCCGAACTCCTCCCAGTTCCGAGTTTTTGCCTCCGCAACTGCCCGAGCTGCAGCACGCCTGGCCTGCCGATACCCGTCGGCTGCCTCAGGAGTCCCGGAGGTCAACATGGCCCGATAGGACTCCTTCTTCAGCTTGACGGCATCCCTTACTTCCGGTGTCCACCACCGGGTTCGGGGATTGCCGCCACGACAGGCACCGGAGACCTTGCGGCCACAGCTCCGAACAGCTGCGTCCACAATGGAGGTAGAGAACATGGTCCACTCAGACTCAATGTCCCCCGCCTCCCTCGGAAGCTGGGAAAAGCTCTCCCGGAGGTGGGAGTTAAAGACCTCCCCAACAGAGTGCTCGGCCAGACGTTCCCAGCAGACCCTCACCATACGTTTGGGCCTGCCAGGTCTGTCCAGCTTCCTCCTCCGCCAGCGGATCCAACTCACCACCAGGTGGTGATCAGTTGACAACTCAGCCCCTCTCTTCACCCGAGTGTCCAAGACATAGGGTCGGAGATCAGATGACACGACTACAAAGTCGATCATCGACCTCCGACCTAAGGTGTCCTGGTGCCACGTGCACTTATGGACACCCCTATGCTCGAACATGGTGTTCGTTATGGACAAACTGTGACTAGCACAGAAGTCCAATAACAAAACACCTGTCGGGTTCAGATCGGGGAGGCCGTTCCTCCCAACCACGCCCCTCCAGGTGTCACTGTCATCGCCCACGTGAGCATTGAAGTCCCCCAGTAGCACAATGGAGTCCCCAGTCTGAGCACCCCTCAGTACCTCTCCCAGGGACTCCAAGAAGGCCGGATACTCTATACTGCTATTTGGCCCGTAGGCACAAACAACAGCAAGAGCCCTCTCCCCAATCCGAAGGCGCAGAGAGGCGACCCTCTCGTTCACTGGGGTAAACTCCAACACATGGCGGCTGAGCTGGGGAGCTATAAGGAAGCCCACACCAGCCCGCCGCCGCTCACCATGGGCGACTCCAGAGAAGTGGAAAGTCCAGCCCCTCTCGAGGAGCTGGGTTCCAGAGCCCAAGCTGTGCGTGGAGGTGAGCCCGACTATCTCTAGCCGGTACCTCTCAACCTCCCGCACAAGCTCAGGCTCCTTCCCCCCCAGCGAAGTGACATTCCATGTCCCAACAGCCAGCCGCTGTGTCCGGGGGTCAGGTCGTCGAGGCCCCTGCCTTCGACTGCCACCCAATCCACACTGCACCAAACCCCTACTGCTACCTCTGTGGGTGGTGAACCCACAGGAGGTCGGGCCCACGTCGCCTCTTCGGGCTGAGCCCGGCCGGGCCCCATGGGCAAAGGCCCGACCACCAAGCGCTCGCATACGAGCCCCAACCCCGGGCCTGGCTCCAGGGTGGGGCCCCGGCTGCGTCCTACCGGGCGACGTCACGGTCCTGGATTTTTTCTCCATAGGGGTTTTTTGGTGAACTGCTCTTGGTCTGGCCTGTCACCTAGGACCTGTCTGCCTTGGGAAACCCTAACAGGGGCATAATGCCCCCGACAACATAGCTCCTAGGATCATTCAAGCACACAAACCCCTCCACCACAATAAGGTGGCAGTTCTAGGAGGGGAAATGTTAAGTCTTATAGGTATAATGTTATGACTTTTTTTTTGTTGAGAATTTTATTTTTAATAATTTTTGTATCTTTTTCATTAGTATTTGGATTATATCTCTTATGTCACATCTTGTACTATGGGGACCACAATGGAAAGTTGTTTTTTTTTTTTTTTTACTTTTTTGTTATCCCGGCAATATCTACAGTATTATGTATTTTATGTATTTTTTTATACTTATGTTTATTTTGGATCATCTTTTTGTATATGTTCTCATTTTTATGTACTGTATTATTGCCAAATAAATCAAATCAAATCAAAATCCAATTAATGATGCTGATTCATTTTCAGGGAGTGAGCTATTGATCCGTTTTGTTTTTAAATGCGAATCGACTCCCGACGTTCACTTCAAAGATCCGACTCAAAGATCCGACTCAAATCGATGGACACATGACCAGTTAAATGTTAAGTCGATAAAAGAAATAAATCATGTAATGGATGTTTTAACACAAGCAAGGCAGTTCTGGAAACTTTTTTCTAGACGTGCCTAGGATACATTACTAAATACATTATTAAATATAAGCATTATTAAATATAAACTAAAATGAATATAGAGTATAAACTTACCCATATAATGAAACAAAACAGGCAGAGAAGTGGCACTGAACGCCATGGCTGGCCCATTTCCGGAGCGCAAGCTCGATTCCAGTCCAGCACTCGGTGTTGAAAACGTTGCTGTTTGTATCTGGATAGTTCAACGTGTCCACCACAGGTACCTTCGCGATTACAGGACATAGAAGGAAGTCAGCACTTTCAAAACCACCACACACCCTCACCTTTAGAGGAGGGTCTAAACACAGATCTATCCCTCCCTCCTTCTGTTGTGTGTGAGCTAGAGAATATGGATCCATGTCACAAAACACCCTAACCCTTTTGCATTACTTAGCATTAAACCAATTTTATCCGACAGGAACACTTCATTGTAACATTAAAAAAAAAAAGCTTTTGATATGTTATTTACTGAAACCTAAAGACATATAGCTAATATATTAATGCCCATTCCATATGGTCACAATGGCAATAACATGCTGAGAAGATCTGCCCAGACTTCTCCATCCTCCACCACAGGTTCAGGTTCCTCTTGGCAACTGTGAAATCATAAGAGAGAGAATCTTGTCCACTAGTTACAACAAAAACCCTCAACCTGGGATTGTTCATCGCATGTCTGCTGCCCAACGAGCATTACACATGATTCCCCACACTTCATTTTGCCCATAAGTTTGATCTGTTGTTTGTTCAGAATGAGCCTGACTGGGTTATGTGGGTGGCTTAGTCACTAGGTGCTTGTCTTTGGCACCAACCCCAGTCCTGGCTCCTGTGGGTTCTGTTAGCCCTCATCTAAGTAGGGTTTGCTTAGTGTTTTAAGGATGCTCTTTGTCCACCTTACTCACTCATTTTTAGGAACCACTTTTATCCTGGTCAGCGTCACTGTAGATCTGGAGACCATCCTGGGACCATTGGGCATGAGGTGGGAATATACCTTGGGTGGGATAACAGGTCACACAGACATTCGTACATGTTGACGCAAGTAGCATGCTTTTGTCTGACGTCTCCTCTAAAATCTGTTTATTGAAGGTGGAACTACTGGGTGTGTTAAGCTCCTGGTGACACTGCCCTGAGATTCACTGAAATATACAAGTCCCTTCACAAAAACAAGATCTTGATCTGCAAAAGCATGTCTTTACTTTATATTACTTCAGAACATATTTATCACAGTTTAAGTTAAAGCCAAAAAAAACCCCAAAATAAAACTCCTTCATACTGACAAGTAATATCCATACAATACATGTTCGATCATTCATTTATTTGTATTTGTATCCATATACTATGTACAGATTGTTTTTCTCTTAGTAGCATAAAATGTCCATGGGCACTGCCATCTTATTTTCTCTGAGGTTCAAATATCACTCACCACAGACTTACCTTGGCTTAGATCTCATGGACACATCGCTTCTATATTGCTTCTAAATTGTTGGAAACAACCCTGAAGATGCCTGAGTGTGATGCATGTTTGCACAGCAAAACTACAAAAAAAAAAATCCAAACAATGTCCCAGTCAATGGCTCCATGTTCCTCAGGCAAACGGTGTCATAGCATGTAAGCAAAGTCACAAGCAGATTTGGTCAAGGTCAAAGCCAAGATTTTTCAAATACCGAGGTCAAATATGGCCGACCCCCCCCCCCACACACACACACACACACACATGTCCCGTTCAGGAATATTCTCCATAATTTCTACAAATTTCTCAATCTTTGTTTGAGCTGTGAAGAAAAAGTTATCATCCACCCACAGAAAGTACTTCGTGTTGATTTGTGAGACAGCAAGGTTTCTGCCAGCAAACCAACCCTCCAGGTTAAAACTGTTAATGTTATAATCATGCTGTCTGTTGTCACCCAAATGAGGATGGGTTCCCTTTTGAGTCTGGTTCCTCTCGAGGTTTCTTCCTCATGTTGTCTGAGGGAGTTTTTCCTTGCCCCTCTCGCCACAGGCTTGCTCATTGGGGATAGATTAGGGATAAAATTAGCTTATGTTAAAGTCATTCAAATTATGTAAAGCTGCTTTGCGACAACGTTTATTGTTAAAAGCGCTAGAAATAAACTTGACTTGACTTGGAGCAGTCACAATACAATTACAATCTCAACTATAATATCAGTTGGTCCTACCGTACCACTCAGGTTAATAAATATATGTGGTTGTTGGTTTTCATAGGAAAATGTAGTGGTTGTATGCTGTTTGTGTGCACACCCAGTGCCCTCAGCAGCACACAGTGGCTGACAGTGACAGTGAGGAAGAGCTACTTTGTATGCTCATTTTGCATAGAAGGCAAGGCTGAAAGAAGTAAAGGAGAATCTGGGTGCATGAAATCCTGCAGCACAGTGAGAAGCTGACTCTCACTCATTTGGGAAGGCCCTTCCCCTGTTATGTCCCTCTCTTCTCCTAACTCTTTCTCTTCAGCTGCCTGATTATTTCTCTTTCCTGTCTCCTCTGTTGAATTTTTTAAAGTGACAACAGTCGAAATAACTGATCCACAACTGATATTTGACAATAGGTTATGTTAGAGTAATGCTTGCTAATGAAAAGGATAATCTATCCATCACAATATTAATTATCCATTCAACATAACATTCCTATAATTGTGAATATAGGTTAGCTGCAGCGGCACGGTGGTGTAGTGGTTAGTGCTGTCGCCTCACAGCAAGAAGGTACGGGTTCGAGCCCCGTGGCCGGCGAGGGGCTTTCTGTGTGGAGTTTGCATGTTCTCCCCGTGTCCGCGTGGGTTTCCTCCGGGTGCTCTGGTTTCCCCCCACAGTCCAAAGACATGCAGGTTAGGTTAACTGGTGACTCTAAATTGACCGTAGGTGTGAATGTGAGTGTGAATGGTTGTCTGTGTCTATATGTCAGCCCTGTGATGACCTGGCAACTTGTCCAGGGTGTACCCCGCCTTTCGCCCGTAGTCAGCTGGGATAGGCTCCAGCTTGCCTGCGACCCTGTAGAACAGGATAATGCGGCTAGAGATAATGAGATGAGAACGAGGTTAGCTGCATCTCCATTGAATTTCAGCATAAAAATGCTTCTCATTGTAGCCCTACTGTAGGCTACTTAACCATTACCTTCCCTCCTTCTCTTTGCCTGCTCAGCTTCTGTTAGTGTTCCAATTACGAACGTTAATTTTGTTTGTTGCAGCCTTTTACTCATTTTTATTCAGGCGAATGAAGAGCACACCCAGCAGAAAGTAACATGGCATCAGGTTAATTTATTTTGGACAACAGATTTGTGTGTATTGAAGTTTATGTGAGCTGTGAGTCTCTACGTTGCATTCATTCATCGTCAGTTTAGGCGACCGGTCTATAAATAGAGCACACTCCGCCTCTGCGATTTCCAACAAAAATTACTGTGCTTTCATTTTGAAAAGTCAGATGGATCTTCAATTACGTGTTATGTGATGCTGCGTGAATGCAGAGATACTTGGCTTGTCAGCTCTACTTTCATTGAATATGAAATGAAAATATCGCACTTCACTCAGTGAATACCGGTGAATAATAACATTGACTTCGGCTCGGTTATTATTCACCGATATTCACTTCGCCTTCAGCAATTAATGGTTAATTTTTTAATTCTCAAATCGGTTTGGGAACAAGGTGATGATTAATTTTCTACATCATCGCACCATGTTTTAATGTTTTTCCTGAGAATAATATAATTCTCCCTAAAGATAGTAGGGCAGTGGCTACAATTATCAACATCTTAACGATCTTTTGGTCATTGCAAAAGTAGAAAAGACTTTCAATACGTAAATTGTGCATGAATAGTTACTCAAACTTCCACTGGAAAAAAAAAGAGTTCATTCCCAATTACTTAGTGTATCAGATCACATGACATTGTTCCACAAGTATTGACACCTTTGTCCACATTTATCAACACTGTTCCAGAATTATCAACACCCAGATGATTATTTATAAAGAAAAAAAAAATCATAGGTATGTGGTATTAAGTGAACAAAACATAGTTTTTATTTAAAATTTGTTTTACATAGACTTATATTTAGTACAAAAAATGTTTTATATAAATATATTGGTCAGTGCTTACATAAATGTGGAAGTAATTCTAATGTTTGTAAACAAATGAACTGATAATGCTTAACCTGTCAGAAAATCTTTGTTCCACTTTCTACCCACTTTCTAAGTATTTTTGTATGTCACATTTTGTTAATCATTGATTGTTGTTTGTATTAATTTCTAGTTTTGTAGTTTACTAATAAATGTCAACAGGCAATTGACATTGTAACCACGTGAAAATCCAGGTCAAAAGTCGATTTTTTAAATTGAGATTTTAAATTTACATCTAAAAATATAAAATGTCTACTGATATTGTAATATGTAGTAGATATTTACAACAAACTGCAAAAAAAAATTCTGAATGGAATAGAAAAATGAATATTTCAAGCATGTAATTTTTTTACATGCTAGGAATTTAATTCTGGTCTAATTCTATTTATTGCAATAGGATTCCAAATATTCTATAGGCATTCCATTCTGTCATGAATCAGAAAAAAATATATTATAAATCATAGCACTTATTTTTTAAAAAAAGTACTTCATCTATTTCAACAACGTTACACAAAGATCAATACATAACAGTTGTAAATGTCACTTAATTCCACAGGGTTTCAATAATGGTGGACACCGGTGAAAGTGATCACTATTATCGACACCTCACGTGACTTCTCAAACGTGTGTTTAGATACAAAGTGGTGACTGTCAAATGAAAGAGTAAGAAACAAAGTAGGGTTCGACGAGGATATCGTGAAATATCGGTGAATTTGATCAGTAAAATCATATCCATGAGCTTCCCACCATGCTTACCTGCAATGATAACATCTGGGTTTTCCTCAAATTGCTGATCATGCTGAAAAAAAAAAAATCCATCTCAGGTAATGAGCTGTGTCATTAGATGACAAGATCAAAGGGTGGGGGGGGTCTTCCGGTTGATTAATTAACCAATAATAACTTATAACTGAAACTCACTTTTGTAAAATTGTTTTTTACTGGTAAATCTGAAAAGGTGTCAATAATTACGGACTGTTGGTAAACAGTGGCAACTCTGAAGAATCTAAAATATGAAACACTAACACTTTTTTGTTTACCACATAATTCCACACATGTTCCATGTGTGATTTCATAATTTTGATATCTTCAGTATTGTTCTAGAACAGGGGTGCCAGGGTGAAATTGGTAAGGGGGCCAGATTTTTTTCAAGTGGGACCTTGGGGGCCGAATTACACTTTTGGCCTGAAAAGACCAGACACTTATGGCCCTTTTCCACTACCCTTTTTCAGCTCACTTCAGCTCGCTTCAGCTCACTTCAGCCCGACACGGCTCGCGTTTCGACTACCAAAAACCAGCACGACTCAGCTCGTTTCAGCCCTGCTTAGCCCCTAAAACTCGCACCGTTTTGGGGTAGGGCTGAAGCGAGCCAAACCGTGCTGACTGAGGCTGGGGGCGTGAGCAGACACTCCCCTGTGCGCTGATTGGTGAGGAGGAGTGTCCTCACATGCCCACACACGCCCCGCGAGCGCGCTGGGATCTGTAAACACCGCAAACCCGGAAGAAGAAGAATTACGAATTACGAGAATTTCTGAAGCCTTATGCGCCTCGCCTCATCTATACACTCTTGCCAGTATCTGTCCGCGTTGTCAAGCCACAGCACCAAGACCAGCAACACTAACGACTCCATGTCCTCCATGTTTATTGTTTATTATTCGGGTCGTGAGACTACCGCTTAAAAGCTCACTGAATCAGTGACATACAGAGCATCGTGGACGAGTTCGCGGAGCGCAAGGCTCGCCGTATGCCCTTCAAATAATGCGCGCAGTAGGCTATTGATGTTTTATTATGAGCCATGTACAGTATGTCGCCTAATGTTTTTTTTGTTTCTGAGTTACATGTTCGTTTGAAGGACTTAATGTACAAACTAACATAGTTGCACCCCGGAGTGTTGAAATTGGTAAACACAGTGCATTCAGTGAGGTTTGCACCGCCCTCCTTTTATTTCTGACTCTTCCTGTCAGCGTTGCAACCTCTGAGCGCTCATTCGTATGCCCTTCAAATAATGTGCGCAGTATAGGCTATTGATGTTTTATTATGAGCCATGTACAGTATCCTAATGTTTTTTGTTTCTGAGTTACATGTTCGTTTGAAGGACTTGATGTACTAAATAACATAGTTGCACCCGGTAGTGTTGAAATTGGTAAACACCGCAGTTGCGGACATTTTGTAGCCTAAAATGATGTTATGATAAGCTTTAATAAAGGGCCCGGTCATTTGCCCCGCCCCCGGCCCGGCTCTGACTTGTTCCGCCACTGTCACTGATGCCACTGTTTGCGCTGCTTAACGGCATCACATGACGTCCACCCACTTTCGCTAACTCCACCCAATGTGTCCACCCACTTCCAGCCAGCACGGTTCAGCGCGGTTGTAGTCGAAATGCAACTCCAACAGCCCCGCTCAGCTCGACTCAGCTCGACTCGGCACGGCACGGCTCAGCCGCGTTTGTAGTGGAAAAGCGGCATAACTCAACAAAAGGACATTATTTTATATGATTTTTGAAGGCCTATACGCCCAAAAGGAATTGTAAAGCTATAGTCTCAAAATGAGGCGCACAATAACATGGCAGACAAAAGCAATTTACCCTCTGAAAATGTGACAGTCTAAGCATGCAAGTAGCCTGCATTTATAAAAAAAAAAAATGCTACAGAAATAGACTAAGACACAAATAACACAAGTGTAAACTGTAAATGACTTAGATCAGATTTATTGATCTTGCACATCAAAAACATGTCAATGCATAGGCCTAATTAGGCCAATTAAAATGATTGGCAAGTAGGCCTAAACGAGTTAAAAGAAAGAAGAAGTGCCAGGGTAAATAATTCCACCAATAGGTCAAGTGACTAAATATCCAGTAACATTAGTTTAAAAGAGCCAAATATGACTGAACATACCAATAAAAACAAACTACAGATGGCACATTAACTTTGCTGGTCAAGTCCCACATATATTTCCACACACCCATCCTGTTTATTCCCCCTCAAGCACACAGCACAAGGTTACATGGGGGAGAAATACCAGCTACATTTTACATGTGGAAGCCAGGAGTCTTTTACTTTTTACCAGCTTGTCGACATTGGGGGACAGACTCTGGGCAGTTGCCATTTTCATGACATCGTTGAGATGTCCATGGGTCAGACGACTACGCAGTTTCGATTTATTAATATTCATTACTGAAAATGCCTGTTCACATAAATATGTTGTCCCGAACATACAGAGTATTTTACCGGCAAAGGCCGTGATAATTGGGTACTCTGGTGGCAATGACTGATAGAAAGATTGGATTCCAACAGATGCGTATTTATCCTTGACGAATGCACCCTCCGAAAATGGCTTGGACACTTTTGCGATCTCCCACGCGATGATGTAGCTCGCCTTCACTGCCCCTAACATGAAATAAAATGTACAACCAAGATATTGAGACACCCCTCTTTGAAAACAGCCGCATTTAACATTATAGGAGAACTGAAGATGATGTATGATATTAAAACGAACCTTCATGTGTCTCTCGAGACTTTGAGAAAGCTGCTTGCTGTTTTTAAAGGTTTGAGGCAAGCTCATTTAGCTTTTCAGTCCTGCGTTGCCCGGTGAATTGGCTGTATTTGTCGGCGTGGGTCTCGTAATGTCTTTTGACATTGTATTCCTTCGGTACAGCCACTTGTTGCGAACAAATCAGACAAACAGGTTTTCCCCCTACTTCCCAGAAAAAGTATTTCTCTCTCCATTTTTCCTGAAAGATGCGACCCTCAGAATCAACTTTTCTCTTTTTAGACTGTTGTTGCTTGTGAACGAGCAACAACTAGCCTACTCTACATTAAATCCGGGTCATTGCATCCGCGCGTGCTGCAGCAAGCAGAGAGCAGCTAAAAACGAACCGATGGATTACACGAAAATGGAATCAAATTGAAACATTAGATTTAAAATCATTACGAAAAAAAACCACAAAACATTCGATTTTTATTAATTTATTATTAAAAAAAAAAGTCTCATGAACCACCGGGCCGGATGTGATGACCAATCGGGCCGTATCTAGATTCTACCATTCTAGAATCTAGAATGTAGAAAATAGTCAAAATACAGAAAAACCTATGAATGAGTAGGTGTGTCCAAACATTTGACTGGTACTGTTTGTTTGTTATTTTAACACGTGTTTATACACACGTGTGTGTGTGTGTGTGTGTGTATATATATATATATATATATATATATATATATATATATATATATATATATATATATATATTAGAGAGAGAGAGAGAGAGAGAGAGAGAGCAGCTGCTACAATTATTGACACATAAAAAAATTATCTATTCCGTTCAGAAATTTTTTTTTAGTTTGTTGTAAATATCTACCACATATTACAATATAAGTAGACATTTTATATTTTGGTTCGAGGAATGACATACGACCTTTGACCTGGATTTTCATGTGCTTACAATGTTAATTGCCTGTTGACATTTACTGGTAAACTATAAAAATAGAAATTAATACAAAGAACAACGAATGATTAACAAAATGTGATCTACGAAAATACTTAGAAAGTGGGTAGAAAGTGGAGCAAAAAGATTTTCTGACACAGGTTAAACATCAGTTCATTTGTGTACAAACATTAGAATTACTTCCTCATTTACGTAAGCACTGACTGATATATTTATATAAAATATATTTTGTATTGAATATGTCCATGTAAAAAAAATAAATTAAAAGTATGTTGTGTTAATACCGCATACCAATTTAAAAAAAAATAAATAATCATCTGGGTGTCGATAATTGTGGAACTGTGTCAATAACTGTGGACAAAGGTGTCGATAATTGTGGAACAGTGTCACTTGATCTGGCATGCTAAATAATCAGGAATCAAAACTTTTTTTTTTTCCCAGTGGAAGCTTGAGTAATTATTCATGCACAATTTACATATTGAAAGTCTTTTCTACATTACTGACAGAAATAAAACAATGTTTCGGTGTTCATCCAAGCACCATCATCAGTTGCAAAAGTGTAACAGGAAGTAACTCTGGCAAAACAAAAAAAGGAATTCCTTTGAGAAGAATCAAGTGGAACCGATCCTCCTGTTGGCATACTGTGCAGAAATGTACAAGGTACCCTTGCAGCTCTAGGGTCCTCACTTTGATCCTGATCTTAAATTACTGTCTGAATGGTGTTTTATATATACTTTCCATGACCCCATGAGTCTTTGGTTTCCTCTCACCTCCCAGTAATATGGTGGTATGTGGATTGCTACAATATAGAATAGCCAATCTGTTTGTGTATGCATTGTTCCCTGCAATGGACAAGCATCCCTTCCAGGGTGTATTCCTGCTTCACTCCCAACGTTCCCATGTTAGGCTCCAGTTACTGAAGATGAACGAATGGAATACAGCATTATTGTAATATCACCCCTTCTGCCACCATTAGCAAATCGAGCATGTGGGAGTAGCAGGATGTCCATGAATCCTTGCTCCATATAGATGACAGATGGATGGATTTGCTATGAAAGATATTCACTGAAAAATTGAGATCTGAATGTTTCATAAACTGAGTGGCAATTCATTAACTTTACATAATAAACCAATAAATTACAATTTCTCCTTCTAAAGAAGTACCAAAATAAATAACTTATCATTACCTTTTAATTATTTGGTGTTACCTTCTGTAGAATTATAAACCATCTGAAATATGTGATTATAACTACCAAAGCTACTGGGTGTGGCTGAAACTTTGGACCTTGTTTTTATAGCCATGTTTGAGGCCTGTCTTTCAGTGGCGGCTGGTAGTCTTTCAAACAGGGGAGGCTGGTCGGTTACGATATTTCCAGATTTTAAAAGAAAAAAAGAAAAAACACATCAATTTTGCCCATACTCTTGCCTCTGATCTGGCTGATTGTTGGCAGGGTCACAAACTGTGAAATAACAGGTTCTTTTGGCCCATTAGCCTACTGTCCAATATACATGATGGTGGTGTTGGGGGGGGGGGTATATTTTAACATTTTATATTTTAAAATTGTGGCATGTAGTTTAAAAATTGATCATTATTGAAAGCAGCTCTTTGTCAGGAACCTCAGCAGTAACAGCAGAGTGTTCTGGAATAGGCACAAGCACTGACCTTGGGGAGCCAAACATAGAGCTGGGTGCCACACATTTCATTCAATGACACTTTCCCTATATTTTACTTATTTTGACTGAGAAATGTTTTATTGACAATTTTGATAACCCTTCACTTTTAATCCAGGTCTGTAGTGTGAAATGTTCTCGGCTGTGTTTTTGTTTAAAAATGTTTTCCAAATTGTAGCTGTGTTTAATTCATATCCAGAAAAAATATATATTCCAATATAATATACTCAGCATAAACATTTTAAATAGATTGTATATTTTTGGTCCATCCATGACATATTTCTAAAGTAGCCTATTTACTGTCGTTGATGTGGGTCACTTGCTGTTAGCCAATTCACTTTCTCGTACCAGGAGAGCTGAAAGGAACGAGTATTATTCCCTACCTTTTTCACCAAGTCAATTTGAGGCATTGGTCTACCCTGCTCTTTAATTTTAATTTTTTCCTCGAAAGGAAGACTGGCAAATGGCTTCGCCAAAATTAAATCAGCAATGCTTGGCATCCGTGCGCAGCTTTCTTGCTAGCTGACTAGCCCCCTCAAGTTCAAGTTCAGTCACTCAAATAAACAAAATTTCTGGAACTAAGATAGCAAACTTGACAACACTATATTTACACTTTATTTACAATGAAAATATTTACAAACTAAAAAAGCTGGTAGAAACCGTATGTAATGAATGAAATCGAAATGTAAGCTGATCTCTTACAATACACCACAGCACTTGCGAATCTGCATGGGACTGAACTGAAATTCACCGCTGCCTGTCTATAGTTGAAACGAGCTGTCAATCAAAGAAAATATCCGGCCACTTTCACCAATCACCAGTCTCCTCGCGGAAACTGCCATGTCCCTCCCACTGTGAGGCTGGGAGTCCGTGGGTGGGCATTTTCGCAGTATTTGTCCAATAACCATCTTGCATTTTGGGATCGAAAAGCGCATAGCTCCCAAATGCCATTGAAGTCCACTGAGGCTGGGAGTCCGTGAGACTCCGTGGGCGGGCGTTTTCGCAGTATTTGTCCAATAACCATCTTGCATTTTGATATTGAAAAGCACATAGCTCCCAAATGCCATTGAAGTCCACTGAGGCTGGGCTGCATCGCGCTGTCATGAGGGGGAGAAACTCACGCACACATTAGGCGAACTGGGGAAAGTTATAAGGGAATGATTTCGCACTGTAGTTGGGTTGAAGACATATATTTCTATGATTCTGGATCTGAACTAGCAATGTTATAAGGTCGGCTATAACATAAGCCTAGCGCAATTCATCCTACACGATGTTCGTCATTTTTAGAGGAGGCTGAGCCTCCCTCATTATCTTAGAGCAATCGCCCGTGCTGTCTTTATATTCATTCCTTCAAATACTAAACTAGAGTATTCATTAGAGGAACCTCCTCAAAAAAGTTCATTTATTATGCTTTTCATCTAAGAATAGAGCCCATGTGTAGAAACATAACAGAACACTTTTTTTTTCCAAGTGGAATGTGCAATAACTTAAAAGTTAAGTGGTATAAACACTAAAATCACACAAAGAAAGAAGAAAATGTTCAGTTTATCCCATTCCTGTATGTCAGCAACTGTTGTTCCAATCCAGTCTCTTGGGCTTTTGGAGTTTGCGTCACTCTGTTAGACGGGTCACTAATTTAATCTTCAAAAGAAATGATGAGCATATTTTTGTTCCTCGGAGTGAGAATAAGAGATGAAGTATTCTTTTGTGTCAGGTAGATAACATGTCAATCTAATATATCATCTCTTCCACCTCGCTTCTAAAAACATCAAGTCATTACTACAAATAACAAAAATACTGTACAGCTTCAAACTATACACTCTTATCCATTATTCATTACCATTGACATATATACAGAGGTGGAAAAACTGGATTGACAAAGTAAAAGTCCTGCTTAGGTTTTCCTTCTGCCTGTGCTCTCAACACAGGTGATTTCACCAATTAGCTCATCAACCTGGCTTAGGGGATGTGGTAATTAGGATCAGCTGATTCATTGAATTGGCTGGAGCAAAAATGTGGCAGGGTTTTTACTTTCTGCACCCGGGTTTTTCCACCTCTACATATACAGTAACAGAGATCCAAAATAAGCAATACACCCAACAGGTCATAATTACTTCACAGAGAATCCAAAACCAATCAGGCCTCAACGTTAACTTTTGACACCTTTTGCCCTGCAAGGCAAATGGTCTCAAAAATGTTTTGCCTCCCCTGAATTTCCTTTAGCCCTAACATTTTGCGGGTATTTTGGCAAATTTTCAAGTATACGGTTCAAGGCAATACTGATATGTTTTCTAGGGGCATAATTGAGTTATTTAGACAAAAGTGTGTGTATATATATATATATATATATATATATATATATATATATATAATCTCTAGCCACTTTATCCTGTTCTACAGGGTCGCAGGCAAGCTGGAGCCTATCTCAGCTGACTACGGGCAAAGGGCAGGGTACACCCTGGACAAGTCACCACAGGGCTGACAAATAGACACAGACAACCATTCACACTTACGGTCAATTTAGAGTCACCAGTTAACCTAACCTGCATGTCTTTGGACTGTGGGGGAAACCAGAGCACCTGGAGGAAACCCACACGGAGAACATGCAAACTCTGCACAGAAAGGCCCTTGCCGGCCACGGGGCTCGAACCCAGACCTTCTTGCTGTGAGGCGACAGCGCTAACCACTACACCACCATGCCGCATATATATATATATATATATATATATATATATATATATCTCCCCTCCTAGAACTGCCACCTTATTGTGTGCTTGAATGATCCTAGGAGTTATGTTGTCAGGGGCATTACGCCCCTGTTAGGGTTTCCAAAGGCAGACAGGTCCTAGGTGACAGGCCAGACCAAGAGCAGTTCACCAAACCCCCTTATGGAAATGAAAAAATCAAGGACTGTGATGTCGCCCGGTATGGCGCAGCCAGGGCCCCACCCTGGAGCCAGGCCTGGGGTTGGGGCTCGTATGCAAGCGCCTGGTGGCCGGGCCTTTGCCCATGGGGCCTGGCCAGGCTCAGCCCGAAGTGGTGATGTGGGCCCGACCTCCTGTGGGTTCACCACCCACAGAGGTAGCTGTAGGGGACCGGTGCAGTGTGGATTGTCCTGCCTCAAGTGGAGGAGTTTAAGTATCTCGGGATCTTGTTCACGAGTGAGGGAAGGATGGAGCGTGAGATCGACAGGCGGATCGGTGCAGCCTCCGCAGTGATGTGGTCGCTTTACTGGTCTGTCGTGGTGAAGAAGGAGCTGAGCCAAAAGGCGAAGCTCTCGATTTACCAGTTGATCTACGTTCCGACTCTCACCTATGGTCATGAGCTTTGGGTAATGACTGAAAGAACAGGATCGCGGATACAAGTAGCCGAAATGAGTTTCCTTCGCAGGGTGGCTGGGTGCTTCCTTAGAGATAGGGTGAGAAGCACAGTCACTCAGGAGGAGCTCGAAGTAGAGCTGCTGCTCCTCCACATTGAGAGGAATCAGCTGAGGTGGCTCGGGCATCTCTTTCAGATGCCTCCTGGATGCCTCCCTGGGGAGATGTTCCAGGCATGTCCCTGCGGGAGGAGGCCCCGGGGAAGACCCAGGACACGCTGGAGGGACTATGTCTCTTGGCTGGCCTGGGAACACCTCAGTGTTCTTCCCGAGGAGTCTGGGGAGAGGGAAGTTTGGGCTTCCATGCTCAGACTGCTGCCTCCACGACCTGGCCCCAGATAAGTGGAAGAAAATGAGATGAGATGATATATATGTTTTTAATTAAATAAAAAAATATTGTTTTTAAAAATAAATGTTATTTCTGCAACAGGAGAACAAGACAAGCCCTGAAAACATGAAACATAAATCAATATCATATGTCTAAGACTTCTGTATGGTACTTGTACATAATACATCTTTTTATATAGTGTTTGGGAAAGCCATGGCCTAATAGTTAGAGAAACAGCTTTGGGACCAAAAGGTTGCTGGTTTGATTCCCTAGACTAGCAGGACTGGCTTAAGTGCCCTTGAGTAAGGCACCTAATCCCCAACCGCTCCAGCAAGAGCGGTGGTGTACCTTGTGTCTGATTAGCCAAAGAAAAACTGATGATGTGATTATCAGTTCGGGCATTGAACCCGACTGACTGACTGATATAGAGTTTAGGACACAAAACACACTTTGTTTTGCTTATAACAATGACTAGCAATATTGCAAAGATGAATTATAAAACTAAAAACATTAGAAAACAGGAGTCTGTACTGCCTTATCATTCAGTTTGCCATTGCATTTAGGAGGAAATTAAACAACTTATCTTCCTCATCTACATCAGCTTCCTGTGTGGCCTCTGCAAATTGTGGGCACCGTTTATGCTGTCCCTCTGTCCACCATAGGTGGACTGCCCTCTCAGCATTATATGCATTAATATCTGGGTCCTGTAGCCCAGGGGTTCTCAGCCTTTTCTGCTTTGAGGCCCACCTATTCATACTTGTACTGAGTGGGGGCCCATTAAAAAAGATCCCCAATTATTTTGGCTTATCTATTCTATTAGAATCTAATAATCTATTTTAAAGTGTATTAATGGGATGCAACATCACTCCCTGTTATAGATGGGAATTTAAATAAATGCAATAAATCAAATTTTTAGATGGCTATGATAAACTCCCCTGCCTCTATGCCCTATGGACAGTCTGGCTAATGTACACGAACACACTTACACGAATTTGTACTGCTCATGAACGTGTACATGTTCACAAGCTGACCATTAGCTTAACCCTGAAACAGAACAACAGGGTAGGAAGCTGCTTATGTTATTCAGCATCACGACTGCAAAGTGCACAATCAACTTACTACTACTGATATACAATATCATTAAACTTGACGTAACTACATTGCTTACCAGCATTCACATAAGAATTTCACAATAATAAACTGAATCCCTAGCTACATCTGCAACGGCTAAAATCCTCCTACCGCTCACTCTCGTGGCTAACATTGGCTAACGAGGAGTTTAGCTGCTATCACCAAATAACAACACATTAATAAACTTACTGGGCAGAATGGATCTTCAAATGCCGGACGAAATTGGAGGTCGTAGTCTGGCTGTCAGAAAACGTCATGTTGCAAATCTTGCACTGCGCCGTTCGTCGTTTACCTTCTAGGCAGTAAGCCGAAAGTGATTACTCTTGGGATGGCTGACATGATGATATGATGTGAAATCTGTGAACACATCATGGCATAGGGCGTGCCGGTATATAGCCCACGCCAGGCCCGGCGCCAGGAACAGTTTACTAAGGGGGCAATTAGAAATCGCAAGGGGGCAAATATTTTTCATATAGTGTGTAGTAGTGATGGCGGTCTGACAACGTGTTTCAAACAATTAACTGCGCCAACCACAAAACCACGGCCCCGAAGGTTGCTTTAGTCCGGGAAAATCATGTGACATGTTACCAGGGCAGTTGCGCTTTATCAACACCCATGCCCACCTGTTAACCCTCCCCTCCGATTTTCTCACAGACACGCGTTACAACCGGAAAGATGCCAAACATACAACAACACACACAAACCTACAGGCAAGTCCTTTAAATTTAAAATACATACAAATAGCTCCGCGGCATGAAAACAAAACGTCAATGCAAGTCTAAGGTACTTGGCTCGGTGGCCAAAATCATAATTTAAAAAAATAAACAGACCCCGCGGCTGCACCAGTAATAGCCTTCCTGACTCGCACCAAGTCAACGCTAACCACTTAATCCGCGATCCCAGTTTAGGCGTGTAGGGGACTAAACACTGAAGTGATGAACTTTCACCCCCGCTGCATGGGGGGTGACGTCAACGACACATATTCTTACGCTATTTGCGCACAAAGCGGACCATATATGAACACATACACCAACATAAACGGAGATAAACTTAGCCTACAAAGAAAGAAAATGGATTCACAATATTGTGATTGAATTCATTTAATTTGGTGGGGGAAAGACTACTCCCGTAAACTGACTGCATATTACAGGATATTGCAGAGACAGTGCACTTGTAAGTGTACATGTAAAACCCCCGCCCGCACGACCCCTCCCCTTGTCCTTATCACAAGTCTGTGTGTGCGCGGCTGTGTCAGCATTACATATCTATGTCTAAAACAGGTGATTTATGTGAAATGTATTTTTGTGCAATGCGCAACCACTTAATATTTTGTATTTGAAAATGCAAATTATTAATACGTCTATAATACATTATATTTTCATAAGAAAACAATTAAGTGATCTGAGTCTCCGTTGAGGGGGCGGGGCTGTAGCCACGAGGGGGCAATGCCCCCTTTGCCCCCCCCACGGTGCCGGGCCTGGCCCACGCAGAGAGCGTGCCTGATGGACAGGGCGGTGACAATGCAACGGCAGTGCAATCAAAATTACTGAAGTATGTGCATATTACATTTTATTTTCACAATAAAAACACGATGGAAATAACACTCATGTCACTCAAGTCATCGTGTGTCAAGTCAAGTCAAGTCCCGAGTCTTAAACTTCCAAGTCCGAGTCAAGTCTCAAGTATTTTCATGTTTTGTCAAGTCAAGTCACAAGTCATGAAAACAGTGACTCGAGTCAACTCGAGTCTAAGTCCCCAAGTCTCAAGTCCCCACCTCTGGGTTCTACACAAATCATGCTGAATGGATATTATTTCTATGTCAAACTCCAAAATGTAAATTTTTTTTTTTAGTAGCTCAAGCTGTAAAATTGTCAGCCTGAACCTAATTTACTGAAAGGGAGACTCCGATAGACTTCACTGGCAGCGATTACATCAAAAATATTGAAAGGTAATTACAATCTAAAAAAAGCAAATTAAAGTAATTTACAGGTGTAGCAGTGTGTAAAATGTGTTTTCATGAAAAAGCTCTTCGACAAAAACAGGCAAGGCTCCATGAATTATTTACATAAATCCATCACCTGCGGTGAATTTGGCTTGAGTTCTGAGGTAATACCAGGTAGCGGATAACAAGATGACACCAACCCATCTGTCACTCAAATCGGCCCCACGCTTAATTATGCTTAAAAGTATGGCTCAATATAATTTTAACTGTTGAATTATATAAAAATTCACCCCCCGGTACAGTTGTCATGAAGGGGGAAACTAGCTATAGAGACCAAAACCGTTTTTTTGTTGTTTTTTTTGTACCAGGCTGTAAACAAGTGTGTTTTCACTGTAAAGTTGTATATCTTAACATGGGGGTCTAGGAGGATTGACTTGCTTTTGGACCAGCCTCAAGTGGCCATTTGAGGAACTGCAGATTTTAGCACTTCCGCATTGGCTTCATGTTTCAGGAACAGAGGTTGCCACCTGCTCCTCTCTCACCAGAAACCACAAAGACTCAGTTAAGACAACAACAGAGTTCCAGGTATAAATACACTAGATGACTAATCACATACAGTAATGATGAGTAACAGGTGTGTGAGGACAAAAGCAGGAAAGCAGGCAGAATGAGAGGCGGGGTCAGTAGCACACTGAAACCCAAAATAAACACAAGGCATATGGACAGGCAAACTAAAAGCGAAGAGTCCCTGGTGACCTATAGAGGCCAAAAATGTCCCAACTCATCCTTCTTTCCCTGTCTTTCTCTTTGTGAAAGTTATGTGGATCTCGTTATCTAGTCCCATTAAAGAATTAAATAAATTGCATCAAGCCTGTTTATTTGCTGTGTTTTGCTTCCATCACTTGGTGTTGATCAAAGGCCAACGCATCCACACCATCACAAATGCATCACAGGGAGCATGCATCTGAATTGGAAAACAACAACAACAAAAAAAACACCCTGGAGGCTGTTTATTTTTTCTCCAAACCAGCTTACAGTAAAATATGTAGATAATCCTTTTGAGGAAGCTTTTAGCAAATTATTCTGGTAGATTCTGGCTAATGTGATGCACAGCTACAGTGTAGGTTAGGCTATTGAAATCTCCCTGTTTCATTGTTATCCTCGTTTTTGACAAACATCTGTAGCAGATGGTGAAAAATATGCATCTGATTATTTTTTGGTGGATCAGTTGACTGGGGCCATGATTGTTCTGCTTGTTGTCAGAAAGGGTATTGGGAAGCTGTCTGTGGGGACCTGGAATGATTTGGTGGCTCATGGTTTGGAATACATGTGACAGGAAACATGTGACCCTACACTGCCACAGACAAGATTTGAAAATCTGCATATTGGCAAGAGACAGTTTTGCGTCATTAGCAATGAAAGTCTTGGTATCTGTATTCCTTTTGTTTGTGCAACATGGCAACTACAATATATATATATTTTTTTATCTTGCAAAAGGTTTGATAGTGTATATTTGACAGCATGTGTGAGAGAGCATGATTTAGTGTATGCTAATGTTTGCCAATTTTTTTTCTTTTTTTGCTGGTTTCATAGAAGAGGCAGTTGAGGCCTCTTCTCAAACACTATCATACTCTCATGCATACCCTGTTATTTTCTTTCTCTCTCTCACACACAAATTATATATTTTTTGTTGTGTGTGCAATAATATATATATATATATAATATGAATGATAGTGTTTGAGATGAATTAGTGCCTCAACTGCCTCTTCTGTGAAAACACAAAAAAAATAGTAAATGTTTTGATCGTACATGTGAAAGAGATCACGATACTGAGTTCATGACAGTCTATGTTTGAGTGTGTGTGTGTGTGTAAGAAAGTGATGCTATGTGTAAGACGATACGATAGCGTCTGTGAAACTGTAGTGTGTGTGTGAAGGTGTCAAGTTTGAATTATGGCTTAAATGACTCACTCAACAACGTGCAACATAGCTACCAAAATAACAATATATTACATAAATGACTAATTTATAGTGTCGAAAACAATATTTAGAGCTTGTTTCTGATTGTCCAAAAGCCTGACCATAATAATAATAATAAAAATAAATCTCAAAACATTGCATGTCATTTTATTGTATTAAAATCTGTAATAAATGAGAAATTAAATCCATGTGGTTCCAGTTTAACATCCACAGATGAAAGTTAAAGCGCTCTCTTTGATAGTAAATGGCAGTCTATTATAAAGCACATTCATTTTGCTGATGCAAGTCTTAAAAATCTATCCATAAAAATGAAATAAAAAAGTAGCCCCATTTGAGTTCAGTTTCCCCTTAAAACATCAATGACTATTTGACCTCAACATTACATTACATTTGAGGGTCCCATATTAATTCTCTTCATTTCATGTAAAAACAAAAGTACACATGGACACCTGTTAGATAAAGGAGGTGTAACTGTACATTAATTCATAACAGAAAGAGATACAAGTGTTGCCAGACAAAACAAACCTCACCCAGTAGCACTTATGATGAATATGAAGGAAGATATCGTGAAAAAAATAGGTACCCTATGAGTACATGTGGCTACTGCTTATAAATTTTTTTTCCTGATACCATGTCCATAAATATAGCATATATTTACTCTATGAGGCAGTATCCACAAAAATGAAGCGTAATCCAAAAATGAACAATTTAAAAATCACAGAAGTGAAACATACCAAGTGTCTGTACTTTTATATTATTCTACTCTTACCTCTTACAGTTTTCGAAACTGAAACCTCCGAACCGAGACTGACATACACATGCTGTTGCCATGACCGAAACTCTTATTTCCCAGAAATGGCCTGGCACTAGAGCTCAGTGGAATGCACTTTCTCTCTGTAATAAGCATAAACATGTCTGAAAGCGATTTCTTTAGTCTAGTCCATTTATTTCAAATGGTGAACCGAATTGTATACACTCACCAGCCATTTTAATCAGAACATGTGCATGCGCAGTGTGCAACTGTTACACTCTTACAGCACAATGACATAGTGGCTAGCGCCTCTATATGAGGCAGTAGCCACAACAAAAACGATTTTGACCTTTTTGGTGACCTTGACCGGATGACCCTCAAAATGTTGAAGGTTCTATTTCAGACCAATGCCCATCTATCCTAAAAGTTTCATGAAGATTGATCCAGCTGTTTTCCTGTAATATCGTTAAAAAAAAACAAACAAGCCCAACCGAAAACAATACCTCGCCCCCTGCTAGACTCCAGGCCAGGCGAGGTAACAAACACTACCACCATTGTATGACTTAAAAGTCTCTTTACATTCTGATAGTTTAAAGGAAAGGACACATCAATCTATCATAACATAAGGTTGGAAAAGCTAAATTGTTGAGATTGTCTTAAGAACAAGGAATCAAATGAAAGGAACAGTATCCTGTTCCTTTCTGTTATAAATGGAACAGCCTATTATTTGTAGAAGATATAGTGTAGTTAAGCCTTATGTTTGTGAACACATGCTTTATGTGTTAATGTAAAACATGCAGTTGGTTTTATATCAATCCAAAAAACCTGTGTATTAGTGCCTTAATCTATTTGTTATTTTAACATTACAATACTTAACATGTAACTAGCTTAACTGATAGTGGTATACACAAAATGGTGACCTCTTATGTTGTACAGTTAAAAACCATTTTGAAAACATTCCAAATGTAGTACACATTTTTCAATACCTCCAAGATAAAGTGATTTTGTTAATTTCTAAATTAAGCCTACACTGCTCAACAGTCTTTTGTACTTTTATTTATTTTTTGCATTTTGATTGGTTTCTCGTTTTAAAAGAGAGACATAATGGAGGGTCAGGCTGCTGTTACTTAAGTGTGAAATTCCTTTAAAGAAAAAAAATAAATTCTGAGTTTTCTTGGTGAAATATACTATGACAATTTAATAAAAAAAAGTGGGTGTTTTTTTTGTTTTGTTTTTTTAAAAAAGGTTGAAACCCTGAATTTACATAGTTGACCTACCTTTTAAGTAGGGTTACTTGTGATATGACATTTAAATTTCTTAGGAATACCAAAGAAACACAGTAACCCTAAAAACAATTTACATTAAAAAAAAAACACACACACACAATGACCAAATAAACAGGTAAATTTAAAAAGGATGACAAGACATGTACAGTGTATGCACTAATGAATATAAGAACCTTTGTGTGTCAAAATGCTTGTATTTTATGAGTAAAAGCATTGAGGACATTACCTCAGCCTACTGGTGTTGTGTTCAGTGTGAGGAAAATGTATCAATTTTACAGATTGGTTTTCACAACCTTCTTCTCTTTGACAACAATCTTCTGTGAGCTGGGAAGTCCGTGTACAGTGCTTGTGTTCAATCCAATAGTCCCATTCTGGGACATGGCAGTGGATGTTACCGCCCTCTGCAGGGATCCATGAGTGATTCCTGAAGTCCCTCCCTGCCTCTCTACTACATACTGCATACTCTGAGAGCCTCCAGCCACAGGAACACTTCTTTGGAGGGATCCATGAATTGCAGACCCTCCTTGCCCTTCCACAAACACTATGCCTTGAGATCCAGAGATGTTCCCTCGCGGCAGTATTCCTTGGAGGACCTGGCCACCTTGTGCACCTGTATCAACAAGCAAAAGCTGTGAACCCGACAAATGAGCTGACTGGAGCAAGTCTGTGTTCAGTGCTGTGGTGGATTCTCCATATGTTTCCAACAATACCACTCCGTCTCCTCCACCAATCGTGCCTTGTGCTGGCACAGCACCCTGGACCAGGACTCTTTCGTTCACTGGAGCGCCATTCAGCACATACATCCCCTGGGTCAGTCCCACCATGGGCCTCTCGGCCAACAGCACAGTGTTAGAAACCTGAGGCTCCACCATGTAGTACATTGGCTGCTGTTGCACCATCAGGGTCTGGGTGGGCACATCGATCAGAGTCTGGGCTGGCTGCACGTCAGATACTACATGGGTGTCGTTAACTACCACATTCTCCGCCCTGTGCATGGTAGAGGATGCTGCAACTTCGGCGGCCATGTTGACAGTGTTGGTGTTGGCAAAACTGGTGTGCATGGAAACTGATTCAGAGTGATCCATGATGGGTTTTGGAGGAGGAAGGGAGGCAGCAGCCATTGTGAACTTTGTGCCTCCACCACATATCTCAGCTAGAGTAGTGAACTTTGACCCCAAATTATTAAGGAACCCCAGATCATTATCAGATTCCAGGATGCTGCAGCAACCGACAGAGCCAGCAGGTGATCCCTGACCTTCTAAACTAAACAGCAGCAAATTCTCTTCAGCTGTGGTGCATAAGTCCTGAGTTTTCTGCAAGACACAAATAGGCTTGTTAAAGCACTAAAATTCATATTGCACCTTCCATGAGCTAACGCATACAAATACAGTAGAATGTAGTCACTGACAGTTGTGGCGGATGAGTTGAAGCATAAAACAGTAGGATTCCAAGGTCTAACTCTTTGCCTAACTTCTTTTTGTGTTATCAAAATGCAAATTTTACTAGTCAACATGACTTATTGAAATGTATATTATGTAAAAGCATTAATAAAACTCAGCATTCTGTTTTACTGCTATTCTAAAAGCTAACACATACTTCCACAGAGGCCTGTAAATCCAACCAAATTCATTCTTTTCAAACTGCTGTTTGTGCTGTGTTACAGGACAGCATCAAGCTCTATCTACCCTCTTCCACATACAGTTGTGGTCAGAAGTTTACATACAGTGACATTAATGTCATCTTGGATATGAAGGTCATGGCAATATTTGGGCTTTCAGTAATTTCTTTGAACTGTTCTTTTTCTGTGGCAGAATGTACGGCATACAGCTTTAAACAAAACCTAGAATTTGGTGCACAAGTTATAATTTTCTTCGGGTTTTCTGAAATCAACATGGTCAAAATTATACACACAGGGTCAAAAATATACATACAGCACACCTAATTATGGGTAAAATGTCTATTTGCAAGATTCACCCAAACATTTTTGTTTACCATGAACAAGCTTCTGGCAGAATTCTGATTGGATATTTCATGACTCTTCATGGTAGAATTGGTAGCGTTCAATTAATTTTTTTCCCCTTCTTGGCATGGACTCGACTTATAAGCACAGTCCATATATTTTCAATAGGGCTGAAGTCAGGGCTTGTTTTAAGCTTAATGTTAGACTGCTTTATCCTCCACAACCAGCTCTGATGTGCGTTTGGGTTCATCGTCCTATTGTAACTTCCAAGTTTCTGATGGTTTATGCTGAAGAATTCTGAGGTAGTCCTCCTCCATTATTCCATCCACTTTGTGCAATAAACCAGTTCCACTGGCAGCAAAACAGCCCCAGAGCATGATGCTGCTACCACCGCCACCAGCTGGTACAGTGTCCCTCTGTACATGGTGGTCACTGTGGCTAAGCAACTCAATCTTTGACTCATCTGATCATACAGCTTTCCTCCAGAAGGCCTTTTTCTTTGTCTGGGTGGTCAGCTTCAAACTTTAGTTAAGCTTGAAGGTGTCAATTTTGGAGCAGGAGGTTATTTCTTGGACAGTAGCCTCTTAGTCCATGATGATCTGAACTGTAGACAGTGATCCATCAGCTTCCAGTTCATGACAGGGCTGTGCCATGGTGGTTCCCAGGTTGTTCCTGACCATCCAAACCAATTTCCTTTCAGCTGAGGGTGACAGTTTGGGTTTTCTTGAAGCAAAGTAGCTTGGCAAAGTGACTACACCCCACAATAACTTGGATACAACTGTTTGAACTCATCTCATCTCATTATCTCTAGCCGCTTTATCCTTCTACAGGGTCGCAGGCAAGCTGGAGCCTATCCCAGCTGACTACGGGCGAAAGGCGGGGTACACCCTGGACAAGTCGCCAGGTCATCACAGGGCTGACACATAGACACAGACAACCATTCACACTCACATTCACACCTACGGTCAATTTAGAGTCACCAGTTAACCTAACCTGCATGTCTTTGGACTGTGGGGGAAACCGGAGCACCCGGAGGAAACCCACGCAGACACGGGGAGAACATGCAAACTCCGCACAGAAAGGCCCTTGCCGGCCACGGGGCTCGGACCCAGGACCTTCTTGCTGTGAGGCGACAGCGCTAACCACTACACCACTGTGCCGCCACTGTTTGAACTGATCTTGGAATTTGCAGTTGTTTAGAAATGGCTCCAAGAGACATTCTGGGAGTTGTGTATATCTGCGATTCTCTTTCTCAGCTCTGCACTGAGCTCCTTGGACTTTCCCATTTTACTGTGTACTGGTCAATCCAGTGAGTGCTGTAAACAAACCTTTTTTATGAAGCCACAGAGAAGCTACCAGCTGTAGTCAATCATGATCACTAACAGGAAGTTAAGAGACCACAGCCTTGGCAAGATAAAAGACATTTTGGAAGTTTCAGCACCTCCGAATTAATAATCTAAGTGAGCGTATGTATAATTTTGACCCTGTGTTGATTTCAGAAACCCCAAAGAAAATTAAAACTTGTGCCCCAAGTTCGTGTTTTTTTAATTAAAAGATGTATGCTGTACATTCTGCCACAGAAAAAAAAAACAGTTCAAAGAAATTACTGAAAGCCCAAATATTGCCATGACCTTCATATCCAAGATGACATTCATGTCACTGTATGTAAACTTCTGACCACAACTGTATGTGGAAGAGGGCAGATAGAGCTTAATGCTGTCCTGTGAGACAGCACAAGCAGCAGTTTGAAAAGGATGAATTTGGTTGGATTTACAGGCCTCTGTGGAAGTATGTGTTAGCTTTTAGAATAGCAGTTAATAAAACTAAGCATTTTATTTTATGTTTTTACATTATATACCCTTTCAATAATAAGTAATGTTGAATAAAATTGCATTTTGATAAAGAACAAAAACAAGTTGAGCACAGAGTTAGACCTTGGAATCCTACTGTACGTGAGCTCACAGATACCGATTGGCAAGTGTCATAATGATTGACAGTGACGTGACACTATGCCATCCCTCATACCCAGACAGTGCATTCAGCTTTGCTCTCCAGGTTCCAAGCCACAGATCAGGATTCTGACTTACATTAGGGCAAACAATTTTCTTTTATGCCATTAGGGAGCCCCAATAAATTATTTTCTGAAGTTGAGATATACAGTGGTGCTTGAAAGTTTGTGAACCCTTTAGAATTTTATATATTTCTGCATAAATATGACCTAAAACATCATCAGATTTTCACACAAGTCCTAAAAGTAGATAAAGAGAACCCCGTTAAACAAATGAGACAAAAATATTATACTTGGTAATTTATTTATTAAGGAAAATGATCCAATATTACATATCTGTGAGTGGCAAAAGTATGTGAACCTCTAGGATTAGCAGTTAATTTGAAGGTGAAATTAGAGTCAGGTGTTTTCAATCAGTGGGATGACAATCAGGTGTGAGTGGGCACCCTCTTTTATTTAAAGAACAGGGATCTATCAAAATCTGATCTTCACAACACGTTTGTGGAAGTATATCATGGCACGAACAAAGGAGATTTCTGAGGACCTGAGAAAAAGTGTTGTTGATGCTCATCAGGCTGGAAAAGGTTACAAAACCATCTCTAAAGAGTTTGGACTCCACCAAGCCACAGTCAGACAGATTGTGTACAAATGGAGGAAATTCAAGACCATTGTTACCCTCCCCAGGAGTGGTTGACCAACAAAGATCACTCCAAGAGCAAGGCGTGTAGTTGTCAGTGAGGTCACAAAAGACCCCAGGGTAACTTCTAAGCAACTGAAGGCCTCTCTCACATTGGCTAATGTTAATGTTCATGAGTCCACCATCAGGAGAACACAACAACAGTGGTGTGCATGGTAGGGTTGCAAGGAGAAAGCCACTGCTCTCTAAAAAGAGCATTGCTGCTCGTCTGCAGTTTGCTAAAAGTCACGTGGACTAGCCAGAAGGCTATTGGAAAAATGTTTTGTGGATGGAGGAGACCAAAATAGAACTTTTTGGTTTAACTGAGAAGTGTTATGTTTGGAGAAAGGAAAACACTGCATTCCAGCATAAGAACCTTATCCCATCTGTGAAACATGGTGGTGGTAGTACCATGGTTTGGGCCTGTTTTGTTGCATCTGGGCCAGGACGGCTTGCCATCATTGATGGAACAATGAATTTTGAATTATACCAGCGAATTTTAAAGGAAAATGTCAGGACATCTGTCCATGAACTGAATCTCAAGAGAAGGTGGGTCATGCAGCAAGACAATGACCCTAAGCACACAAGTCATTCTAACAAAGAATGGTTAAAGAAGAATAATGTTTTGGAATGGCCAAGTCAAAGTCCTGATCTTCATCCAATCAAAATGTTGTGGAAGGACCTGAAGCAAGCAGTTCATGTGAGGAAACCCACCAACATCCCAGAGTTGAAGCTGTTCTGTACAGAGGAATGGGCTAAAATTCCTCAAAGCTGGTGTGCAGGACTGATCAACAGTTACTGGAAGCATTTAGTTGCAGTTATTGCTGCACAAGGGGATCACACCAGATACTGAAAGAAAAGGTTCACATACTTTTGCCACTTACAGATATGTAATATTGGATCATTTTCCACAATAAATAAGTGACCAAGTATAATATTTTTGTCTCATTTGTTTAACTGGCTTCTCTTTATCTACTTTTAGGACTTGTGTGAAAATCTGATGTTTTAGGTCATATTTATGCAGAAATATAGAAAATTCTAAAGGGTTCACAAACTTTCAAGCACCACTGTATATGTATACAGTTAATTCAAGATATACTGACACTTTCAACATAAGGCAAAAGGATTGTATAAAATGGACGATTAAACACGAGTAACATCTGTACTACTAAATGTGTGACAATAATATTGGCACCCTTCAAGAATATTTAATGTGGGTTAAATGCAGACAGCAAATTTCACAAGTGTTTGATGAATAAAGTTGTGCTTTCTTTCTTCCTTAAAACCACCAAAAACCCCTGATTGGAATTTGTCTTTTAGAAAAGAAAAAAAATTCCTAAATTCTCTGAGGATGTTATGCATTTCTCTAAAGAAATGGGCTGGTGGGTTGTTCCAGGCTTCTTGGAGAACTTGCTAGGAGCCATTTTAAGAGACTGGTGGTGTTCAATATCGGTTTGCATTTTCTTTAGTAATTAAAAGTTTGGCCTGTATAGAACATCCCCCTGTATGGTATTGTAATGCACTAAAATGAACATTTGCACACAAATGCACAATTGCCACTTTGCACCCGTCTTTGTCTTCTCATTTATGCTGTTTATTATACTTGGATAGCTAAATGTTGAGATAGCAAATGTCTACTTAGATTGCTGGAGATAGTCATTTATATACCTTAATTTATAATCTATTTTCTCTATAAATGCACCATGGGGAGCCTGAGGGAAACAATATTTCAAATGCACTGTATACTTGTATATGGATGTATTGACAAAGCCCTCTTCGATCTTATGCTCCATTCCATTTAGTGTTCATCATTTTCTGAATGAAATTCTAATTAAGCAACTGTAATTTGAAACTGTTAATATTGGATGAGTAAAGGTTTTTTTTGCTTGAAGATTTTTGTTTTCTGAGAAGTTCCCCCCGTCACACTTGTTACAAGTAACCTGCTCCATAAGCGGTCAAGGGAAATGGAAGAACAAGAGAAGAGGTAAAGGTCAGTGAAGCTGCATTCTTACTTGTGTAATTGATTTGGTATTATTTAAAAAAAAAATTGTGTCATTTACAAAATTTGCATTTGGTTCTCTCAATTAATGAAAATAAAACCTTACATACAGTCATTTTTCTACTTGACCATCTGCTAAAGCAGACAAACTGATGTACTCTGCCTCTGTGACCCTAGGGTTAGGGCCCATACCTTCCGTGATGTCAAATTCCATTCTTTCTTCTTTTATGTACTTTTTACTTCTCCACTTACACGTGGGTAGTAATGGTTGAAGAAGTCTTCTGAAAGGCCCAGTCCACTGTCATACATGGAAAACTCCTCCCTTGTCATCCCAAGATATCCGCTCATTCCCTGACTCATAGAAGCCATTTCAATCTGATTTCTGGTTTGCCCTCTATTGATGACGTAACCAGCACCTCCTGCAGCTCCAAGGGCAGCAACTCCACTCGCTGCACTGTCGATGGCCCAAAAGTCACCTGGCATCATTCTAGGACCATCAGTGTCACTCAGGAAGAAGGGCACATCCTGTCAAATTCAGAATTAAATTGATTTGAATAGCAGAGGTTACATGGATGTTTTGTATCACAGCTGGATTTCAGCCATTGCATGAATGCTACCATTACGAAACTAGGATTAAATGGTAATTTATTTTGATATCCAATTTAAATGTTCTACAAAACTGTTAACAAACCATCTGTAGACTGTCATAAAACAGCTCCCCAACTAATACTAAATAATAACAATTTAAGTATTCAAAATGTTTTGTAGATTACCGATAAATCCTTTTGATTTCACTTTTTTGGACAGTCCAGTTTATAGCTTGTGATGTTTAGATGATCATTTATAGATGATCAACTCATTCTATCAGTTTCAAATTCAGATAATGTGAACTCTACTGTTTCACTTAATGGCATATTGAAAGGTAACCAAACATAATTTGGCTCTTTGAAGAGAAGCAGTTTATAGGCTGGTTGATGGCAGACTACATATTCACTGTCCACTTTATTAGGAACACCTGTACACCTGCTCATTTATGCAGTTATTCAATCAGCCAATCATGTGGGAGCAGCATAATGCATAATATAATGTACATACGGGTCAAGAGCTTCAGTTAATATCTATATCAAACACGAGAATAGAGAAAAATGTGATCTCTGAGACATCATCCATGGCAAGGTTGCTGGTGCTCAGGGGCAGAGCTAAAGGGGGGCGGGGCCATTGCCCCTGGGCCTTGGGCCCTCCTCCTAGCCGTACAGGGCCCCACCCTTTGACATTCAGGCCCTCCCAATAAATGTGCCTTACGAGATTTCATTGGAAATTCCTCCTTGAAACCTACAAGTTTTCACATGATTACAGATTAGTTGACACATACATATATCATTTTTGCTACACATTCTTATCATGGTTAAAAAAATAAAATAAAAAAAACCCTGTGAAATCAGGATAGTTGAGGCTTTTCTTGGATTCGAGATAACTGTGAACGCATCCGCTTCTGAACTGGAGGGCTGAATTATTAGCTGCATTGAAGGGAATGGCTTAGATCTTTCCAGATGCCGTGGACAGGGTTATGACGGCGCAGCGAACATGAGCGTAATTTATTCCGGTGTTCAAGCGAGAAAAGCAGAGCCCCTTGCTTTGCACGTGCACTGTGTGGCTCATTGTCTGAATTTGGTACTGAATGATTCTGTCAAAACTATCCCAGAGATTAGACAGTTTTATGAATGTGGTTGAACAACTGTACAACTTTTTTGCCAACAGTGTTAAGAGATGGGCATTACTTGGCGAGACTTATTGAGCCCAGAGAGCAGGGACATAACCTTGAAACGCCTCTGCCCAACCTGCTGGTCCTCCCGCTACGATGCGCTTGTTGCGTTAAAGTACAGATATGGAGACGTCATTAAAGCTCTCGACAAGCTCTCACTTACAAGCAAGAAAATGAATGAACGAGATGAGGCAGATGCACTTAAAAAGGCCATTACTAAATTTCAGTTCATATTTTTAATCAGCCTTCAGACAAAGATTTTGGAGTGCACTAATGCCATCTCAAAGTTACTGCAGGAGAAGACCATTGATCTCCTCAAAGCATCTGCATTATTGCAAAATGCTGTACAAACTCTACAGGAGTACAGGGAGCAGTTTGATGAGGCAAAGGCTTCCACTCTGGCACTGGCTGTGAAATGGGGCAGTCAAACGCAATTTGTAGCCACCAGGTTGAAAAAAGTGAAGCGCCACTTTGATCACCTTAGCGAAGACAGTCGGCTTTCCGATGCAGAACATTATTTTCGGGTGAATGTGTTCTATGCATGCCTTGACGTAATCATTCAGCAGCTGTCACAAAGGTTTGTCAGTTTAAATCGGACTGCTCATTTGTTTGAGGTTATTCATCCAAATATGCTCCAGCATGCCAAGGACGAGGAGCTATACGAAGTGGCCCGTTGACTGTGTGATCACTATAGTCGGGATATTGACTCCAGCTTTCCTGGTCAACTAGTGTCACTTAGGGCTTGTTTCAAGGAGCAGATAGCGACACACACACATCTGTGCTTAGCCTGGCCAGGTTGCTGGTAGTAGATCATCCAGCAGTAACTTCTACATTTAGTGAGGTGTGCACGGCCTTCTTGCTTTTTCTCACTCTCCCCGTCTCAGTTGCGACAGCAGAGCACTCTTTCTCCAAATTAAAATTGATAAATTAATTATCTCAGGAGCGCAATGGGTCAAGAGAGACTCTGTGGATTGGCCATTTTGAGAATGAGCGAGCAAGAGCGCTTAACATCCCTCAAATAGTTGACGACTTTGCGGTGCGCAAGGCGTGTCGAATGCCTTTTTAATGACGAACGCAAGTTTCTGTGTCGGCTTTGTAGTTGAAGACGTGCTTACACAGTGAGGGTGTATCATTCATGATTGCTGGATTTTTTTGTTGTTGTCTAGTGTCCATTTGGACACTAATAAAAAATGAACGGAAAATACAGGCTATGTAGGCCTATAAAAAAAAAAAAAAAAAAAAAAAACACCACACCTTTGAGCAAGTTCTAATATAGCCTGATTATATGCTGCAGGCCTTCTGTTTGTTTGCAATTTCGCCATGGCTAGGTCCAAAGGCTACATTCTTAAAAACTGCTTTTTGTTAGATATAGCCTGTGTAGGCCTATATGCCGCAAGCCTTCTAATTTGTTTGTTTGCAATTTCGCCATGGGGGGGGGCTGATTGGAGTTTTGCCCCGGGGCCTTGTGTGCAGTTGTTCCGCCACCGCTGGTGCTAGATGGTCTGGTTTGAGTATTTCAGAAACTGCTAAGCTCCTGGGATTTTTACACACAGTCTCTAGAGATTACACAGAATGGTGTGAAACATAAGACATTCTTTGTGAAGAGCGTCTGCAGGCTGAAACACTTTTTTTTATGAGAGAGATCAGAGGAGAATGACCAGACCCACAAATGATACAAGGACTACAAGAGCGTCATCTAGAGGGGACTGTATAAGTGTGTTTAGACATTCTACTTTTGGCCAAAGTGCTTTCTCAGTAAAAACATCAGGGCTATGGAATAGCATTCCTGTTAGTATCAGGCAAAGCACCACACTCAGTACTTTTAAATTAGGTCTTAAGAAATGGCTAAAAGCAGGGCAGCACTGTGAACATTTTTAGTCATTGATCTTGTGTTTTTGTGTTTATCATATATTATGTTTTTTGTTTCCTTTAGTTTATTTTAACTATGTACTTGTCACTGTAATATACAGTAGGCCTATATCTGCACATAGTCCCACCTATAACATGTTTTGTTGTCTTTTTTTTTTAACATCAATTCCTGTCCAGGGACTACAGATGAAAATTAACCTTGTGGCTATAATCTGGCTCAATTGTATGTTGTGCATTGTTCCTGTCAAATAAACATAAAAAGGTAAAAAAAAAAAAAAAAAGAAGCTGACAGGAAGTCTATAATAACTCAATCACTCTTTACATCTGCGGTGAGCAGAAAAGCATCTCAGAATGCACAAGACCTCAAACCTTGAGGTGGATGAGCTACAACAGCAGAAGACCACATTAGGTTCCAGTCCTGCCAGACAAGAACCTGAGGCTATCATGAGCACAGACTCACCAAAACTGGACAGATGTGGTCTTCTGCTGTTGTAGCCCATTCACCTCAAAACATCAAACCTTGTGCATGCTGAGATGCTTTTCTGCTCACCAGTTTTAAAGAGTGACTTTGTGAGCTACTATAAATCTTCCTGGCAGCTCGAACCAGTCTGTGTCATAGCACAACAATCATTGTTAAATGGTAGAGTGAGCAGTACAATGAACACTCTCTCTCTCTTAGTTAAGATGCTCTTAGCATTAAGAGGCTTTTTGGAAACCCACTACTGGCCAGTTTCCTCTGACCACTCATCAATAAGGCATTTCCACCCATAGAACTGTTATTCACTCAATGTTTTTTGAGTTTCACACCATTCTGTGTAAACTGTGAAATACTTTTCTGAAGTACTCAGACCAGTCCATCTGGTATCAATATCCATGCAATGATCAAGGAGATCACAGTTTTTCATCATTCATGAATGTGCAAGTGTTCCTAATAAAGTGAACAGTGAGTGTAGTAGATGGTTTGTAAACTGGACCATACGAATAAAGTGTAACTGGAATAACCAAATGAGCCTGAAGAACAAGAGGTTGCGATATCTCTCTCTTACCCGGTCTTCTCCCTGACCTTCTGTATAGTAGGAAATCAGATGCTGTTTAGTGTCAAAAGGCATGTCAGTGAAGGGTCTGCTCATGGCAGCTGCTCCACACTGACAGAACAGCAGTAGGAGTGGAATAACTGTGAAAACACTTCAGATATTGAGTGTTGATGCAGGCTTCTTTTACAGTCTTTCAGTTTTTGTAGCAGTACAAGAAGGCTAAACATCTACTGGGATGCATCTAAAAATAATCCAGTCAACACAGATGTAACAGACAAGAAAGTATGCTCACGTAATAGCACAAGGAGTCCCAGGATAAGCAAACCAATTCCGGCACTGCCAAGGCCTGAGCTCTTTCCTTGAGCTGCAATGGCGCCACATGTTGCTGATTCATCACATGTGCAGACATTCACCTTTAACACCTGCTTATCTGGACACGACATCCCCTGCTGATCACGAACTTCTAGAATCACCTGAAGAAGGCCTGGCCACAATGTGTCTTGGGGCACCAACATGGCTGTTGTATCTACAATAACATGATTAAGTCAACATCACTGAATTACATCATGTAAGGAGCAAATAATATTGGAGACTATCCACATTCATTTACCTCAGTAGATCCATTTCTTTGTATATTAATAAATGTGGGAATATTAGACAAAAACCCACATGCTAACATGCGACAACCTACTTCTCGGATTCAATTCATTGTCTCTCAACATCATCAAAGGCCTTTACTGTTTTTTTTTTTTAAGGAAATATGGCCCTTTGCCCTGAATGTCAGGGCAGATCACTAAAAAATTCGTACCATTTAAGAGCTCCACACTCCACTTTCCATCTGTCCCTTCAGGCAGGACAATGAATGTGAAGGGATATGCATTTGGAAAATCATCTTTGTCCTCTGCAGTGACATACAAAACTTCCTGAGTGGTGCATATCGTCTGTGTGGGATCAGGTAGAGTAGGGCAGTGGTCATTAAAGTCCTCCACCTGGATGGCGACAGTGCCCGTCGCTGTTTTAAAGGGCATGTCTATAATGACAGAGGGAAAGTATTACATATTGAATAGCACATTGCAATGCCCTTTTTTCAGTATAGGTGGGTTTGTTTCTACAGGATATATTGAAGAACAAATTTAAGATACCAGAAAAACAAAATGAAAAACAATAATGGGAGATAATTTACTATCATTGATGTGTGCTCCATCTTTCACGGCTCCACCTGTAGGACAAGTGGAGCCATAATCCTTAGAATAAACTTTTATTTCTATTTGCAAAAGCAATGCTTTTATGTTCTCCTGGTGATTATATAACTGCCTTGTCTGGCCTTCCGGAAATCTACAAATGGTATGTTTTGAGGCCAAATGTGCGAATAGTTTTTAGTATAAATACACAGATGATTATAGGAAATCATGCATGCTGATTTCTCAGTAATCACCTCAAGCGACTCAGCAAAATGGTGGCCAATCACTGTCACTGTAAGTGAGGAAGAATTACAAATTCTGAAAGACAGTACTGTCCCTAAAAGCACTAAAGATGCTACGGAGTTTGGGCTAAAACTATTCAAAGGTAAGGTGGAACTGTGATTTATTTTTATCGATTTCAAAACAAAGTATTTTATGTGAGTTGGCATAGAAAAGTGACAGGTCTGCGCGCATCACATTTGCATGCTGCTTTTGAAGTAACTATTTTTTAAAAAAATCATATTAAAAATATCATCTGTGTATTTATACTAAAACCATTATAATTGTTCAATCAGTAATTTTTAAATAAAACTTGCTTTCTTCCTCTAGAAATAGAACACAATATTATGTATCTAATTATCATTACTTCCTGTTTCTTTTGTCTAATACACGTAAATTGCGTCGACTACAGGACACTTTAATTGCCTGCCCATCAGCTTATGTAATGCACTTTAGCAGCGTATGTAGGAATTATACCCCCCCAGTGAAACATCAACTATGAAGAGACTACATAAAATACTGAAAAGGCTAAATATACAGTCTGTACACTCATACAGTGGGGTCTAAAACCTGAGCTCACGCCGAAAATCTGTTTTAAAATTTTAAACTAGAGATAAACAAAGATTTAAAATGAAAAATTACATCTTTCAACGCGATTCAACACAAGATTCTGCAAGATTTTTAGGTCCCAATTTAAATGTAAATAAATTTGTGATATGGACCATGTTAACTGCTTTGTACAAAAGGTCAGATTTTCCATGAGACTCATCTCTTATAGTGAAGTAGGTTCAGCTGATACTCCAATGGACTTCATCTAAAATGGATCATAATTTTGCACAAACTTGTGAAGCTCATGCCAGCTCAAGTGCACAGTCATTCCCACCACAGTGGGAATGATAACCAACAACAACGAGACAGCCTACAGGGAGGAGGTTCAGCACTTGACAAAATGGTGTTCAGACAATAACCTGGACTTGAACATTTCAAAAACTAAGGAAAAGATAGTAAACTTAGTAAAAGGAGATCGAGATAGTAAAACGAGATCGAGGCGCACCAAACACTCTGCCCTCTGCATACATGGTGAGGAGGTGAAGAGGGTGGAGACCTTCAAGTTCCTCGGCGTCCACATCTCGGCTGACCTCACCTGGACCACAAATCTCTCACCAGGTGGGGAAAGCCCAACAGAGGCTTTACTTCCTTAGGAAGTTAAAGCAAGCTCGCCTCTCTCACCACCTGCTGATCAACTTTTATCGATCTGCAAGAGAGAGCCTCCTGACCTACTGTTGTACGGTGTGGTTTTCCAGCTGTACCGCGGAGGACAGGCAGGACCTGCAGTGGGTGGTGAAGGTGGCAGAGCATAATCGATACACCACTACCTCTCCTCAAAAGACATTTACACTGACCGACTACAAAAGAAGGCCAGCTGTATTTTAAAGGACCACACCCACCCTGGACATCATCTATTCTCCCGACTGGCCTCTGAAAGGAGATACCGACTCAGAGCTGCATCAAACAAACAGACTAAAAAACAGCTTCTACCCTCAAGCTGTCGGATGCACAACCCCACCTCCCCTGCCCTAACTCCACCAGTGAGGGGCAACAAACACCCTCCCCCAAGGAAAATGCCTATTTATTGCTTTTATGTCTATTTATTGTGTTTCTTTTTGTATTTTGTTCTTATGCATCCATTTTATTCACTGTTACTTGCATTTTGCACTGCCAGTACAGAGAGCTGCTACAGTGCCTTGAAAAAGTATTCATACCCCTTGAACTTTTTCACATTTTTCCACCTTACAACCCCGAACTTAAAAGTTTTTTATTAAGATTTTATGTGATAGACCAACACAGAGTAGCGCATCATTGTGAAGTGAAACGAAAATGATAAATGGTCTTCAAAATTTTAAACAAATAAAAATCTGAAAAATGTGGTGTGCATTCGTATTCAGCCCCCTGTACTCGGAAACCTCTAAATACAATCCAGTGCCATCAATTGCCTTCAGAAGTCATCTAATTAGTTAATAGAGTCCTACTGTGTGTAATTTACTCTCAGCATAAATACACTTGTTCTGTGAAGGCCTCAGTGGTTTGTTAGAGAACACTGAAGAACAAACAGCATCATGAAGACCAAAGAACTCACCAGACAGGTCAGGGCTAAAGTTCTGGAGAAGTTTAAAGCTGGGTTAGGTTATAAAAAATATCCCAAGCTCTGAACATCTCAAGAAGCACTGTTCAATCCATCATTCAAAAATGGAAAAAGTATGGCACAACTGCAAACCTACCAAGACATGGCCGTCCACCTAAACTGACAGAGCAAGCAAGGAGAGCACTGGTCAGAGAAGCAGCCGAGAGGCCCATGATCACTCTGGAGGAGCTGCAGAAATCCACAGCTCAGGTGGGAGAATCTGTGCACAGGGCAACTATAAGAAGAAAGCCATTGTTGAAAGACAGGCATAAGAAGTCCCGTTTGCAGTTTGCCAGAAGCCATGTAGGGGACACAGCAAACATGTGGAAGAAGGTGCTTTGGTCACATGAGACCAAAGTTGAACTTTTTGGCCTAAATGCAAAGCGCTATGTGTGGCGGAAAACTAACACTGCTCATCACCCTGCACACACCATCCCCACTGTGAAACATGGTGGTGGCAGCATCATGCTATGGGGATGCTTTTCTTCAGCAGGGACAGGTAAGCTGGTCAGAGTTGATGGGAAGATGGATGGAGCTAAATACAGGGCAATCCTGGAAGAAAACCTGTTGGAGGCTGCAAAAGACTTGAGACTGGGAAGGAGATTCACCTTCCAGCAAGACAATGACCCTAAACATACAGCCAGAGCTACAGTGGAATGGTTTAGATCAAAGAATATTCATGTGTTAGAATGGCCCAGTCAAAGTCCAGACCTAAATCCCATTGAGCATCTGTGGCAAGACTTGAAAATTGCTGTTCACAGATGCTCTCCACCCAATCTGGCTGAGCTTGAGCTATTTTGCAAAGAAGAATGGGCAAAAATCTTAGTGTCTAGATGTGCAAAGCTGGTAGAGACATACCACAAAAGACTTGCAGCTGTAATTGCAGCAAAAGGTGGCTCTACAAAGTATTGACGCAGGGGGGCTGAATACTAATGCACATCACATTTTTCAGATTTTTATTTGTTTAAAATTTTGAAGACCATTTATCATTTTCGTTTCACTTCACAATTATGTGCTACTCTGTGTTGGTCTATCACATAAAATCTCAATAAAAAACTTTTAAAGTTCGTGGTTGTAAGGTGGAAAAATGTGAAAAAGTTCAAGGGGTACGAATACTTTTTCAAGGCACTGTAAACTGCGTTCCGTTGTTTCTAAAACAATGACAATAAAGGTCTATCTATCTTAAAGCAAAAAAGGGGACACCCCAAATACTAAGCAACTCTGAAATTCATGTAAATATTTTTTTAAAAAATATATTTTTTCACTCAAGTTGTAGCGGATATCATTTGTAATAAAAACCTTCATGTTAATTTGAAAAAGAAAGCAAATACAATAGTTTTCACGAGTGCTCTCGGACCAGTGTTGTTTTTGGCAGCCATTTTTGATTTAGTTTTAGTCTTAGTCTTTTGGACGAAATGCTTATTAGTTTTAGTCACATTTTAGTCAATTCCATCCTTGATAGTTTTGGTCTAGTTTTAGTCAACGAAAACTAAAAGGGTTTTAGTCCAGTTTTAGTCATTCATTTTAGTCGAAAAAATAATTACTTTAAAACATTAAATTAGGCCAATACAGAGATAGGAAATTGTAATCGAGGTTGACAGGTTGTGCATAACATACTCTCAAAACAAACTTGTTTCACTTGAACGTAAAATGTATGTCAAATATTTGGGTTTAATAATCGATGACAATCTTTCTTGTAAGCCTCATATTGATTTTATTTGCAACAAAATAAACAAGGTTGTCGGCCTTTTGGCCAAGCTTAGACATTTTATTCCACTACATACCCTTATGACATTATATCGCTCTCTGATTCAACCTTATTTAACATATGGTCTTAGTTCTTGGGGACAGGCTTGTAAAACTCATAAATAAAGTATTAATCCTACAAAAACAAGCTTTAAGATTAATCCATTTTGTTGATAATAGAGAAAGTGCCCTTCCATTGTTTTCCAAAACCAATATTTTACCAGTAAATCATCTTTTCTATGAATGTATTTCTAAATTAATGTATGACGTTGTTAAAGTGCACCCTCAAACATTTGTAAATTATTTTCTTCTATTTCTAGTGTCCATTCATCATCATCATCGTTTTTCCCCTTAAGGCGTCGGCGACAGCCATGGGGCGCTACTGCTGGAAACGAGCATCCAGCAGTTGCAAGAAGTCTGTCTTGCTCATCATCCATTTCCTAGCTTGGTGTATGTCAACATCAAGTTCCTTTTCCACTCTATTCCATATCCTCTTAGGGGTTAGAACGTCGAACAGCACCTGCTTCTGGATAGCACTATTATCGAGTCTACACACATGTGCCAGATACTTTAGGTGTTGCACTATACAAAAGTCGCGTATGGGACTTCTCATCTCATCTCATTATCTCTAGCCGCTTTATCCTTCTACAGGGTCGCAGGCAAGCTGGAGCCTATCCCAGCTGACTACGGGCGAAAGGCGGGGTACACCCTGGACAAGTCGCCAGGTCATCACAGGGCTGACACATAGACACAGACAACCATTCACACTCACATTCACACCTACGGTCAATTTAGAGTCACCAGTTAACCTAACCTGCATGTCTTTGGACTGTGGGGGAAACCGGAGCACCCGGAGGAAACCCACGCGGACACGGGGAGAACATGCAAACTCCACACAGAAAGGCCCTCGCCGGCCCCGGGGCTCGAACCCAGGACCTTCTTGCTGTGAGGCGACAGCGCTAACCACTACACCACCGTGCCGCCCGCGTATGGGACTTGTTTTGGTAATTTTATGCAACTTCTCATTTGAAATGCAGAAGCTCCAATCAACCTCTGTTCCCTCCCTTTCTGCCCATGCTGGCGCATTTTTTCTTTCAAAACCACGTCGGACCATTTTTCGCAGGAAGCCATGCCAGACGGTTTCCACTTTGTTTACCTCGTCCTCTGTCAAATCCCATGCTTGGACACTATACAGGAGTCGTGATCGGATACAGGTGGTGAGGAATTTCACTCTGGTTTCCAGACGTATCCGCTTGTCAGTCAGAACATGTTTCAGGTCGTTCCATTTTTGGTATGCTACACCAATTCGGGTGTGCAAAGATTGAGCAGTATTCTCTGAGTTGGTAATGGTGTTTCCTAAATACTTGAAACTTCGAACGTTTTTTAAAGCATTTGACCCAATGCTCACTAGGCTTGGAAGTTCCATTACATATTCGTTAACATTAAAAACCATTGTTTCAGTCTTGGTATACGAGATTTGCATTCCAAACCGTCTAAAAGTGTTATCATAAATATTGAGCATATATTGCAATTCTTCTTTTGTTTTGCATTCTTATAACACTAGGTCATCTTACTCCAAGAACTTATATACTCAGTATTCTCGTACCAATCTACAAAAGAACTCATTTTCCCGTGTTGGTGTTAGGGTATGGAACCAGATTCCAACTTCTATAAAGATCTTCATCTAAACTGTCGTTCAAGAAAAAAGTCAGACACCACCTTTTTTCTGATTTAAGTAGATATGGATATGATGTTGACATCTCCAAACTCTTTCTACATAACTTTATTTCTATATATAATTAAGAGCTATATATATTTATTTATCTTAGTTTTAACTTTAAATATTATTTAATACCATGCATGAATTATTATCAGTATGACAAGTATACCTCTCTCTCTCTATTTTTTTTCAATGTTATTGAATGATATTACTGTACCTTTATATCGAATAACAAGTATTGTCTCCTCTTTTTCTTTTTGCTACCAAATAGTTGTTAATTTGTCAAGTATGTTTTATTATCTTTTTCATACATATTTAAGTATTATATTAATTCATATAAAATATTTTTTTTTCTTTGTAAACATGAGTCTGCCTTGATTAGCAGTGCGCTATTTGCAGACTCGTGTAGTCTATTATATGTTTATATGTAATTGAAATAAAAGATTGATTGATTGAAGTGTGCATGCTCTCTACATAAACACTGTCTAGTGTAGACATCCCAAGTCTCCCGGAAGTCTCCCGCATATTGATAGTGGCTCCCTGATGCCCGCAAATTGGATAATATCTCCTGGAATCTAGAGCAAGCGAGCAAGAGCGTGCATGCGAAACATTTATGTCTGTATCGCGCATATGATGGAATGCGCGAGGGAGAGCGAGAGAGTCTGCGTGTGTGCCTGTTCATGTAACGCATGCTAGACAAAGAGCATCCTGATTGGTTTACAGACATCCAAACTCATTTCAGGGAGGTGTCGTAACACCCCCCTTCGCTGAGGGGAAAAAAGTCATGCGTCACGACACCTCCCTGAAATGAATTTCTGCAGGCTGGGATGTCTGCTAGTGCGCATGCTCCATTGTTCACAGACTCGTGTTTCTGCCTCCGTTTAACATGTCGCAATATATTAAGGCACAGCAACAGGTCTGAAAAGCTACATTTCCCCCCATATGTTTCACAGTAACTCAAATATGGGTCAATATATGACAAAGCATTCAGTTGCTGTCCCACCAATAATCCCTGCAGGACAAGTTTTACTTATGACATGTTAACTGAATTTAAGTTAGCTTAACCAAGCCAACTTTAGCATGAAGCTAGCGGTCCCATTCATTTTCGCCAGGTCACGGTATTTTGGAAAACTTCATAGGAAATTCATCACAGCCCGATTGTTGAGTGACATTAACCAAAGCTAGCAAACGTATACATGATCTGTTAAGGACTTCTTGTAACGTTAACTTACCGTCGCAGAAATAGCAGCATGGTGAGCTTTAGATGACTCTTGAGGTCGGTTGTATTCTTGCCACGTAGTTTATAGCCACAGTGTCTACCTCTGTCTCCCACTACAAGGCATTCCGTTTTATTTTCTGCTGGATTACGTGTAAAGTATGTCCATAAATCATCGCGTCTTTTCCGCCCACCAAGCCCTTGTGCTGGCGTTGCCGCTGCCATGGTCCATGAACTGTGTGCACTGTGCCTGGTGGGCGTGGCCAAACAAGGACAGGATGCAGTGCATTGCTGATATTTTCAGCATTTGGCAGACAGGTTGCACGCACCGTTGGAGGAAATGCCATGCATTTTGATAGTCCTATAGCCAACCCACTAACATTTTCGTCTCGTCAACGAAAACAACAGATACATCTCGTCATATTTTCGTGATCAAAGAGTTATGTTTAGCTCGTCACTGTCTCGTTTTAGTCATGAAAAAAAGGTGCGTTAACGAAATAATTTCGTCATCGTTAACGAAAACAACACTGTCTCGGACTTTTGGACCTCACTGTCTATGATCTTTACCTTGTAATACTGGCTAATGTTCAGTCTGTCTTCCTAAAATAAGTAAAATATCAACAGTTTATGGTGCACAGTTTGAAAATACACAATAATAGTTGAACAGAAAATTATCTGTTGAAAGAATCAAGGGAGTAGAAATCAGTTGTTAATCTCAAAATAATTTAACTGGAGTTATGAACCTTGAGTAATACAGAGGATTTCTGCCATGTAAGTCCCATTGACCAGGTATGGAGACTCTCGATCTGGGATTTTGTTCAGTTTGATCTCAGCAGTTTTCTCGTCAATGGATAGCCAGTTGTCTTGGTCAGAGCCTTTAACATATCTGAGAGAGGAAAACCAGACGTATAGTTCACATACAGAGATGGGTAACAAATAAAGGGAAAACATGAATACATTTGTGCAGAAATATAACGAGTGCAGATATTCCCACACAGATAGTGCCATTAATTAATATTATAATGCTCTGTGTTATGTATGTCAGAATAGCTTAAAAAAAAGATTCTATTAATCAAATATGCCATGAAGAAAATAATAACAGGGACTCACTTGACTCCATGAGCAGGTAATCCTGTATCTGGATCGATAGCGGTGTATGTTGTGAGGACCTTTTTTATATCAACCATCTTTCCATTTTCAGAAACTGGAACTGCCTTCACTTTGGGATTGAAGGTCGGGCCTTCAGGCTGATTCTTTACATTAACATTCATAGTGTAGACTTTACCACCACCACCACCACCGAGCATTCCTGTAGGTCCAGGTATCCCTGAAGGCTTATGTCCTGGGTAGAACTGAGCCACATTACTTATAATGATGCTCAGTTTCATGAGTTTTACTTGCTCATAATCTACACTCTGAAAGCAAAGCACATTGGTTACTTCTTCTGCACAGTACAAGCACTCACACTGAAATGAACATCATTCTTCAGATCACAATGTCACACTAAGGCAATATGATGTTAGAAGTGGCATATTTGTCCTAATTTATAGCAATATAAGCCTGGTGATCAAGACAGGAAAATTGGGGAAATAAAACATTGACAACCTTGACAAGCATCAGGATTCCCTCGTTGGTCTTTGGATCAGTGACTATATTAAAATGCCCACCCCCATTGCCTGACACAATGGTGTACACAGCCTGCCAGTTTTCAGTGTTTGGCAAGTCCAGACCAGTAGCTTTCAATCTCATCACCTCCACATTCTCTGTGTTCTCCTCAACACTGACTTGAAACTGTACACAGAAGGACCAACAAATAGGGATAACTGTCTCACTGGCCCATCAAAAGTGATTATATTTCTGTGCCTTGCATATTACATTCTCGACAACTACTGTCAAATTTCACAACACTGGAATGAGTAGGAACACAGGGATTAAACAGGTGCCGCCTTACTGAGTCCTGCTCCAGTACTGGGATGTTATCATTGACATCCTTGATCTGAATAGTTAATGTTGTTGTCGCTGTGTTGCAACCTTGACCCCCATTGAGGTCTAAGGCTCTTATAGTAAGCTTATACTGGTCAACTTTCTGTAGAGAGATAGGTATTATAACAAGACACTCATCTTTTCAAAATATTAGGTTACAATAAAGACAATCTCTCTTTATTGATTGTAGCAGATTTATGATAGCATTCTGTACAAAATTCCAGCCTTGACCAGTGTGTGGTGCCTCACCTCTCGGTCCAAGTTTTTATTATTAACAATCACTTCTCCATTCGGATAAATATCAAACATCTTTCCTGGAGGGTTCTCATCAACAATCTCATAGGAGATCTGAGAGTTGATATTCCCAGGTTCATCAGCATCTGTTGCTGTTACTTTCATTAGTCGTACCTAAACATTTCATAAGTCATGTTTACACTTATCTACCACCATTATTCTAATCTCATTACCTCCTTGTGTTTTATGCAACATCTGCAGACCTACGAAAGTGTCAATTTCAAATTCTTTTAAAAAAAGGTCATGTCAATTATTTCACACTTGCCTTTATTGCTGAGCTCATTCACAGATCCTGTGCTGATGGGTAAGAAGATGGGAGGATTGTCATTCTGATCTTGCACCTTTACTCTCAGCTGAATTTCATTCTCTGCTATTGATCCATTAGTGTACATCGCAATTCCAGAGAGCTGTTAAGCCCATCATCATCAGAAAGGTATCACTATCATTACTGCCATCACCATCCTGTTTATAAGTTATATCAGTGCTCAGTGACTCTTAACTTACATTGTACTGGGAAATGACCTCTCGGTCCAGGATCCCAGTTACTTTAACGTTGCCAGTGGAAGGGTCCACAATGAACAAGTTATAGGGTGGCTTGTCTGCACCGATGCCCTTTAAAGCATATCTTAATGGGACCTGACTTTCATTCGTTCTGTCTGAACGAATCTTTAAAAAAAAAAAATTGTCAGGGATTAAAAAGATCAAGTATGTAATAAACTGATAAAAAACATTTTTCTCAAAAATCGAAGAGTAGAAAACTAAAATTAAATGTATTAATTAAAATTCATTAAAGAGAAAACATTCTCACCCTGGCAATAAAGGGCTTTTTAGTGTAGTCTACATTCTCCTCCAAAATTTGTGGAGGGACAATCCATTCTCTCCTGTGCCTTTGGAGGAGTACAGAGTAGTCTGATTTGGCTCCAGCTTCAAACACACACTAGGAGAAAAGACAAAGAAGTATTTGAAATGTAGTTCATTTTTTAAAATATCACAAAGATCTATGGTTGCCACAGATTTATTTATATTGAGGTTAGTGTCAGTCTTCTCTGTTCATATATGCACAAAATACATCATTCATACAGGCATTATTTAGTGACTTTAAAAAAAACAACCTTATTTACATATCTTTATGTAGGTGGATGTGAGATAAGGCAACTGCCATTGTAAATACAGAATGTATGTTTACTACTGATGTTAAATAATAGGAACAAGATCAGTGAAGCTTTGGACCTCCAGACACTACAAGTAGCCCATGTTATTTTTACTGATTTTATAACCCCCCCCCAAAAAAATTATATTGACTGATGTGAGATTTGACAACTAGCATTGCAGACTAAAAACAGGCAACGCTACAGTGCTAATCATATGACTCAAAATGTTAAAATTTATTCTATGTTAAATAATTTTCATTAATTTGACACTCATACCATTACTGTTCCTTCGTTGGATTTGCACATATATAAAATTTGTTTACTTATTTTTAACAAAATTTGTAAATTTAATGGGAGAAATATGGGTAAATCACTGCAAAATAGGAACAAGAATGCTTGGGGCCTACGGACATTACAAGGGGCCTACGGACACTACAAACAAGTATTCAAGTTTTATCACTATGTATTAATCCAATTTATGTTGAGTGCTTATGTTTGATAAAAAGTATCCAACAACAAATAGCAACATACCAATAATGATCAAACATGGCATCCATTCTATGATTTAGTACCAGGCCTACGGACACTACAGATTTTTTTAGGCAAAATTACATGGGTTCAGGATCAGGTGACAAGACCTAGTATTTGTAAACAATCGGATAACTACTGATTCAAACACAGAGACATCATATGCTTGCTTATAAATTACATTTTGATAATATATCTCACACTTTAGTCTTTTAGAAAGACTCATTTTTGTCAGAAAATATATAATCATGCAAAATGACGCTCAACATGATTTCATTTTTAAATAATACTGTGTGACATTTACTCAATGAACATGAAAAAAATAAATGTGATAAAAGAAAAAACATGAATTTTACTCATATTTGCAATTAATTTAAACATTTTTTACATTTAAAATATCAATAACTAGCAAGTGCAACATCATTACATCAAATTTATGATAAATTTGGATCACATAATTAGTCAGAAATTTGGACTCGATTGATCAATTTCCACAATTTTTTTTAGGGATTTTAGATCCAACATAGTTACAAAATTTCCATTACTCTTCATGATAGACAAGCAAACTCATATGATGTAGGATACAGATACTCGATACTAACAGTAATTGGTACACCTGATTGTGCTGTAGCCAATTGGAAATCTGGGATTTTTTTTTTTTTAATTTACTCATATCTTCTTCCGCTTATCCGGGGCCGGGTCGTGGAGGCAGCAGTCTGAGCATGGAAGCCCAAACTTCCCTTTCCCCAGACACTGCCGCCAACTCCTCGGGAAGAACACCGAGGCGTTCCCAGGCCAACCGAGAGACATTGCCCCTCCAGCGTGTCCTGGGTCTTCCCCGGGGCCTCCTCCCAGGGGGACATGCCTGGAACACCTCCCCAGGGAGGCGTCCAAGAAGCATCTGAAAGAGATGCCCAAGCCACCTCAGCTGATTCCTCTCGATGTGGAGGAGCAGCGGCTCTACTTCGAGCTCCTCCTGAGTGACTGTGCTTCTCACCCTCTCTCTAAGGGAGCGCCCAGCCACCCTGCGAAGGAAACTCATTTCGGTCGCTTGTATCCGCGATCTTGTTCTTTCGGTCATTACCCAAAGCTCATGACCATAGGTGAGAGTCGGAACGTAGATTGACCGGTAAATCGAGAGCTTCGCCTTTTGGCTCAGCTCCTTCTTCACCATGACAGACCGGTAAAGCGACCGCATCACTGCGGAGGCCGTACCGATGCACCTGTCAATCTCACGCTCTATCCTTCCCTCACTTGTGAATAAGATCCAGAGATACTTAAACTCCTCCACTTGAGGCAGAACTTCTCCACCAACCTGAAGAGGGAAAGCCACCCTTTTCCGGTTGAGAACCATGGTCTCGGACTTGGAGGTGCTGATTCTCATCCCAGCCACTTCACACTTGACTGCAAACTGCCCCAGTGCATGCTGAAGGTCCTGGTTTGAAGAAGCCAACAGGACATCATCTGCAAAAAGCAGGGATGAAATCCTGTGGTTCCCAAACAGGATTCCTTCCGGCCTCTGGCTGCGCCTAGAAATTCTGTCCATAAAAATTATGAACAGAACCGATGACAAAGGGCAGCCCTGTCGGAGTCCAACATGCACTGGGAACAGGTCTGACTTACTGCCAGCAATGCGAACCAGACTCCTGCTCCGTTCGTACAGGGACCGGACAGCCCTTAGCAAAGAGCCCCGAACCCCATACTCCCGAAGCACCCCCCACAGGATACCACGAGGGAAACGGTTCAATGCCTTCTCCAGATCCACAAAGCACATGTGGATTGGTTGGGCAAACTCCCATGAACCCTCGAGCACCCTATGAAGGGTATAGAGCTGGTCTAGTGTTCCGTGACCAGGACGAAAACTGCATTGTTCCTCCTGGATCCAAGGTTCGACTATGGGCCAAATTCTCCTCTCCAGTACCCTGGAGTAAACCTTCCCGGGGAGGCTGAGAAGTGTGATTCCCCTATAATTGGAGCACACTCGCCAGTCCCCTTTCTTAAAAAGGGGGACCACCACCCCAGTCTACCACTCCAGAGGCACTGTCCCTGACCGCCACGCGATGTTGCAGAGGCGTGTCAGCCAAGACAGCCCCACAACATCCAGAGACTTGAGATACTTGGGGCGGATCTCATCCACCCCCGGTGCCTTGCCACCGAGGAGCTTGCAAACCACCTCAGTGACTTCGGCTTGTGTAATGGATGAGTCCACCCCTGAGTCATTAGCCTCCGCTTCCTCAATGGAAGACGTGACGGTGGGATTGAGGAGATCCTCGAAGTATTCCTTCCACCGCCCGACAATGTCCCCAGTCAAGGTCAACAGCTCCCCACCCGCACTGTAAACAGTGTTGGCAGAGTACTGCTTCCCCTCCTGAGGTGCCGGATGGTTTGCCAGAATTTCTTCGAGGCTGACCAATAGGCCTCCTCCATGGCCTCACCAAACTCCTCCCAGTTCCGAGTTTTTGCCTCCGCAACTGCCCGAGCTGCGGCACGCCTGGCCTGCCGATACCCGTCAGCTGCCTCAGGAGTCCTGGAGGTCAACATGGCCCGATAGAACTCCTCCTTCAGCTTGACGGCATCCCTTACTTCCGGTGTCCACCACCGGGTTCAGAGATTGCCACCACGACAGGCACCGGAGGCCTTGCGGCCACAGCTCTGAACAGCCGTGTCGACAATGGAGGCAGAGAACATGGTTCACTCAGACTCAATGTCCCCTGCCTCCCTCGGAAGCTGGGAGAAGCTCTCCCAGAGGTGGGAGTTAAAGACCTCCCTGACAGAGTGCTCGGCCAGACGTTCCCAGCAGACCCTCACCATACGTTTGGGCCTGCCAGGTCTGTCTGGCTTCCTCCTCTGCCAGCGGATCCAACTCCCCACCAGGTGGTGATCAGTTGACAGCTCAGCCCCTCTCTTCACCCAAGTGTCCAAGACATAGGGCCGGAGAGCCGATGAAACAACAACAAAGTCGATCATCGACCTCCAACCTAAGGTGTCCTGGTGCCACGTGCACTTATGGACAGCCCTATGCTTGAACATGGTGTTCGTTATGGACAAACCGTGACTAGCACAGAAGTCCAATAACAAAACACCACTCGGGTTCAGATCAGGGAGGCCGTTCCTCCCAATCACGCCCCTCCAGGTGTCACTGTTGTCGCCCACGTGAGTGTTGAAGTCCCCCAGTAGAACAATGGAGTCCCCAGTCTGAGCACCCCTCAGTACCTCTCCCAGGGACTCCAAGAAGGCTGGATACTCTATACTGCTATTTGGCCCATAAGCACAAACAGCAAGAGCCCTCTCCCCGATCCGAAGGCGCAGAGAGGCGACCCTCTCGTTCACTGGGGTAAACTCCAACACATGGCGGCTGAGCTGGGGAGCTATAAGCAAGCCCACACCAGCCCGCCACCACTCACCATGGGCGACTCCAGAGAAGTGGAGAGTCCAGCCCCTCTCGAGGAGCTGGGTTCCAGAGCCCAAACTGTGCATGGAGGTGAGCCCGACTATCTCTAGCTGGTACCTCTCAACCTCCCGCACAAACTCAGGCTCTTTCCCCCCCAGCGAAGTGACATTCCATGTCCCAACAGCTAGCCGCTGTATTCGGGGATCAGGTCGTCGAGGCCCCTGCCATGTATGACGAGACTGAATGGGACAACTGTTATTATATCCACATTCACTGGATTTTGAGAAACAGAGCATTTTTATTTTTTGCAAATTTCATAAACAAAAATTTTATACAAAACGTCCCTAATCATTTCCACTTAGAATGTAATCAAACCAGCGAAATGACAGTAGCAATTTGTGAAAAATGCAATAATAATTATTGAAGAAAAAGATATGTTCTTACAATCAAATACTTTGTCATATTTTGTTGCTTTTTTATATTTTGGGATCTTGTTTTCGAGTAGAGTTTTTATTTCATCCTTGGTTGGTTCAGCAACACACTCCGCCATTTTGTTTTTCTCTACTCACGGTATGTGAGCTGATAGCCTAATAGTAGAGTAGCCAGTCAGAGCACACGATTGCTCATATCCAGTGAATGTGGATAGAATAAACTGCCTTGTTCCTATGAGAACAAAAGGAACAAACATTTGTCTGTAACCACAAAGTAGTAACCGGTCAAGTGATCTCATAGTTGGCAAGTGCACTGAAGAACAGCCTGAACCAGATCAGCAGTAAGCAACAAACACTTCTGGTGAATTTAACAAACAGGCTGCAGCCCATTGTGGCTACCTTTTGACAATAGGATGGCAATAAGGTAAAGTTAAGACTAGTGGTTCAGTGTCGTTTTGGAAGTTTTAGCTCTTTTCCGTACTCTGCTCAGCTCACCATAAACATCCCACAGCTCGGCTCCCTAACTGCCAACATTTTTACTTCCCCAAAACCAGTCACTGTTATTGGTCTCTGCATTTCAATGGGAAACTTCCAGAGGTGGAAAGAGTACTAAAATATTATACTCAAGTACAAGTACTGTTACTCTGATGAAATTTTACTTAAGTACAAGTAAAGTTACCAGACAAAAAAATCTACAAGTAAAAGTAAAAAGTAGATCATTTAAAATGTACTTTGAGTAAAAGTAAAACGTTACTTTTAACAATGGGTGTTTTCTGCCTCCATTGTGTTGTGCAAAAATGAAAAAGAAGAGGAAACAAGGATATATGTACATCTCAACCCAGATGTTTTATTTAAAGGAAGTGTATCAAATTGAATGCTTAGGATAATGCTGCATTAAAACTGAGACAAACAAAAAAGGTCAATACACACAGTCATGTCGTATACATCGCCCTGACCACACACAAAGCATTGTACATGAAATATGAAAGTGAAATGTTGCACCGAAATCTCGTAGCTTGCCTGTGTGCATGGTGTGTTATTGAACAATTCAATTCAAACATTATTTGTTTTGCTTGGTATTCCTTTCTGGCCTGTTGGATGCAGAATGGTAGGAGGACTGATCAAGTCAGGTTGGCGAGCTAACTTGCTTGCATGATTAGCCAACCGAATAACAGACTAGTTACCGTTATGTTACAGTACCAACAGGTTGCTACTTCAACATTAGCAATGCCATCCACTATTTTTGGAATATAACCAGCCTATTGTCGGTTTTACTATGGAAAGGAAACATTATGATCAGGGGCGCAGATACGTTTTTTGAACTGGGGGGGACAAAAAACTGGGGGGACAAAGCTGCCAGCAAACCAACCCCAACCCCGATATGCCTGTCAAACTTGTTGTGGGTAACCATAGCAACCAAGCTCGAGCTCGCAACCTGTGCAGTCTGCGCAGCTCAACCAACCGAATATCAGTCTTTGTTTTATGTGAGTTGTTGCAACTATGTATACACTGCTGTGCACCTCAATAAACCGAATGGTAATTAGTCTTTTGATTTTTCCGTGAGGTTTGCCTTATGCAAAGAAAGACAGCATAGACGTTTTTTCCTCCCTATAAGTGGGGGGGACCGAACGAGGTGAATTTAAATCTGGGTGGGACGAATCCCACCCGTCCCACCCTCTATCTGTGCCCGTGATTATGATGCCAATGACAATACTTACCTCAACATGCTTGCGCAGATTAGACGTCAAATTTTATGCCGCAATGGTTGTCTTCTTGGGCACACAATCTGCATTGCATAATGAAACTGTCACCCCTTTTCTCTATGAAGCTGAAGTGATCACGTATGTAGGGCCAGGGGTGCACTTCATTACTGGAAGAAATTGCGTTTTCTGCAGGGTCGTCCACCACAGGTTCCTCGGTCTCCTCCATGTCCGCAGGGGCGCTTTATCAACACCCGTGGCCCAGGGGCTAGGCCCCTCATAGGCTACCTGTCAACCCTACCCTTACCATTGGCCAGGAAAACACTCTTATTTTATTTGCAATACGTGTCAAGCATTTACAGTGTAAGCGCGTAATTAGCCTAGAAGCCTACGATAGGTTACGTTTGGCTCAGCGTAGCTGCGCAAGGCCCACGCTCACATCGCTCAACACATCTGACCACAGAGGGAGAGAAGAACGCGCGCATTATCATTACAGAGCCAGTTCTGATTATTACCACGGACAGGACAGTGATACTGCGTAACTTTCACGCAGGGGCATGGCCAGAGATAACCACACAAGCGCGCGTGCGCTAATGTAGACCTATGTGTTGTAAACATAAAACACACACACACACACACACCTACAGACAAGTCCTTTTAAAAAATAAAATACATAAAAATAGCTTGGCGGCATGAAAACAAACATTCACTGCAAGACAAGGTGCCCTAGAATCGCCATCAGTTTTTAATATCTATATGGACTTTGTTGTCAGGACTGCACAGCATGAGATATCAAAACTGTACCCAGATACAGGCTTCAAGTTCAGATATTGCATTCCAAATGAGGTATCCACAAGAGAAATGTGTACGAAAGCACGAGCATCAGGAGAGGGTTGCATAACAGATTCTATACGTAGATGATCAGGCCATACTCGCTGGATCCATCGAGGAGCTTCAGAATATTCTTCAGTTGTATGATAAGACCTACACCCGCTTTGGTTTACAAATATCACATGTCAAAACAGAAACAATGGCTTTTAACGTCAATGAGGATATCAAATGTAAACCAAGTATCATTTCCCTTGGCGGCACTAATATTAAAAACGTCCGCACCTTTAAATATCTTGGTTATAATGTCAGCAACTGTGATGAATCCTCACACTTCCTGCATGCTAGGATAAGTGCTGCATTCATGAAATGGAATGAACTGAAACACGTTCTAACCGACCACCGAATACTACTAAAAACCCGTATAAAGTTCCTAGTGGCATGCGTTCGATCTCGTCTCCTGTACAGCACACAGGCATGGCAACTATCATCCAGTGAAATTCACAAAATTGAGGTAGTGTAGCACGGCTTCCTAAGGAAAATGATTAAAGGTGGATATAAACGAAAGAATGCCCCTGACCAAAAGAACACTACAAATGAAGATATAGACTGGAGCTACAAGATGTCCAATGCTGACCTCCGGAAACTGACAGGAACCCAGGGTATAAAACGAGGGTTATGTATATAACCGCGGTTCTATGAGTTTCGGATGACCGCCAGAGGCGGTGCTTTCAGCACATGGATATCCATCACACGAACGTGCAGGTCGAGTAATAGTAACAACAAAGTCACGTGTGACCTGGGTGACGTCACCCCGTGACCCCGGCATAAAAGACCGGTAAACCCAGGAAGTGACCTCTTGGCAAATCTTCTCGTGTACACTCCGAGTGACTGCCAAGCTCTGGCGGTCATCCGAAACTCATAGAACCGCGGTTATATACATAACCCTCGTTCTATTTCGTTTCTACTGACTGCCAGAGGCGGTGCTTTCAGCACATGGATGACTAATACCAACCAGGTCATGAGGAGTGCCTACCCGTACCCAGTGCTGCTGCGACGGGCCTGGAATGACAGCCGTCGCCACAGGATTATGTGGGACGACATTAAGACGGTAAAACCTGGTGAAGGTGCAGCTGGAAGCCCAGGAGGCTGCGCTGCATATGTCTGAAAGGGGCACGCCCTTCAGTGATGCCCGTGAGGCCACCACGCCCCGTGCAGAGTGCGCCCTGACAGCCGGAAGAATCGGGAAGCCACTGTGCCTGTAGGCATGTAATATGGCCTCGACTATCCACTTGGATAGCCTCTGCTTAGAGAGCGCCAGACCCCTCGTCGGTCCTGTGTGGCACAGAAACAGGGCGTCACTCCTACGGAAGCCCTCTGTACGCGACACGTACACCCTGAGGGCGCGAACTGGGCACAAAAGTTCCGACCTCTCACCATGGCCCGCCTCAAATGCCGCAAGGCTAAGGGGCTGGTTGACGAAGGTAGCAGAGAGGGTCTTCGGGAAGAAAGAGGGGTTAGGCCACAGGGTGACCCCACTGTCGCCGGAGTGCCACTGCAGGCACTCCCCACTGACTGACAGCGCGTGTAGTTCCCCGACGCGCCTCGTCGATGCAATGGCCAGAAGAAAAGCAGTCTTCAGGGAGAGCCATGAAATGTCTGCCGTGAGCAGGGGCTCAGAACGGTGCGTCGCAGAGAGCCTGCAGCACCAATGAAGGTCCCATGTGGGTACCCGGTTCCGTCGGGGGGGTCTCAACCGGAGAGCACCCTTCAAGAAACGTGCCACCAAGGCGTGGGACCCCACGGTCCTTCCCCCAACTCTGGCATGCTGAGCAGAGATGGCAGCTGCATAGACCTTGATGGTGGCAGGGGTAAGACCCTTATCAAAGCAGAGACTGGCGGAACAGTCGAATGGTCGGCAGGGGGCAGCATGTAGGCTCCTCCCCCCGAGTTAAGCACCAGTTGGAGAAAAGCCTCCATCTGTTGGCATAGAGGGCATTGGTGGGGGGTGCCCGAGAGCTTGCAATGGTATTGACCACTGCCGGCTCACAAGGACCTCGCAGGGGGTCCGGCCCTTCAGCGGCCATACCCAGAGCTGCAGACGGGCTGGATCCGGGTGCCAGATCTGCCCTCCCAGCTGTGATAGCAGGTCAGTCCTCACTGGCAGGCACCAGGGGTCGCCGTTCAGAAGTTGCAGCAACTTGGGAACCACACTCGGCCCGGCCACCGGGGGGGCGACAAGCAGCAGCCCGTGGTGGTCCATCGCAACCCTGTGTAGGGTTGGCACGATCAGCAGCAGAGGGGGGGAGGCATACAGCAGTTACCTCGGCCAAACATGCGCCAGCGCATCCTGGCCCAGGGGACTGGGGCCGTGGAGGCTGAACCACAGAGGGCAGTGTGTCGACTCCTGGCAGGCAAAGAGGTCCACCTCTGCCCTGCCAAAACGTTCCCAGATGGCGAGAACCACCGCTGGGTTGAGTCTCCATTCCCCGGGATCGGGGTCCTGGCGGGACAGCAGATCTGCTGCCCTGTTGGCAGTGCCTGGCAAGTACATGGCACGCAGGCTCAAGAGATGTCGATGGGCCCACCGCAGAAGTTGGCCAGCCACTTCCAAGCACTGGAGGGACTTTGTGCCTCCCTGGTGGTTGATGTAGTACACTACCATAGCGTTGTCCGTCCGCACCAGAACGTGTCTGCCGGTCAGGCCCGGGAGGAAGTGCTGTAGGCCGAGGAACACAGCCCGTAGCTCCAGCACGTTGATGTGCTGCGCCCGTGCAGCACCGGGTGGAGGTGGAGACCGTTGAACCACCTCTGAAGCGGCGTAAGTCCAGAAGTCCCAGCGGGACCAGAGAGGAGGCTGCCGTAAGCATGCCCAGCAGGCGCTGAAAGGTCTTCAGGGCGAGTGACCTACCCCGTCCGAAGCAGCCAAGCAGTAGGCGGATGTTGTGGATCCTGGTCTGGGAGGGAGTTACCATCAACGACCTCGAATCCAGGTGCATGCCCAAGAAAGTCGTCTCCTGGCTGGGCACCAGCGAGCTCTTCTTGTAATTCACCCTGAGCCCCAGCTCTACGACATGCGAGAGCACAGTCGCGATGTTGGTGCAGGCCTGAGCTGCTGACCGTGAACAGACAAGCCAATCGTCCAGGTAAGGCAGGACACGCAAACCCCTTGCCTGAAGTAGTGCTGATGCCGCTGCCGCACACCCGGTGAACACACGGGGTGCCAGCGATATCCCAAAGGGCAGAACATTGAACTCGAAAGCCTGGCCCTCGAAGGCAAACCGCAGGAACTGCCTGTGGTGTGGCACAATGGGAGCATGGAAGTAGGCGTCTTTCAGGTCGAAGGTGACAAACCAGTCGCCCGCCTGGATGTGGTGTAAGACATCCACTGTACGCAGCATGCGGAATCTCATGGTCCTCAAGTGGGAATTGAGGGACCTCAGGTCGAGGATCGGGCGGATACCGCCGTCCTTCAGAACCAGAAAATACCTGGAGTAGAACCCACCTTGCTGTCTCTGCCTGTCGACGGGAGAGACTGCTCCTTTCTCCAGGAGGGTGGCGATTTCCTGCCGGGGGACGAGGGACTTCCCCGGATGGCTCACGGTGGTGTGTTTGACCCCATGAAGCGTGGTGGACGGCGGCAGAACTGGATGCGGTAACCCTCGGTGAGGGTCACCAGCACCCAGGGGTCAACGCTCTCCAGCTTTGGAGCTGTTCGCTGGAAAAGCGGCCGACCGCCGGCGCGCTGATGTCAGCGCCGTCCAGAGCGCCCCCGTCGGTCACCATGGGGGCGACGAGGAGTGGACTGGGTGTAGGGGGCGGCACCGCGGGTCCGGGAGGTGGTGGGGCGGCGAAAGTCATCAACCCGTCTGGTCTCCTGGCGGGTGCGTGGCCGAGACAGAGTCGGTGTGGGCCCCCTGAAGGACTGGGCAGCATTGCCATGGTGGTGGGCCTGGCGGGGGCCAGCGAACTGCTGTTACGCCTAGATGACCTGGGCACTCCGATCCAGGGCTTGCTGAGTGGCTTCGCCAAACAGCTCCCCGGGGACAACAGGGAGAGAGTGCAGCACACGCCGGTCGGGCTCGGCCAGAGGGGACTGTGCCCGCCATATCTGCCGGCGGCCGAGGGTGAGATACGACATCAGCCGGCCCAGTTCCCGCGACGAGTAGGCAAAGGCCTGGAGCCGCGTCACACAGCTCCCGTGATGCCGCGCTCGTCCCCTCCAGCGTCTGGGGGTCCATGACACCTGGCTGGCAGAAGGGAACTTAAATAGGGCGAGAACGCTCCAAGTAAGTAGCCCAAAATAAACTATCAGGCGGAAATAAAAAATAAACGACCGGGCGAACACACCCGTGGTCGGGAATATTAACAAGGATGGCGCCGTGCGCTACAGAACTGATAAACAGCGGCGAGAAACACCGCTTTAATTTAAATGAATGAAAACCGCTTACCTGAGCGACAACAAACCGGCCTCCAGCAGCGAGGACACGCCTCGGAGGGCTAGTCAGCTAACTCCACCAAGCGAGAGCGCTCAGCTTAACGGAGTAACAAACAATACGAATATAACACACAAGACAGCCGGCCCGTGAGCAGGCCGGAGACAAGGCTACACAAAACAAGCAGTTGATAATATTAACAAGGATAGGCACTGTGCGCCACAGAACTGATAAACAGCGGTGAGAAACACCGCTTTAATTTAAATGAATGAAAGCCGCTTCTCAATGTTGGGCATCTGCAGGAGGCCATAGGTAGGGGTGTCCTGCATTGCCGCCAGGGCCCTGCAGTCACTAGGGAGGTGGGAAGGCATCTAGGGTCCGCCCAACACCTCTGTAACTCCTCGATGTATGAGGCCGAGGGCGGAACAGACAACGAGGAAGGCTATGTGGGACCTCTGAAGAAAGCGCTCTGATGCTGGGCCACCGGGGCGTGTCCAACCCCAGACGGGCCAATGCAGCCCTCAGCGTTGGCTGGATGGATGAGCATCCGCCTTCCGACGCTGCCACGGTGCCATGGCTGGTGGCCTGGGAACCGGCCGGAGAGGTGGAGCCGTGACCATCGGACCCACCGCAGTCAAAGCTCTCCGAAGCCCGGATCGACAGTTCATCCAGGCCGCGTGCATCAACGGCCGGTGACAGAAGCGGTGGTGATGGTGAACAGTCGGGCTGCCAGGCAGAAGGGGTGGCTGCGGGAACACTGCCCCCTGTGGCGGAGGCTGAAGATTCGCCAGCAGGGCCTTCATCTCCTCCAGCTCGGTGGACATCACCTCTACCTTCTGAGCCAAATCGCCCGAGCGCTTCTTTTTCGCCTTAGAAGCGAAGACGTGTGGGGGAGCCCACGGCGCTTGCTGGGCCCCGCTGCTGCAGCCGACACCGTGTCCTGTCCCCCCGAGGCCCGGGGGATGTCAGACGGAGAATCCAGCCGAGCCAGCCTGGCGGTCCGCGCAGCCACGCTCAGGCACATGCAGTCTGCGCAGGCCATGTCCGTCAGCCCCTGCCGCAGGTGATCAATACCCAGGCATGAGGGGCACTCGCGGTGGCCGTCCTCCGGTTCGAGGGGGACCGGCAGTTGGCGCAGCGAGAGAAGAGGTCCATGACGCCTGGCTGGCAGAAGGGAACTTAAAAAATAGGGCGAGAACACCCCAAGTAAGCAGCCCAAAATAAACAATCAGGCAGTAATGAAAAACGACCGGGCGAACACACCCGTGGTCGGGAATATTAACAAGGATAGGCGCCATGCGCCACAGCACTGATAAGCAGCGGCGAGAAACACCGTTTTAATTTAGATGAATGAAAACCGCTTACCTGGGTGACAACAAGCCAGCCTCCAGCGGCGAGGACACCGCCCCGGAGGGCTAGTCAGCTAACTCCACCGAGCGAGAGCGCTCAGCTTAACGGAGTAACAATACGAATACAACCCACAAGACCGCCGGCCTGTGAGCAGGCCGGAGACAAGGCTACACAAAATAAGGCGGTTAATAATATTAACAAAGATAGGTGCAGTGCGCCACAGAACTGATAAACAGCGGCGAGGAACACCGCTTTAAATTAAATAAATGAAAACCGCTTACCTGAATGAGGACGAGCCGGCCTCCAGCGGTGAGGACGCCGCCCCGGAGGACTAATCAGCTAACTCCACCGAGCGAGAGCGCTCAGCTTAACGGAGTAACAAACAATACAACACACAAGACCGCCGGCCTGTGAGCAGGCCGGAGACAAGGCTACACAAAATAAGGCGGTTAATAATATTAACAAAGATAGGCGCAGTGCGCCACAGAACTGATAAACAGCGGCGAGAAACACCGCTTTAAATTAAATGAATGAAAACCGCTTACCTGAATGAAGACAAGCCGGCCTCCAGCGGTGAGGACACCGCCCCGGAGGGCTAATCAGCTAACTCCACCGAGCGAGAGCGCTCAGCTTAACGGAGTAATAAATCAATACGAATACAACACACAAGACAGCCGGCCTGTGAACAGGCCGGCGGCGAGGCTACACAAAACAAGGTGGTTAATAATATTAACAAGGATAGGCGCCGAGCGCCGCAGAACTGATAAACAGCGGCGAGAGGAACGCCGCTTTAATTTAAATAAATGAAACCCGCTTACCTGAAGCGAAAACAAGCCGGCCTCCAGCGGTGAGGACACCGCCCCGGAGGGCTAATCAGCTAACTCCACCGAGCGAGAGCGCTCAGCTTACGGAGTAATAAATCAATACGAATATAACGACAAGAAGAAAAGAGTTGGTGGACTTAGCGCAGTTTCTTGGAGGGTGCATAAGCACAGCCCCAACCCTACGGGTAACGAAACTACCACAGCGCTTTGTCCAAATTTCAATCCAACTCGCAACCTGCAAACGCGAGAAGATGTAAGAGGTCACTTCCTGGGTTTACCGGTCTTTTATGCCGGGGTCACGGGGTGACGTCACCCAGGTCACACGTGACTTTGTTGTTACTATTACTCGACCTGCACGTTCGTGTGATGGATATCCATGTGCTGAAAGCACCGCCTCTGGCGGTCAGTAGAAACGAAATAGAACTATCCTGCTACGTACAACAACTAAAATATATTGCTCACGTTCGCCGGATGGGCAATAACCAAGTGCAAAAGCAGCTCCTGTTTGACAAAAATGGTTACAAATGGACGAAATGGGAAAATCTGCTGGGCATAGACACCCAACAGATAAGACGTATGATGATGGACAAATCAAACTTTGAGCAACTGCTGCAACTGCTACAGCAGAAGCACCCCTAGAGAGTTTAACTTTTGACAGGGGAACATGATGATGATGAAGGTACTTGGCTCGGCGGCCACATGAAACGTAAACACCATGGACAGCGGCCAAACTCATAACTCTACAGACCGAAATACACGAAACCAAGTCCTACTAGGGTCTATTTTACCGATCTATGTTCAAGCATCATGCAAGTCTTCCTTCTCCTTGAATGAGACCGTGCATTCAACTGCCTTTTTGACATGACTGCATCGAAATACCACTCAACAATATTTCACGCACTCCATCAAGAAAAAAGTTAAACATGATGAACACGGGCATACTGTTTTGAGCGTACGATTTTTTTAAAAAGAAACTAGCTACATCAAAGTCCTTCAATAAACCCATCCTTTAGCGCAAATGAGCTTAACCTAGTTCAAAGCATGACGCTAGCAGTAGCTGCATAAGGCTGCTGGGCCATAGAAGGTTCATGCTGCACGCTGCATGGTGCACACTACACGTTACATGCGTGTAAAGAAAAGTGGACAAACGTAGCATGACTTGCTCTGGGCCATAGAACGGCGTTCACGTTGCACGCTGCACACTTCACGCGTGAAGCGTGAAATGAACATGCACACTTTTTTCTAGGCGTGAAGATGGAAATTCCAGTCAATGCATGCGGTCACCGCCGCGCCAGCCAATCAGAACGGGTCTAGGGAGATAACTCTATGCTTTCAGGGGAAAACTTCAGAAAAAATATAATTGAATGGTATAATTGAAAAATAGTTCTTCATCGGGATTGTCAAGCAGATTATAGAATGTTCGGTGAAATTCACCACGGGTTTCTCTCAGAAGGAAGTGTTCTCGGCTCCAAATTCTGTTCCTTTTTCTCTTCCTCTGTCTCAGTAAAAGCAGAATGAGGCAATCGTCATCATCCGAAGAGTCCATATTGCGGTCAAAATAGAACAGACGCAACACGTGAACATCCAAGCATGAAGTTTAATGGCCCAGGGTCCGGTTCTTCACGTGAACGTGTAGCGTGTAGCGTGCAGCATGCAGCGTGAACCTTCTATGGCCCAGCAGCCTAAGGCAAAATCATGTGGGCCTTTCGTCAACAACAAGCCACGGCGGCCAAACATTAATAATCAAGCGTCCTTACCTTAAAACGTTGTCTTGACCACAGAACTTCTCAAGTATTTCACTTAAATCCACACGGGTTAACAACACACCCAACACAGCTAGCGAGAAATGTGGATCTGCGCTAGCTTTGTATTGCTATTCCCCTCAGTATGCTTACTCTGTCTGCTGCCCAAACTGTGAACATTATAGCCTACAATCTTTTCATCAATTTCTTCACTAGATGCCGTTTTAGACATTTTATTATCCCCATCAAAATATGCTATTATACTAACAGGCAGTGGCGGCTCCTGAATTTTTTTTCAGGGGGGGGGGCAATTTTCCCCCGTTATGTCTACACGGACCGTAAATGTCCACAGGACTGAAGTAAATTGACCTAGGTAGCAAATCAATTGGCCAAACTTGTTTTTGCCTGGTAAATTCAGATATCAATATAGACAATATCTCTTCTCTCCACTAGGTGGCAACACTAAACAAGTTAAAGGTGGCAAACTAAGGTAGCCTAGTAAACTAGACCCACCCGCCTAGCGGCCAAAAATATTTTTGCCTACAAGTGGCAAATATTCACATTTAGTCTGGCTTGCCAGGCTAAAACTAAGGAAGATTCATTGTGAAGCCTTCAAAGCAAAACATCTGGCATCACAATCAATTAATATTACATTACTCATTTATTTTCTCATATTATTCCAGTATTCTATAAGAAGTAGACACAAATTCTTAATTATAAACATATTCTAATTTCTTCAATTAGAAAGAATGCAATTAAAGTGGCAGGATATAAATCCAAAACAAGTGTTTAAGTTTTGAAAAAGATGAAGAAAAGCAGAACCATCAAACAAACATGTGCAGCTTAATTATGTGGGTTTTTTTTTAATATGGAATTGCACCATTTTAACAACAAATAATAATTCTAAATAAATTCTGCAGTTTTTTTCCCCAAGAATTCCTCCAGAAAGCCATGCCTTAAAAGGAAATTACAAGCATGTCAATGAACACAAAAGGCTTTAGTTATTTAGCTATATACACACAAGGTTATACAAGGTTTTGTAGTCAGTGCAACTTGGCTTAACAAGTTGGAAAAAAGGTAAGGTGCTGCTGGCTCCAATGAACACATATACTGTACAATATATAAAAACTGAAAATATGCTTAATTTACACCAAGTCAGAGAGAACTTGAGGCTACTGAAATATTCCAAGCATGGCAATGTTAAACTGCCATTGGTAAAACACACACACACAAAAACAACTTTTGCCTAGTAAATTCAAATATCAGATATCACTGTACCGTCTGCTGTGCTACTTCCAGGGTGGAAGAGAACGCAAGGGTACCAAAAAAGAGCTCCATCACAGCCAGCTAGCCAAGTTTTCCGGTGGTACCAGTTCTTGTTAAAACCTCTTGAGCAGGTCTTCTCCCCCTTCGTAGACACTTGCTTGATGTTTAAATTCGGTCTAGGAGGTCCTCGCTGTTTGATTGCCGTTTTCTCCTCATTGGTACGACGACTAAATGGAACTTCTTTCAGAGACGCTATCGTATTGTTGAACTCAACACTCGCCGCCATCTTCATAGAATGTTCACACATTTCCCACGCAAGTTGCGTTTTCCAGCCCAAAATTATGTTCAAAACCCGCCAAAATGCACAATCTGGCAACACTTGCGCGGCGCAACAGGCGTATGACGTAAACACGCTGCTTGTGCGAGCACATAAAACCTAATAGAAAATGCATTAGGAGCGTGATTTTCGAAAAAAAAATGTACGTACCATTACTGTCAATGGGAGATTTTGGGGCAAATATGAACCTGACAGAAATCTCCCCAAAAGGGCGTGGCTACACCAGGCGCAACCTTAGCCTGATTGGACAATGACATTACTGTTGCCGTGGTAGTAGGAGTAGATTAAAAAAAAAAAATCTCCCTCCCTGTTTGGGAGTACGTCGCCCAAATCGCCCCTATTAACGAGCCGCCAGTGCTAACAGGATTATAACTCAAATCACACGACACGTATTCAAATCACAACTGATTTATTTTACTGTTGGACAGATCATAGCATATCTAGCCTAGCTGCTGGTAGGCTGATAACTGATAAGTAGCTGATGTTCTGAACAGATTGGTGATCCTTACCTTAAAAAAGTCTGTAACTTTAGGCAACGATTCTATCATTACCTGCATCTCTCTCTTTTTTTCCTTTTATGCGCCCCGCTAACATGTGAACGCTTCATCTTTCAAAGCCTCTAAATTTGTGTCTCAGTAGTCTGCAGTCTTTGGCGCGCTTTCGTGCGTGACGTTACATTTTGTTACATTTTATTCTGGTCCAGTTGTGGGTGTTTGTTTCGCGAACCACATCCACCATGTCTCTTACAGCAGGCTACTGTGCGCTCATTTATTTCTAACCTTATTTCTATCCGTACATTAATGTAGGCCCACGATTCCGACAGTTTATTATTTTATTAATATTACAAGGCCCCTGATTGGCTGTGGCCCAGGGGCTTGAGCCCCCCCTTAAAGCGCCGGTGCATGTCTGCCATCGTCTGTGTGAGACTCGCGCGCGCGACAACTGTCCTTCCCGTGATTCATTTCCAGAACGCATTTCCCCTTCTCCGTTTTAGCCTTTTTTTTTATTTTTTATTTATTTATTTATTTTTTACTCAGTAACAGTTGTGATGGAAAATGTACCGAAGTACACTACTTAAAAGAAAACATACTTAAGTAAAAGTACACTCTTTAAAAATTACTTGAAAAAGTATAAGTACACAAAAAAGCTACTCAAGTACAGTAACGCGAGTAATGTAATTCGTTACTTTCCACCTCTGGAAACTTCCTTATGATTATAAAAATAGTATTACATTTTGCATTGCGTTTGTCATTTTAAATAAGTGTAAAATAGCAAGGAGCTACAGAGTTGCATTGATTAGGCTACTAATAGACCTGAAGCAATCATTCCTGCATTAATGTTATTGTGTTGCTGGGTTTAAGCTCAACTTCCATTAAAGGAGGCACTGGGGGGAAAAAAAAAACCTTCCTGTCCTGGTCTGATACTCATTACACAACACTACACTAAATAATTAAATCACAATGCAACAGAGATATGAATTAAAAACATCTCATTCTTGCTAAGATTGACTCTACATCAGGGTTTCTCAGACTTCTTTGCTCTGGGGCCCAGTAATGTTAGGCCTTGGTGCTGCAAGGCCCTGCATAGGCCTACGCTTCTGTGCGCCCCCCACCACACACACACACACATCGTGTGCGCCTCCATAGATAGATAGATACATACATAGTTTATTATTATTATTATTATTATTATTTTTTTTTGTTAGTAGTACTTGTTACAAGTAGCAGGCTTATACCAGTATAACAATATTTTGGCTAAATAAGACCTAATAGGAGTGCATTGGCAGAATTGTAGAAAATTGCCAAATGACCAGTAACTGTCCAAAGATATGCCATTATAATAATAATAATAATTATTATTATTATTATTATTAGTAGTAGTAGTAGGCCTATTATTATTATTATTATTATTATTATTATTATTATTGCTTAGGCCTAAACTATTATTAAACAAGGGAAACTAACAGAAGTGCTTTGGCTTTGAGATTATTGCTAAATTACATAAATATACTGATATGTAGGCCCAATAATTTGACTATTATTAATATTATTATTAATAATAATAACCTATTATTACCATTTGCGCAAGAACCATTAAACCAAGATTTTTTTTAAAACTACACCTTTGAACTTGAAGCACTGCCAAACAGTGCCTCAATAACATACACACAGTTATAAAAAGGTCTACCAGAAACATGGGACCTCAAATCGAGAAACCTAAAGACCCACTGTAGCCCTAATCACTGACTGATTACACAGTCCCAGTATGATGAAGGGAGAACTGAACGTAGGCTACGTGCTGACTTTTAACCTCAAATGACAGGCCCAGTCACCCACAGAGATTTGGTAAAAGAAAAGTCAGCATTCTAATGCGAAGGATGTGCCTGCTTTCTCGCCACTAACAGGTCGAAACGAGGAAGACAGGGTGACAAGGCCACTCGGAGCGTGTTTTCTGAGTTGAGCCTGTTTCGGTATTTTGTCTTTGTGGCTGTCAAATGTGAAAATGAGGTCTCGCAGAGGTACGGTATGTTGAATGGAAAGGCATCAGTGTTTTCACTGCCATCTCACTCAGCTGGGGATATTCATCGCAGCATGACAGCCAGAATTCAGACAGAGAAAGTCGACCAAATCTCGACTGCAGACCAGCATCGCACAAAAGCTCCAGAAGTTTATCCTGCACCACAGGTGGCAGAGCGCTCGTTTCTGGGTTGGTGAACGGATCTCTTACCCATTGCTTTTCCGTGAGATGGGATTTTGAGGGGAAATATGAATCAAAATGACGCAGTGTTTCGGTAAGGTGTTGCGCGATCACTGCTGGCACCTGCCCCAAATCCACACCTTCATCAGCCAGAGACGACAGACAGCAGAACATGTCAAACACACCTCTATTAACTCTGTTGGTCCAGACTGAGAGCTTCTTTTTGAAAGCCATGATTGTATCATTGGCTTGAAAAATGTCACACGCTTGGCCTTGGACCGACAGGTTTAGCATATTGAAATGGTCCAGGATATCAGAAAGATAAGCTACCTTTATAAGCCAAGACTGATCTCGCAGGTGATTGGCAAGATTGGACTGTTTATTTGTCAAGAATACCTCAACCTCATGCCTCAACTCGTACACTCTGTTCACCACTTTACCCCGTGACAGCCAACGAACCTCAGAGTGCAAGAGCAGATGAACATGATCTGCACCCATCTCATCACACAGAGCTGTAAATAGACAGGAATTTGTCAGATTGGCCTTAATGAAGTTCACTATTTTGACCACTTGATTTAAAACTTCATGAAGCTCTGTGGACAGGTGTTTAGAGGCAAGTACCTTTCGATGAATAACACAGTGCGTTGCCTGCACTGATGGTGAAATGGCTTTTACCCAAGCAACAACTCCGTTGTGCCTGCCGGTCATAGCCGCTGCCCCATCTGTGCAGACACCGACGCAATGCCCCCATATCAACCCATGCCCAGAGATGTACCCATCAAGCATATGGAATATTTCTCCAGCAGTTGTGGTCCCTGGAAGCACCTTACAAAACAAAAAATCCCCATGAAACCGGCCCTCATGAGCATATCTGATGTAGACCAGAAGCATAGCCAAGTTAGAGAGCTCCGTGGTCTCATCTAATTGAATGGCAAACCAGTCAGATGACTTCGCCCTTTCTAAAATTTGCATTTCGATGTCTGCCGCCATATCGTCAATTCAACAACAGACCGTATCATTTGACAGAGGAATCTCTCTTACTTTGGCTGCAGCAGCCGGACCCAACACCTCACTACAAGCAGTAACAATCGAAGGCATAATTAGCTTCTCCCCAACTGTGAAGGGTGCCTGACATTTGGAAATGTGCTGTGAAATCATGTATGATGCCTTTGTTAGCTTTTCATTCTCGGTCAAATTACTTTTCAACACTTTAGTTTGGGTGGCCAATTCATCACGTTTTCTTCTGAAAAATCCTCTGATTTATCCTTGAGATGCGAATGTTTAGTTTCCAAATGCCGGCGTAATTTGGATGGCTTCATAGCTTCGTTGCTTAGCATGGTTTGGCAGATAACACAGATTGGTTGCAGGGGACAACTATCACTTGAAATAAAGCCGAATTGTATGTATGAAGGGTCGTAATTGTGAGTGAATGGGTGATATTTTTTTTGCCTCTTGCTCATGTTGTGTATCTGCACTGTCAGATGGACGCTTTCCAAAGAAAGAGTCAAAAGTAGCTTGCTTTGAACATGCCATGATATTGCTCTCATAAAGTGTGTGTGTGCTACGTGGCACACAGTGACAAAAGCAGTGACAGAGCCAGCCAATCGCTCTTCTACATAATACTGACTACTAGTGCAGAGGCAGGCTTGCGGACCGACGGTAATCTTCTCTCGGACCGGTACCGGTCCACGGCCCATAGATCGAGAAACACCGCTCTACATCATAAAGGTGTGCCAAATAAGACAAAGTTCACCTTTCAGTCACATTTATAGTCTACCTTATTCGATTAATAATAAGCTACTAATTCATTTTCAGGGAGCGATCTATTGATCTATGCGGAGTTGCCCAAAAGCACCCTAGCACAAAGATGATCATTAAATGGTAGAGCAAGCAGCACAATGAACACACACACACTCTCTCTCTCTCTCTCTCTCTTAGTTAAGATGCTCTTAGTATTAAGAGGCTTTTGGGAAACCCATCCCTGTTCGTCTAACCCCCTTCCTTTTTCCTTAATGTGAGTTGGCTCCCGACGTTCACCTCAAAGATCCGATTCAAAGATCCAACTCAAATCGATGGATACTATATGGATACTTAAATATTAAGTCGATAAAAGAAATAAAAATCATGTGATGGATGTTTTAACTACGGAAGCATACGGAAGCATATTAGGGCCACTTAGAGAAAATATTTTTTTCTAAATTCCGAGATTAAAAGTCGGAAATTTCAAGAAAAAACTCGAAATTCCGAGATTAAAAGTCGAAATTGTCGAGAAAAAAAGTCAAAATTTGAGATTAAAAGTCGAAATCTTCGAGAAAAAAAGTCAAAATCTTCGAGAAAAAAAGTCGAAATTTTCGAGATTAAAAGTCGAAATCTTCGAGATTAAAAGTCGAAATTTTCGAGATTAAAAGTTGAAATTTTCGAGAAAAAAAGTCGAAATTATGACATACAAAGAATGCATGCTCTAACTGCTGCCATGGCAACGAATGGCCACCAGAAAGGGAAGTCGTGGAAAGTGGCTGCTAACCGGCCTGGCCCTGAACATGTGAACTTAGCGACGTTGACTCTGAATGCAAGACACAAGGGATGCAGTTGAAAGGTAAGATTATCATTCTGTTTGATGTTACATTGCGGATATGGTTAAGGGTACGCAATATCAATTAGGATCAGAAGTGACACTTACTACCATGCAGGCTGCATGCTACAACCACACGGCGTACTGCTAGTTTAGAAACCTGGACATGACACTACCCTTAGTAGCCGATCATGTCCGAGTGCTAAACGTTTGTGCGTGCAGTGAAACGACACACTTGGTGTCCGTATAATGACTGCAGAAACCCATTTCATCTAGCTAGTATTGCTAATATTATACTAACGCCACTACAGTGGGCCTGAGCCTCGTCTGTAGAGCAGAAGGGTTTCCAAGTCACCTCTAATATTTCAATCTAGAGACATCAAACATAATTTGCCTCGGCAGGCTAGATGAATAATTCCACTTGTACCTACCTGAAGTGTCATGAGTCCAGGAGTTAAATTCCTATTAAACGTTTTCTGGTGAGATTAGCCCACTGAATTGTTTTCGTTTTGGATTAATTGGCTATGAAAGTAGTTTAATCAAGGAAGATAACATTAGCCTAAATTTGGGCTCAGCATGGGATGACTTTTGATGTTATCAGGGAAACCTGTGGGGATAAGATGGAACAGGCATATCTGTCCATACAATGTGATAGTAAAATATTGTGATTTCTACAGAAAGTATCATATGTGAACGTTCTGTTATGACTTTTCTCAGTTTAACACACTGATTTTCATATTTTCCTGTATGAAGTAGTTATCACACATGAAAATTAAATACATGATGTCAGAAGCACGTTGCAAATATTATCTGGTGCTACTCAAATTCTTCAGTGTTATAATTTAATGCACTTGATCTGAGAATTAATAATGTATATATTTATTGTAGATTGATTCCAGCATCATAAACCTAATGACAGATGACCAGCTAAGGGAATATCTGCCTTCCTATGGTGACCGACTGGCTGTTTTTGGATACTGCAGACGGAAGGAAAAAGAACCCAGAAGTCACAAGTCAAAGGTCTTTGAGCGGCTTAAAGCAAAGATTGCAGGGAAAAAAGCTGATCGTGTGTCTGACAGTGAGTGTCAAACCACAGCAAGAAATGCTCAGAAGAATGAGAGAAAAATTGAATTGGGATGGTTGCATTTTAGGAAAGGGGAATTTGTGCAGGTACGAACCAAAAAAGGAGGTGGAACCAGAAAAATGAGTGTTCAGAAGGAAAGTAAAAAATCAGACCTGATTGATAAAGCTGTGCAGTTGTTTTTTCCAGGTGGAAGAAATGCAGAGGGGAAGCTTGATTTTGACTGTGAGTTAACTGACTTTCAGCAGCATTCACTAGATGTTAGTGTCACCGCCTTGTTGACCACTTTTTTTTTGTATTTTGTTTGAGTTTACTTTACAAATTTTAAGTGGCATGAACTTTAAGTGGTATGCTGCAGAGAATTGTGAATACCTGTTGTGTGCTTTAAGGACAACAAAATGCCTTCTAATAATGGATTAGGCCTACTGTTGTACTGTTGTTGTTTTGTCTGCCTGGGAAGAGTTATTATCAGCAGAAAATTCCAGTTATCTTTATAAATAATTTCAGATGAGATGTCATGGATTTTAGTCGGAATTACCAATGTATGACTACTTGTTTACATTTCTCATGGCAACCACTGTTTTACTCCATACAGTTGCTGTTTACAAAAAAAAAAAATCTTACTTTTGAAGGCTTCCTTCTGTAAAGATTTTAAGGTGGCATTACAGTTCCAATGAAATTATATAGTTTTGCATTCTTTGTATTGTGATCTTTTAAATATCTGAATAAATAATTCAGTTAAAACTTGTTAGGATTTTGCATTTTTATTCATATTTGCAAATGTTGAATGGTAGAACAAAATAACTTGACTGCTAATACATTTGATGTGAAAATAAGAAGCTGCATCTTTTAAAGCAGGTATTACAAGTAAAAAAAAAATTTTAATTGGCAATCAGTTAAACTGCAATATTTCAAATTGTGAATAAAATGGGCAAAGGAAAAAACAAAAAGACATCTCTGAAATGGCCTGTGCCTGTTGAGGTGTCCACGACCATGGCAACCTTGACATCATGTGTATCTTGTTGTGGATGTTACGGGATGCTTGAATACAGTACTATCATCTTACAACAGGTGACAAGACCGCGTCCAATAAAATTAATGATTTACACCAAGATCATTGTTTATCAGCTGTCTGAGTGTGAGATACAGGTTAACTGTTTCAAACACATTTGTTAATGACAGATTATGCTCTGACATTAGGTCCACACAAATGTGAAACACATCATCACATGGAAAGTCTTTGAACATACACTCTTCAAGGCAGACTTCAACTTTCTCCAGGTCCACATTCTGCAAATAGTCTCTGCCTCCGTACAGCTGAGGGACTGCATGTAATATGGAGGGACGTCCATGAGGTGAACGAGAGTTGTGGACTTGATGGACTCTGTGGTCATTCCAAGTCGATACAACCCCATCAACTTCTTCCTAGAGATCAGACATAATATTCAGTATATAAATTCTGTATTACAGTTTCAGTAACAGTATCCTGATTATTTAAGATGGAGTGGTTGAAATGGTTTCATTTGGGTGGGAGAGGGGGTGGGCACAATACAAACAAACCAGGAGCAGGGGTGTTGAAGTGGGAGGCAAAGTGGGATTCATTATCCAGGACCCAGTAGTAGGGGCCCTGGGCTAAGGGATGGGACGTTTTTTTAGGCCGAGGCACTATTGTGTAATGCCATGTGTAACAAATTCTCAGATCAAGTGCATTAAATTATAACACTGAAGAATGAGTAGCACCAGATAATATTTGCAAAGTGCTTCTGACATGTATTTAATTTTCATGTGTGATAACATTACTTCATACAGGAAAATATGAAAATCAGTGCGTTAAACTGAGAAAAGTCATAACAGAACGTTCACATATGATACTTTCTGTAGAAATCACAATATTTTACTATCACATTGTATGGACAGATATGCCTGTTCCATCTTATCCCCACAGGCTTCCCTGATAACATCAAAAGTCATCCCATGCTGAGCTCAAATTTAGGCTAACGTTATCTTCCTTGATTAAACTACTTTCATAGCCAATTAATCCAAAACGAAAACAATTCAGTGGGCTAATCTCACCAGAAAACGTTTAATAGGAATTTAACTCCTGGACTCATGACACTTCAGGTAGGTACAAGTGGAATTATTCATCTAGCCTGCCGAGGCAAATTATGTTTGATGTCTCTAGATTGAAATATTAGAGGTGACTTGGAAACCCTTCTGCTCTACAGACGAGGCTCAGGCCTACTGTAGTGGCGTTAGTATAATATTAGCAATACTAGCTAGATGAAATGGGTTTCTGCAGTCATTATACGGACACCAAGTGTGTCGTTTCACTGTACGCACAAACGTTTAGCACTCGGACATGATCGGCTACTAAGGGTAGTGTCATGTCCAGGTTTCTAAACTAGCAGTACGCCTTGTGGTTGTAGCATGCAGCCTGCATGGTAGTAAGTGTCACTTCTGATCCTAATTGATATTGCGTACCCTTAACCATATCCGCAATGTAACATCAAACAGAATGATAATCTTACCTTTCAACTGCATCCCTTGTGTCTTGCATTCAGAGTCAACGTCGCTAAGTTCACATGTTCAGGGCCAGGCCGGTTAGCAGCCACTTTCCACGACTTCCCTTTCCGGTGGCCATTCGTTGCCATGGCAGCAGTTAGAGCATGCGTTCTTTGTATGTCATAATTTCGACTTTTTTTCTCGAAGATTTCGACTTTTAATCTCGAAAATTTAGACTTTTTTTCTCGAAGAGTTTGACTTTTTTTCTCGAAAATTTCGACTTTTTTTCTTGGAATTTCGAGTTTTTTCTTGAAATTTCCGACTTTTAATCTCGGAATTTAGAAAAAAATATTTTCTCTAAGTGGCCCTAATACATTTCCGTAGAAGCGTATTAGGGCCACTTGGAGAAAATATTTTTTTCTAAATTCCGAGATTAAAAGTCGGAAATTTCAAGAAAAAACTCGAAATTCCGAGATTAAAAGTCGAAATTTGAGAAAAAAAGTCGAAATTTTCGAGAAAAAAAGTTGAAATTTTCGAGAAAAAAAGTCGAAATTTTCGAGAAAAAAAGTCGAAATTATGACATACAAAGAACGCATGCTCTAACTGCTGCCATGGCAACGAATGGCCACCGGAAAGGGAAGTCGTGGAAAGTGGCTGCCAACCGGCCTGGCCCTGAACATGTGAACTTAGCGACGTTGACTCTGAATGCAAGACACAAGGGATGCAGTTGAAAGGTAAGATTATCATTCTGTTCTGTTTGATGTTACATTGCGGATATGGTTAAGGGTACGTAATATCAATTAGGATCAGAAGTGACACTTACTACCATGCAGGCTGCATGCTACAACCACACGGCGTACTGCTAGTTTAGAAACCTGGACATGACACTACCCTTAGTAGCCGATCATGTCCGAGTGCTAAACGTTTGTGCGTGCAGTGAAACGACACACTTGGTGTCCGTATAATGACTGCAGAAACCCGTTTAATCTAGCTAGTATTGCTAATATTATGCTAACGCCACTACAGTAGGCCTGAGCCTCGTCTGTAGAGCAGAAGGGTTTCCAAGTCACCTCTAATATTTCAATCTAGAGACATCAAACATATAATTTGCCTCGGCAGGCTAGATGAATAATTCCACTTGTACCTACCTGAAGTGTCATGAGTCCAGGAGTTAAATTCCTATTAAACGTTTTCTGGTGATATTAGCCCACTGAATTGTTTTCGTTTTGGATTAATTGGCTATGAAAGTAGTTTAATCAAGGAAGATAACGTTAGCCTAAATTTGGGCTCAGCATGGGATGACTTTTGATGTTATCAGGGAAGCCTGTGGGGATAAGATGGAACAGGCATATCTGTCCATACAATGTGATAGTAAAATATTGTGATTTCTACAGAAAGTATCATATGTGAACGTTCTGTTATGACTTTTCTCAGTTTAACGCACTGATTTTCATATTTTCCTGTATGAAGTAGTGTTATCACACATGAAAATTAAATACATGATGTCAGAAGCACTTTGCAAATATCTGGTGCTACTCAAATTCTTCAGTGTTATAATTTAATGCACTTGATCTGAGAATTTGTTACACATGGCATTACACAATAGTGCCTCGGCCTAAAAAAACGTCCCATCCCTAGCCCAGGGCCCCTACTACTGGGTCCTGGATAATGAATCCCACTTTGCCTCCCACTTCAACACCCCTGCTCCTGGTTTGTTTGTATTGTGCCCACCCTCTCTCCCACCCTAATGAAACCATTTCAACCACTCCATCTTAAATAATCAGGATACTGTTACTGAAACTGTAATACAGAATTTATATACTGAATATTATGTCTGATCTCTAGGAAGAAGTTGATGGGGTTGTATCGACTTGGAATGACCACAGAGTCCATCAAGTCCACAACTCTCGTTCACCTCATGGACGTCCCTCCATATTACATGCAGTCCCTCAGCTGTACGGAGGCAGAGACGATTTGCAGAATGTGGACCTGGAGAAAGTTGAAGTCTGCCTTGAAGAGTGTATGTTCAAAGACTTTCCATGTGATGAGGATGTGTTTCACATTTGTGTGGACCTAATGTCAGAGCATAATCTGTCATTAACAAATGTATTTGAAACAGTTAACCTGTATCTCACACTCAGACAGCTGATAAACAATGATCTTGATGTAAATCATTAATTTTATTGAACGCGGTATTGTCACCTGTTGTAAGGTGAGATAGTACTGTATTCAAGCATCCCGTAACATCCACAACAAGATACACATGATGTCAAGGTTGCCATGGTCGTGGACACCTCAACAGGCACAGGCCATTTCAGAGATGTCTTTTTGTTTTTTCCTTTGCCCATTTTATTCACAATTTGAAATATTGCAGTTTAACTGATTGCCAATTAAAATGTTTTTTTACTTGTAATACCTGCTTTAAAAGATGTAGCTTCTTATTTTCACATCAAATGTATTAGCAGTCAAGTTATTTTGTTCTACCATTCAACATTTGCAAATATGAATAAAAATGCAAAATCCTAACAAGTTTTAACTGAATTATTTATTCAGATATTTAAAAGATCACAATACAAAGAATGCAAAGCTATATAATTTCATTGGAACTGTAATGCCACCTTAAAATCTTTACAGAAGGAAGCCTTCAAAAGTAAGATTTTTTTTTTGTAAACAGCAACTGTATGGAGTAAAACAGTGGTTGCCATGAGAAATGTAAACAAGTAGTCATACATTGGTAATTCCGACTAAAATCCATGACATCTCATCTGAAATTATTTATAAAGATAACTGGAATTTTCTGCTGATAATAACTCTTCCCAGGCAGACAAAACAACAACAGTACAACAGTAGGCCTAATCCATTATTAGAAGGCATTTTGTTGTCCTTAAAGCACACAACAGGTATTCACAATTCTCTGCAGCATACCACTTAAAGTTCATGCCACTTAAAGTGTGTAAAGTAAACTCAAAAACAAAATACAAAAAAAAAAAAAAAGTGGTCAACAAGGCGGTGACACTAACATCTAGTGAATGCTGCTGAAAGTCAGTTAACTCACAGTCAAAATCATCAAGCTTCCCCTCTGCATTTCTTCCACCTGGAAAAAACAACTGCACAGCTTTATCAATCAAGTCTGATTTTTTACTTTCCTTCTGAACACTCGTTTTTTGGTTCCACCTCCTTTTTTGGTTCGTACCTGCACAAATTCCCCTTTCCTAAAATGCAACCATCCCAATTCAATTTTTCTCTCATTCTTCTGAGCATTTCTTGCTGTGGTTTGACACTCACTCTCAGACACGCGATCAGCTTTTTTTCCCTGCAATCTTTGCTTTAAGCCGCTCAAAGACCTTTGACTTGTGACTTCTGAGTTCTTTTTCCTTCCGTCTGCAGTATCCAAAAACAGCCACAGGGGTTTTTCTAGAAAAAAGTAGTATGAGGGAGCACACATTCGCACGGATGCGAGGGAGCGAAGCAACCGGGGGGAAGGGGGGGGGTCCCCCCCCTTCCGCAGTGTGAAGCCTTTGAAAATTTGAAGCTTAAATGGGACATTCTGAATATGTTCAATATGTTCAATGCGGGCGTTTTCTGTTGCCTGCGCCGTTCGATGTTGTTTGGATTTTGCATGCTCCCACGCCTTGTCAACCCGCAAGCTAGTGCAGGGAATCTTGCTCCAGATATATTCCCCATTTTGTTGGCGCTGGTTGTGCCGCTTACAAATGTGGCACATCATCCCTGTTTTATTGTTGACAGGATAAAGCCAGGGGTATCCCTTCTCCCATGCCTCCTGATATCCAACCAGATGTCCTGAGTTCTTTTTCTTGGGCCTTCGTTTCATATTGGTAAAAAGAAAAAAAAAAATCAGCTTCATTGTAGACCCCATTATATCGGGTCTTCAGAGTCTCAGTTTATGTTACTATGTACAAGTTGAAAACAAACCAAAAAAAAAATGGACATAGCTTCACTGTAGACCTGGGGTCTTTGTCTATTTTGTCAACATTGGAAATTTAAATAACACTTTGACACAAACTAAAAACAATACTCAATTCAAATTACACACAACTACAACTACTAATTCCTCATTATTCAAATTGTGACTTACTCTACTATGATTGAAATTGAAATTTATATTTAGAATTCAAATGCATTCAAGTTGCACAGAAATAAACATTCATTAGAGAAATCTGATGTTTTCTTATACTTAGAGTTAGTTGTTCATAATGAATGAAAAAAATAATTCCAGAATTATTTTCTCTAAAAGGAAACTGTTATAAATAAAGTATATTTTGTAAAGTTGGAATCTAACTCAATTAACAAACTTTTAAAGTTTGAGACCATGCAAAAAAAAAATATTTAAAAAATACATACTTGAACTTTTCCAGGAACTTGGCCCAGTCATCTTCTTCTGCCCCGGACATTCTTTAGCTTTCTTCCGTTTTGTACCGCGGGATGACATCTTTAAATGCCCAAGCATAAACCAAAACTCGCAATCATAAGCGCCCGTGCTAGTGGGTGAAAGGTCATTCAATCTCGAGAAATCACGCTCTACAAGTCAGCTGACCTTACATATTACCCATAGACATAAAATCTCGCGAGAACAGAAAACATGGCGACTCGGTCGGGGAAACTCCGATTCGGATCGTTTTTGCACCGTTAAACTTTTGGATCGGAATATTTTTGGAGTAATTATAACATTTTTGGGGAACAGACACATTGTCAAGTGGTGGTACTGGGATATTTTCACGGAGAAAAGATCGTTTTGAGAAATATTGTATGTTGTACGGCAGCATGTAAGTACACAGCCCAAGTGTGACTTAGGTTAAATCGGCATTCCGGTAAGAGGGCGCAAGCCGGGAGTATGAGGGCGCAGCGCCCCTGTTCCCTTATTTAGAAAAAACCCTGAGCCAGTCGGTCACCATAGGAAGGCAGATATTCCCTTAGCTGGTCATCTGTCATTAGGTTTATGATGCTGGAATCAATCTACAATAAATATATGTAAGGGGCAGCGCCCACTTAAAGACAACTAACCTGAGTTTACTTAGAACTAAATGGGATAGCGGCTGGTATAGGAATAGTAGTTACTTGAGATATGTGCATGTGTGTGTGTGTATGTATAGCTGTGTGTTATGTCTAATGTTTCCCACCCCACAACTTAGAATAAGAAACCAGTTTGAATAAACCAATTATTTTATTAGAGCTCTAAGCTCCAAGGCTACTAGCAAATGTTAAATGAAATAATGAGATATCTTTAGAAAAATAATAAAACAAAATAAAAGTAGATAAGTAATCTTCAGTAGTTCACTTAAATTTCTGTTACAAAGGGGCCTTCAGAGGCAGTTTAACACATTCAGTTTCTTATTAACCCAACACTCTTGTTTTCAATATCAACCTAGGTGTTTCACACAACACAATTAACAAACCTATGGGTCCTGGGACTGCACTAATAAATACACTGAATAATAGTATCAAACAGTAAATTTCGTTTGCAAAAAAAAAAATCAAAATAAGCCTGATTAGCCCACCTTAATACACTCACTAGGGCAATCAAAAGTAAGGCTACCACCACATAAATGAAAGACCTTCAACGTTACAGTGTACAAATCAAAATCACCATGCACGAGTAGGAATACAGGCAATAATGTCACGGAGTTCCGAATGTCCATAAACGCAATTGTGAGCACAGTTCCTCAACGTGAAACGACGTTACTCAGTTCCATAGCACTTAATCCAGCAGTTGCACAAATGTTTAGTCTTTAAGGAGTTGTAAAGGACTCCTTAAAACAGTGCTGCTTTACGTGAGGTCAGGTGGCAGGGTATACTCACAAACCCGTGGAAGGAGAGCGAGGGAGAGAATGAAGGAAACTTTCAACCTGTTCGGATTGGAGCAAACCAGTGTTCATGGACCCCAGCGCCGTCCTCTCGCAGAGACTCGCCAGCTGTCACCACTCACACCGTTCCAACACCCGAACTTTGCAAATGACAAGTTTCCTAGTCAACAGAATAAAACTTCACCGCACCAAACTTCTCCGGCTCATGTGCTCGCCGCCATGTTTCGAATTGTCCCTTTGTTCAACTCCGCTCCGCCTCTCCACTCTCCCTCCACACCTGACGTGCCCTCTCATTGGCTAAGGAGCCACTCATGCTCTCTCCCACATTCCCCCTTCCAAACCCTGCCACCACCAAGACTTCATGACAGCACTGGACCACGTTGAGCAATGTCCATTAGCACGCCATAGTCCAGACGTGCCACAGGGACCACAAAAAAAGCCCCTCTCTTCTTCTTTTTTTTTTTTCTTTTACATCAAACATAAACAGAGGTAGCACACAAGGTAAGAACACGATACATGTTAAAATCAAATGCAATAACATATTACAGCAAATCAAAACATGTTTAAACTATTTCAAGACATAATCCTGAAACCTAATAGGGAGTTGACCCCTTGAACTTCTCTGAGGCCTAGGAGGCAGAGGCTGATCCTCACTATCTGTACTGGACCCATCTACATCAGCAAATGATGCACTTCCCTCTGACTCCACCCCTGTACCCTGGCCTTCATCTAAAACTGAATGCTCACTATGTTCATCCCCACTACCAGTGTCAGAGTTACTGTGTTGTGGACCGTGGGTGTGCATGTTGTGAGTGTGTTGTGTATGGTGCATGTGAGGTTCATGGGGGGGACTATATGGCACATAAATCATATCGCCTTCGTCAGACATAGTCTGATCTAAAGCCCTATGTGAACAATGGGATTTGGGACTTCTTTGAAACCTGGGGACTTCGAAAGTGCAGGGTTTCAACTGGTCTCTGTGTACAACTCGAGTAGGGCCACCAGCCTCTGGCTTAATGGTGAAGACTGGCATATCAGGGTGGTTCTGGGCCACCACCAGGTAGGGATCTGACTCCCAGCGATCCTGAATCTTATTTCTTCCCCGTCGTCGGTGATTCTGCAAAAGAACTCTGTCTCCCGGTCTAAGAAGCGCTCCGCGGGCTTTGCGATCATAAATCCTCTTCCGTCTCCGAGAGGCGTCCTGTCCAGCTTGGCGTGCTGCATCTACTGCGGTCCGTAACCGCTGATGATGGCTGAGGACCCACTCATCAAGGTTTTCAACATCACTAACTTGCAGGTCCTTGCCTCCTAGTATGTCTCTAGGTAGTCGTGCATCCCTCCCAAAGAGCAGATAAAAGGGTGAGTACCCAGTCGAGCTGTGTATGTGACTGTTATAGGCCATGGTTAACTCTGGAAGATATTCTCTCCAGTTTCTTTTCTTTTCTGCAGGGAGCGACCTGAGCATGTCGTGCATCGTCCTGTTAAAACGTTCACACTGGGCATTTCCCTGCGGGTGATAGGGACTCGTCCTGCTCTTGCCAATCCCGTACACACGACAGAGCTCTTTAATGACACTGGCCTCAAAGTTCCGACCTTGGTCAGAATGTAACCTAGCAGGACAGCCATAATAGACAAACCAGTTCTTAATGATTGCATTGGCTGTCGTTCTAGCTGTCTGGTCTTTGGTTGGAACTGCTATCGTGAACCTTGTAAACATATCAGTAAGCACAAGGACATTTTCATACCCCCCAACAGATGGTTCTAAGAGGGTATAGTCCATTGCTAGCACTTCTAAAGGGGCTACAACGTTTGTGCAAGTCATTGGGGCTTGAGCCTTGGGGAAAACGTCTCTTGTGAGGGCACAGCGCTTGCATTGCTGTACCCAGCACTTGACATCTCTAGCCATAGCAGGCCAATAATAGCCCCGCCTCAGGGCCTCTATCGTGCCCTTTTCGCTGAAGTGCCCACCATGGTCATGTTGCCTCTCAAACACCGTTCTCTGTAGGGGCCTGGGAACAACCAGCTGACGCACATCTTCACCATCTCTGGGGTCTCGCAGGCACCGGAATAGGACGCCATGCTGGATCTTCAGTCGCCCCCACTGTCCTAGGAGCCGCCGCTGTGGCCAGTTCATCGTCTGCAGAACCTTATTCAGGGGCTTTCGGCAGGCTTTCAGCGCAACCAGGACAGGGCTAATGTCAGGGTCCTGCATCTGTAGTTCCTGCATCTCATCCCAGCTACATCCGCCGATCTGGCCTCTCACCTTAGACTGACCTGCTGAATGAACTGGTGCCTCCTTCGCATCCACACCATTTGTTGGCCACAGACAGGCACGCACCTCATCTTCTCTTATGACAAGGAAATCTTTCTCTCTGTCCTCCACTTCGGGCTCCCCGGGACAGCACGTCAGCATTTTGGTTCATCCTGCCTGGTTTATAGTGAACTTCGAAGTTAAATTCGGCTAACTGAGCCACCCACCTTTGCTCAACTGCGCTGAGGTTGGCAGTCTCTAAGTACCTTAGCGGGTTGTGGTCTGTAATGACTGTAAATTTAGAGAAGAGCAGTAAGTCACGAAACTTTTCAGTGATTGCCCACTTGAGGGCAAGTAGCTCTAGCTTAAAAGCACTATAGTTTCGATCATTTCTCTCTGAGCCCCGCAGACCCCGACTAGCAAAGGCTATGACCCGCTCGATGCCCTCCTGTTTTTGGCTCAAGACTGCTCCCAGGCCTAGGCAACTTCCATCTGTGGTCACTATGAACGGGAGACCAAGATCAGGATATGCAAGTATGGGTGGGGCCATGAGGCACCTTCTGAGGCTATCGAATGATGCCTGACACTCCTCATCCCACTCAAATGGTTGTGACATAGCATTCATTACACCTCTTTTCTGTTTGCCCATCAGAGCATGTAAAGGCCTTGCTAGTTGAGCGAAGCAGGGAACGAACCGCCTGTAGTATGACATGAAGCCTACTACTTGTCGAACCTCTTTAACACAGCGTGGGACAGGCCAGTCTTCCAACACCTTCACCTTTTCCATGTCTACTTGAACTCCTTCGGCCGAGACTACATGCCCAAGGAATTTGACTTCTTTCTTGAGCAAGAAGCACTTCTTGGGTTTGAGCTTGAGGCCATGTTTGTGTAGACGACTCAACACAAGATCTAAGCGCTGCAGGTGACTGTCAAAGTCCCTCGAAAATATGAGGACATCGTCCAAATAAATTAACAACATTTCAAAAGCCAGATCTCCCAGTACCACCTCCATTAGTCGCTGAAACGTTGCGGGGGCATTGAAGAGCCCAAATGGCATGCGGGTCCATTGATACAAGCCGAATGGTGTCGTTACAGCAGTTTTCTCCTAGTCTTGTGGGGCTACAGCTACTTGGAAATACCCGGCAGTGAGGTCCAAAGAAGAAAATAGCTGTGCCTGGCCCAGGGCGTCCAACGACTCTTCCACCCTCGGAAGAGGGTAAGCATCTCTGTGCGTTACGCTATTAAGCTTCCTGTAATCACAACAGAACCGCACTGATCCATCTCTCTTCATGACCACGACTGCCGGGGACGCCCATGGACTGCAGCTCTCTTTAAGTACCCCCTGTGCCACTAGATCCTGCACATGCTGCTTAACTTCTTGGAAAACATGGGGTGGTACTCTGCGATGTCTTTGTTTAATGGGGTGTGCACTGCTGGTGGGGATACAATGTGTAACGGTAGTGGTGTAGCCATAATCCCTATCATCTCGTGAAAACACAGCATGATGCTTCTCCAACAGGTGGTCGAGCTGGTGCACTTGGTCTGGGGTGAGGCCTTGAAGATCTGCTTGTACAGGAACGGCCAATGGCCCTGGTTCTTCCCGCTTAGGCTGCACCTCGCTTGCAATGGCTTTGACTCGGAGCTCACCTACTGCCTCTTCAAAAGCCACTACCTCTTTAGGCAGCACTTTGTGTGGCTTACATAGTTCAGCCACTCTTGCTCTTGGAGGCAAAACAATGGGTTTGTGGCTTGGGTTCATTAGCCGGACTGGGACCTTCCCACCCACTGAGTTTGCTAGAACATTGGCTATCAACAGCCCTGAAGGCGTGTTCACAGTAGATGAAGCCTCCACCAAGACCTGGTATTTTATTTTAGGGGGCACCCGACAACGACCTTGAATGACTGTCTCACTGCAGGGGGGAATAACAACAGCCCGCCTACCGCCCACTTTGACGAAGCCAATTCTCCCATTACGGTCCACCATTTGCTCTTCCTTGCCCATTTCCACGAAGACACGATGAAGGCTCGCACCCCCACCCTGCTGCCCATGCCTGTCCATCTTCTGAACACCCTCTAGGCCAAGGAAGAGGCTGCGAAGCTCGCCAAGCACATTCATGCCTAGTATGCCTGAGGCTCCACCGGCACCATCAGTCTTATCTCGAAGCACGAACACACACTTTCCTGGGAGCCTCTTTCCCAAGCACTCAATGTCAGCATACAGGCACCCAATTATGGGGATGTCCAACCCATTTGCAGCGGTTAATTTTACCCAATTGGCAGGTGACAAAGTTTTTCCTCCAAACTGTCTTTTAAAGTGCGTCTCCGAAATAGTGGTGACTTCAGAGCCGGTATCTAACAGGCAGCAGGTTCTCACTCCATCGATAAGCACATCTACTGTAAAACAGTTGCCAAAGGCACTTTCAGCACCCTCAACCTGCCTAGGCCAGTCAAAAGCCAATGTGTTAGGTTTTACTGCTGCTGTGCTGATTTTTGCCGCCTTCTGTTCAGTTTGCTCTGGCTCGGTCACTGCAGCATTAGCTTGGAACGTTACCTCTTTTCTTTGTTGGCAGTTTCGACTTGTATGCCCGGGTTGCCCACATGTATAACAGATGAGTCTGCCCTCTTGGTCTCGAAGAGGTGGCTTTTTAACTGCCGCCTGTGGGCTATTGCGCAGCTCAGATCTTTGCAATGCTGTGAAAAGCTCATCCTGTCTTGCTGCAAGTTTTTGTATAGATTCCTGCAGTGACTGCAGCGACAGCACAGAAGGGCTGTTTTCAGCAGACGTGGCGCTTACTGTGCCTCGGTTGGGGTTCTTGACCGGCGTAGCTGACAGAACCTCTTCCTCTTCTGACCAGTCGATCGCAGCCTGCATAAGTGCGCTGAAGGTTTGAGATGGCTCTGTCTTGGTCTGCCGCTTCATCTCTCTGTGTAAGGAGTTATCATTCAAGCCCAACACAAACTGCTCTTTAAGCACAACATCCGGGTCTGGAAAACGCTTTCCATCACGCTACATTAACCTATGAAGCTTTTCCTGAAGATCATAAGCAAACGCCCTAATTTTTTCACCAGCTACTTGTTTGCGATCATAGAACTCTCTTAATCGTGTGCCTACAGGGACCTTATCACCATACACCTCCTCTAGGACTTTGAAAACAGACTCAGCATCTGTAGTGCTACTCTCCAATCTAACGGTGAGTTTGGCTTCCCCCTTCAGATGTTGCTTTATGAGTTCTACTTTATCCTCTTCAGGAATTTTACAAACTTTAAAGTATGACTTCATTGAAGCTATCCACTCTTCTATACTCTGTTCATCACTTCTTTTACTGCCTGTGAAATCTGTGCACTTTCTATCTCTCTGTATGAAGACAGTGGGTTGGTTTTTCTGCTCTAATACAGCTTTTGCCATAGCCAGAGCTTCTCTTTGGTCAGACCTCGCCTGTTCAAGGAGCGCTGTTTGTTCCTTCATTTGAGAAGACTGTTCGGCAAACTTTGCTTGAAGCTCTTCAAACTGCTCACGCAGCTGATTCATTTCTTCTGACATTGTTAACTAAGCTAATGTAAAGCCAAGGAATGAATATAAAAGAGGTATGCAGCACAAATGTTCGTCCTGTTCGTATACGCCAAATGTAAGGGGCAGCGCCCACTTAAAGACAACTAACCTGAGTTTACTTAGAACTAAATGGGATAGCGGCTGGTATAGGAATAGTAGTTACTTGAGATATGTGCATGTGTGTGTATGTATAGCTGTGTGTTATGTCTATGTTTCCCACCCCACAACTTAGAATAAGAAACCAGTTTGAATAAACCAATTATTTTATTAGAGCTCTAAGCTCCAAGGCTACTAGCAAATGTTAAATGAAATAATGAGATATCTTTAGAAAAATAATAAAACAAAAGTAGATAAGTAATCTTCAGTAGTTCACTTAAATTTCTGTTACAAAGGGGCCTTCAGAGGCAGTTTAACACATTCAGTTTCTTATTAACCCAACATTCTTGTTTTCAATATCAACCTAGGTGTTTCACAAAACACAATTAACAAACCTATGGGTCCCGGGACTGCACTAATAGATACACTGAATAATAGTATCAAACAGTAAATTTCGTTTGCAAAAAAAAAATCAAAATAAGCCTGATTAGCCCACCTTAATACACTCATTAGGGCAATCAAAAGTAAGGCTACCACCACATAAATGAAAGACCTTCAACGTTACAGTGTACAAATCAAAATCACCATGCACGAGTAGGAATACAGGCAATAATGTCACGGAGTTCCGAATGTCCATAAACGCAATTGTGAGCACAGTTCCTCAACGTGAAACGACGTTACTCAGTTCCATAGCACTTAATCCGGCAGTTGCACAAATGTTTAGTCTTTAAGGAGTTGTAAAGGACTCCTTAAAACAGTGCTGCTTTACGTGAGGTCAGGTGGCAGGGTATACTCACAAACCCGTGGAAGGAGAGCGAGGGAGAGAATGAAGGAAACTTTCAACCTGTTCGGATTGGAGCAAACCAGTGTTCATGGACCCCAGCGCCGTCCTCTCGCAGAGACTCGCCAGCTGTCACCACTCACACCGTTCCAACACCCGAACTTTGCAAATGACAAGTTTCCTAGTCAACAGAATAAAACTTCACCGCACCAAACTTCTCCGGCTCATGTGCTCGCCGCCATGTTTCGAATTGTCCCTTTGTTCAACCCCGCTCCGCCTCTCCACTCTCCCTCCACACCTGACGTGCCCTCTCATTGGCTGAGGAGCCACTCATGCTCTCTCCCACATATATACATTATTAATTCTCAGATCAAGTGCATTAAATTATAACACTGAAGAATTTGAGTAGCACCAGATAATATTTGCAAAGTGCTTCTGACATCATGTATTTAATTTTCATGTGTGATAACACTACTTCATACAGGAAAATATGAAAATCAGTGCGTTAAACTGAGAAAAGTCATAACAGAACGTTCACATATGATACTTTCTGTAGAAATCACAATATTTTACTATCACATTGTATGGACAGATATGCCTGTTCCATCTTATCCCCACAGGCTTCCCTGATAACATCAAAAGTCATCCCATGCTGAGCCCAAATTTAGGCTAACGTTATCTTCCTTGATTAAACTACTTTCATAGCCAATTAATCCAAAACGAAAACAATTCAGTGGGCTAATATCACCAGAAAACGTTTAATAGGAATTTAACTCCTGGACTCATGACACTTCAGGTAGGTACAAGTGGAATTATTCATCTAGCCTGCCGAGGCAAATTATATGTTTGATGTCTCTAGATTGAAATATTAGAGGTGACTTGGAAACCCTTCTGCTCTACAGACGAGGCTCAGGCCTACTGTAGTGGCGTTAGCATAATATTAGCAATACTAGCTAGATTAAACGGGTTTCTGCAGTCATTATACGGACACCAAGTGTGTCGTTTCACTGCACGCACAAACGTTTAGCACTCGGACATGATCGGCTACTAAGGGTAGTGTCATGTCCAGGTTTCTAAACTAGCAGTACGCCTTGTGGTTGTAGCATGCAGCCTGCATGGTAGTAAGTGTCACTTCTGATCCTAATTGATATTACGTACCCTTAACCATATCCGCAATGTAACATCAAACAGAACAGAATGATAATCTTACCTTTCAACTGCATCCCTTGTGTCTTGCATTCAGAGTCAACGTCGCTAAGTTCACATGTTCAGGGCCAGGCCGGTTGGCAGCCACTTTCCACGACTTCTCTTTCCGGTGGCCATTCGTTGCCATGGCAGCAGTTAGAGCATGCGTTCTTTGTATGTCATAATTTCGACTTTTTTTCTCGAAAATTTCGACTTTTAATCTCGAAGATTTCGACTTTTAATCTCGAAGATTTCGACTTTTTTTCTCGAAGATTTCGACTTTTAATCTCGGAATTTAGAAAAAAATATTTTCTCCAAGTGGCCCTAATACGCTTCCGTATTTAACACACGGCAATTCTGGAAACTTTTCTGGACGTGGCTAAGATACATATATACAGAGTACATTATTAAATAACTAAAATGAATATAGAGTATAAACTTACCCATATAACGAAACAAAACAGGCAGAGAAGTGGCACTGAACGCCATGACCTGGCCATTTCCGGAGCGCAAACTCGGTATAAAAAACCTTGTTGTTTGTATCTGGATAGTTGAACGTCTCCACCATAGGTACCTGCGCGATTATAGGAGCTGGAAGGAAATCAGCACTTTAAAACCACCACACACCCTCACCTTTAGAGGAGTTAAGAGGAGGGTCTAAACCAGGGGTGCCAGGGTGAAATTGGTAAGGGGGCCAGATTTTTTTCAAGTGGGACCTTGGGGGCCGAATTACACTTTTGGCCTGAAAAGACCAGACACTAACTCAACAAAAGGACATTATTTTATATGATTTTTGAAGGCCTATACGCCCAAAAGGAATTGTAAAGCTATAGCCTCAAAATGAGGCGCACAATAACATGGCAGACAAAAGCAATTTACCCTCTGAAAATGTAACAGTCTAAGCATGCAAGTAGCCTACATTTATAAAAAAAATGCTACAGAAATGGACTAAGACACAAATAACACAAGTGTAAACTGTAAATGACTTAGATCAGATTTATTGATCTTGCACATCAAAAACATGTCAATGCATAGGCCTAATTAGGCCAATTAAAACGATTGGCAAGTAGGCCTTAAACGAGTCAAAAGAAAGAAGTGCCAGGGTAAATAATTCCACCAGTAGGTCAAGTGACTAAATATCCAGTAGCATTAGTTTAAAAGAGCCAAATATGACTGAACATACCAATAAAAACAAACTACTTTAACTTTAACTACTTTAACTTTGCTGGTCAAGTCCCACATATATTTCCACACACCCATCCTGTTTATTCCCCCTCAAGCACACAGCACAAGGTTACATGGGGGAGAAATACCAGCTACATTTTACATGTGGAAGCCAGAAGTCTTTTACTTTTTACCAGCTTGTCGACATTGGGGGACAGACTCTGGGAATTGCTATTTTCATGACATCGTTGAGATGTCCATGGGTCAGACGACTACGCAGTTTCGATTTATTAATATTCATTACTGAAAATGCCTGTTCACATAAATATGTTGTCCTGAACATACAGAGTATTTTACCGGCAAAGGCCGTGATAATTGGGTACTCTGGTGGCAATGACTGATAGAAAGATTGGATTCCAACAGATGCGTATTTATCCTTGACGAATGCACCCTCCGAAAATGGCTTGGACACTTTTTTGCGATCTCCCACGCGATGATGTAGCTCGCCTTCACTGCCCCTAACATGAAATAAAATGTACAACAAAGATATTGAGACACCCCTCTTTGAAAACAGCCGCATTTAACATTAAAGGAGAACTGAAGATGATGTATGATATTAAAACGAACCTTCAGGTGTCTCTCGAGACTTTGAGAAAGCTGCTTGCTGTTTTTGAAGGTTTGAGGCAAGCTCATTTAGCTTTTCAGTCCTGCGTTGCCCGGTGAATTGGCTGTATTTGTCGGCGTGGGTCTCTTAATGTCTTTTGACATTGTATTCCTTCGGTACAGCCACTTGTTGCGAACAAATCAGACAAACAGGTTTTCCCCCTACTTCCCAGAAAAAGTATTTCTCTCTCCATTTTTCCTGAAAGATGCGACCCTCAGAATCAACTTTTCTCTTTTTAGACTGTTGTTGCTTGTGAATGAGCAACAACTAGCCTACTCTACATTAAATCCGGGTCATTGCACCTGTGTGTGCTGCAGCAAGCAGAGAGCAGCTAAAAACGAACCGATGGATTACACGAAAATGGAATCAAATTGAAACATTAGATTTAAAATCATTACGAAAAAAAACCCACAACATTCGATTTTTATTAATTTATTATTTAAAAAAAAAAGTCTCATGAACCACCGGGCCGGATGTGATGACCAATCGGGCCGTATCCGGCCCGCAGGCCGTTACCATGGCACCCCAGCTCTAATGTAATACTCTAGAGCTATAACATTCATATAACAACCAAGTAGGTGAAGGCAATTAGAGTACTTGTTTGGCAGAGGTTGGCACTCAGTGGATGTTGTAGCAATAGACAGGACATAGTTTATTCCAATGATACCATTTATTGAAAAAGCTGACATGAATTAGCAAACTAATACTGATCAGATATAGCAACAATAGCAGCCAAGGAATAATTCAATATAAATGGTGATACAATGTATACAAATAAGAATCAGTAGTATATATGATGATAACTAAGGCACTAATGGTGATCAGAAGTAATAAGCTATATGCAAGTGTGACAGTGTAGGGGCGAGTGGATGTTAAAATGTGAGAGGGAAATCACGTGTTTGTGTGTCTGTGTGAGAGTGTATGAGTAGGTGTGCGTGTGAGAGTGTGTGTGTAAGAGTGTGTGTGTGAGAGTGTAGGCGTGCATGTGCGCAGCTGCACACTAACGGGATGAGAAGGAGCTAGGGAGAGAGAGAGCGTGCGCAGGCGCACGATCTAACTAAATACAGATACTCAACAAAGTAAATCAAACAAACAAACACGTGGTCTAAGACCGACTTTCATGTGAATCAAAATGCGTACATTTAAACCATAAATGAATTCAAATAACACTCTTCACATTAACTAGCCACAACTAAGACTAATAATTGCCCAGATGACAGCCTCACTTGAGATCGCTCGTTTGGTGACTGAAGTGCGCCGTCTGTTATCCGAAGACAGCGCAGAGTGCAGGTCCAGGGAGAAAACAGTTCTGTTCCTTTCACTTTTAGAGCTCGTCAGCTGAAGATCTTCAGTGTCCCGTCGGTCATCCGATGATCTGGAAGGAATCTTGTTTGTAGTTTGTCGACGTTGAGAAAGGGAAAAGGGATCCGGTCGCCTTTTCTCTTTAAAATACTGCATGGGCTGCAGAAACTAACTGGTTCAGTTATTATTACAACTATGCGAAGATCAAATACATTGAACTTTGGCTAAAGGTCTGGTATCAATAGCTCGTTCTTTGTTCTCTGTTCTTTTTCTTTAGCACAGATGCATGATGTCTCTTTCACGCGTGGAAACCCACCGCCAGAGAGAAAGAATTTCAATTCCGCCACGGGTTTAAAGCACAGTCATGACGTCACTGTATTTGGTATCCGGTATCATCTCTGTATCCAATACCATTACAGGGAGTCAGAAGAATGGGTGGGGATAGAACATGGCCTTGAGTACAGGGATTGGTGTGTTCAATGCTATCAAGATGATAGGATGCTGCAGCAACCGACAGAGCCAGCAGGTGATCCCTGACCTTCTAAACTAAACAGCAGCAAATTGTCTTCAGCTGTGGTGCATAAGTCCTGAGTGAAAAGGGAGAAGATGGTTCATAAAGTGAAGCAGGGAATTGGTTACTATGGCTACAGCATGGCAGTCCATCCCTAGAGACTTTTAATTGCTTAGGAATACCAAAGAAACACAGTAACCCTAAAAACAACTTTAAATAAAAAAACGAAGACAAGACAATACACAATGACCCAATAGACAGGTAAATTTAGAAAGAATGACAAGACATGTACAGTGTATGCACTAATGAATATAAGAACCTTTGTGTGTCAAAATGCTTGTATTTTATGAGTAAAAGCATTGAGGACATTACCTCAGCCTACTGGTGTTGTGTTCAGTGTGAGGAAAATGTATCAATTTTACAGATTGGTTTTCACAACCTTCTTCTCTTTGACAACAATCTTCTGTGAGCTGGGAAGTCCGTGTACAGTGCTTGTGTTCAATCCAATAGTCCCATTCTGGGACATGGCAGTGGATGTTACCGCCCTCTGCAGGGATCCATGAGTGATTCCTGAAGTCCCTCCCTGCCTCTCTACTACATACTGCATACTCTGAGAGCCTCCGGTCACAGGAACACTTCTTTGGAGGGATCCATGAATTGCAGACCCTCCTTGACCTTCCACAAACACTATGCCTTGAGATCCAGAGATGCTCCCTCTCGGCAGTGTGCCTTGGAGGATCTGGCCACCTTGTGCACCTGTATCAACAAGCAAAAGCTGCGAACCCAACAAATGAGCTGACTGGAGCAAGCCTGTGTTCAGTGCCGTGGTGGAGCCTCCATGTGTTTCCAACAATACCACCCTGTCGCCTCCACCAATCGTGCCTTGTGCTGGCACAGCACCCTGGACCAGGACTCTTTCAGTCACTGGAGTGTCATTCAGCACACACATCCCCTGGGTGATTCCCACGGTGGGCCTCTCGGCCAACAGCACAGTGTTAGAAACCTGAGGCTCCACCATGTAGTACATTGGCTGCTGCTGTACCATCAGGGTCTGGGTGGGCACATCGATCAGAGTCTGGGCTGGCTGCACGTCAGATACTACATGGGTGTTTTTAACTACTACATTCTCCTCCCTGTGCATGGTAGAGGGTGCTGCAACTTCAGCGGCTATACTGACAGTATTTGTGGTGGCAATATTGGTGTGCATGGAAACTGATTCAGAGTGATCCATGATGGGTTTTGGAGGAGGAAGGGAGGCAGCAGCCACTGTGAACTTTGTGCCTCTGCCACATATCTCAGCTAGAGTAGTGAAGTTTGGCTCCAAGTCATTAAGGAACTCCAGATCACTGTCAGATGATAGGATGCTGCAGCAACCGACAGAGCCAGCAGGTGATCCCTGACCTTCTAAACTAAACAGCAGCAAATTTTCTTCAGCTGTGGTGCATAAGTCCTGAGTTTTCTGCAAGACACAAATAGGCTTGTTAAAGCACTAAAATTCATATTGCACCTTTCATGAACTAACACATGCAAATAATACAGTGGACTGTAGACACTGACACAACAGAGCTATGACTGATGAGCTGAAGCATAAACGGTAGGATTTCAAGGTCTAACTCTTTGCCCAAATTGTTCATATTGTTATTTATTAAAATGCAATGTTACTAGTTAATACTACTTATTATTTAAAGGGTATATGATTTAAAATCATTAATAAAACTAAAAATTATATATTTTACTGCTATTCTAAAAGCTACCCCATGCTTCCACAGAGGCCTGTAAATCCAACCAAATTCATCCTTTTCAAACTGCTGCTCATGCTGTGTCACAGGACAGCATCAAGCTCTATCTGCCCTTTTTCACATACGTGAGCTCACAGATGCCCATGACTGGCCAGTGTCACTATGATTGACAGTGGCGTGAGAGTAAGCCATCCTTCATACCCATCGAGCGCATTCAACTTTGCTCTCTAGTTTCCAAGCCACAGATCAGGATTTTGACTTGCATTAGGGCAAACAATTTTCTCTTATGCCATTAGGGAGCCCAAAGAAATTATTTTTTGAAGTCGATATATATATATATATACAGTTAGGTCCATAAATATTTGGACAGATGCAACATTTTTCTAATTTTGGTTCTGTACATTACCACAATGAATTTTGAACAAAACAATTCAGATGCAGTTGAAGTTCAGACTTTCAGCTTTAATTCAGTGGGTTGAACAAAATGATTGCATAAAAATGTGAGGAACTAAAGCATTTTTTAAACACAATCCCTTCATTTCAGGGTCTCAAAAGTAATTGGACAAATTAAATAATTGTAAATAAAATATTCATTTCTAATACTTGGTTGAAAACCCTTTGTTGGCAATGACTGCCTGAAGTCTTGAACTCATGGACATCACCAGACACTGTGTTTCCTCCTTTTTAATGCTCTGCCAGGCCTTTACTGCAGCGGTTTTCAGTTGCTGTCTGTTTGTGGGCCTTTTCTGTCTGAAGTTTAGTCTTTAACAAGTGAAATGCATGCTCAATTGGTTTGAGATCAGGTGACTGACTTGGCCATTCAAGAATATTCCACTTCTTTGCTTTAATAAACTCCTGGGTTGCTTTGGCTTTATGTTTTGGGTCATTGTCCAAGGCAAGGCAAGGCAAGTTTATTTATATAGCACATTTCATACACAATGGCAGTTCAATGTGCTTTACAGAAGCAAAAACAAAAAACAGTAAACAATAGAGAAATAAAATTACATAAAATAATTTTATTTTTAATCTAAAACAACTAATTAAAAGAATTAAAAGAATTAAAAGAAAATAATAAGAATTAAACAATAGTAGAAATAAAATAATAAAATGCCAAAAAGAAAAAAGGAGAAAAAGAAAAAGAAACCAGCGGAATAAAATAAAATAAAATTAAAGTAAATTTAAAACATGCAGAGAAAGTAAAGATTATAAAAAATGTAAAAATATTAATTATTTAACAGAAAGCATCTGAAAACAGCTTGGTCTTTAACCTAGATTTGAAGCTGCCAACAGCAGGAGCATTTTTAATGTCCTCTGGCAGTTGGTTCCATAGATGTACTGCATAGTAGCTAAAAGCTGCTTCACCACACTTTGTTTTAACAACTGGTTTTAATAGTAAATTTTTCTGTTGCGATCTGGTAGATCTGATTGGGTTAGGCCGCTGCAACATATCAGAAAGGTAATTGGGCCCTGTACCATTTAGAGATTTATACACCACCAACAATACTTTAAAGTCAATTCTTTAGCTTACTGGAAGCCAGTGAAGGGACCTTAGAATTGGGGTAATGTGCTCTGTTCTTTTTGTTCGTGTGAGAACCCTCGCCGCTGCATTTTGAACCAGCTGAAGTCGTTTGATGGTCTTTTTTGGCAGGCCTGTGAAAAGGCCATTGCAGTAATCAACCCTACTAGAGATGAAGGCATGTATTAGTTTTTCCAGATCATTTTTTGACATAAGTCCTCTTAGTTTGGAAATGTTTTTGAGGTGATAAAATGCCGTTTTAGTGATTGCTTTCATGTGACTGTCAAAGTTTAGCTCGCTGTCAATGAAAACACCAAGATTTTTAACCATTTCTTTAGTTTTAATCCCTTTTGTGTCAAGAATAGTGGTAATCCTGAGTCTTTCGTCTTTTTTTCCAAATAGAATTACTTCTGTTTTATCTGTGTTCAGCTGAAGAAAATTTTGTGACATACAGCTATTGATTTGATCGATACACTGGTAGAGACATTCAAGGGGGGCATAGTCATTAGGTGATAGAGCAAAATAAATTTGGGTATCATCTGCATAGCAGTGACACAAAATTGAATTTTTATTGATAATTTGCCCAAGTGGGAGCATATAAAGGTTGAAAAGTAATGGTCCAAGAATCGACCCCTGGGGGACACCACAGGTCAAGGGCATTGACGTTGAGGAACAATTTCCCAGGGTAACAAAGAAGCTTCTATCTTTTAAGTATGATTTTAACCAATTGATAACTTTACCAGTCAATCCAACCCAGTGTTCAAGTCGATATAGCAGTATGTTGTGATCAACAGTATCAAAAGCTGCACTGAGGTCCAGTAATACCAGGAACGATGTTTTGCCTGCATCAGTATTAAGACGTATGTAATTTATAACTTTAATCAGCGCTGTTTCAGTGCTATGATTGGCACGAAATCCTGACTGAAAATTATCAAAACGGCTGTTTGATATCAAGAAGGCAGTTAATTGATTGAAGACAATTTTTTCCAGGATTTTCCCGATGAATGGTAGATTTGATATTGGCCTGTAGTTATTTAACACTGAAGGATCCAGATTATTTTTTTTAAGAAGGGGCTTTACAACAGTTTTTTTTAGGGACACAGGGACAACGCCAGTCTCCAAGGATGTATTTATAATTTGAAGCACATCTGTAATTATAAGATGAAGAACAGACTTAAAAAAGTTGGTGGGCAGAATGTCCAGTTCAGATGTTGAAGAACTGAGATTTTGTACAGTTTTTTCAAGAGTCTCATAATCAATTAAACAAAATTCTGACATTGTGTTAAAGTTATCTATCTGTGTCATTGGTGATTGCAGTTTTTCAATTTTTTGCAACTGAGATATATTATGAGAAATATTCTGCCTTATTTTATCAATTTTACCTTTGAAAAAAGATGCAAACTCATTGCATTTATTAACTGATAGAAGTTCAGGTGCTAATTGTGGTGGGGCATTAGTTAGCTTCTCTACTGTTGAAAATAGCACACGGGCATTGTTCATATTCCTGCTGATGATGTTGGAGAAGAAAGACTGTCTTGCTTTACGAATTTCATAATTATAATTACAAAGCATCTCTTTATGGATTTGATAATGGATGTGAAGTTTAGATTTGCGCCATTTTCTTTCAGTCTTTCTACATTCTCTCTTTAGCAGTTTAACAGCCGGTGTAACGGCCAAAGTAGAATTCATATAGATGTGAATTACAATTTATGTTACATGGTATATATAATTTCATTTGAGTGTGTAATTTCATATAAGTAGTTTATTTCATGATTAAGATGATGAATAATATGTGGCAAGGTTAAAAGAATCAGAATTCATATGTTAAGAATTAGAACTGCCTCACACTTCTTAAGAATTCATATGTGAAGAATTAGAATAAGAATTAGAACTGTCTCACACTTCTTAAGAATTCATATGTGAAGAATTAGAATAAGAATTAGAACTGCCTCACGCTTCTTAAGAATTCATATGTGAAGAATTAGAATAAGAATTAGAACTGTCTCACACTTCTCAAGAATTAGAATTAGAATTCATTCAGCTATATAAGAACGGTCTCGCGCTTCTCAGGGTAGATCTCGAGAAGCCGTGGAAGCGAACAGTTTTTCTTACCTGACTCTCTGACTCACCGACTCTCTGTATCTTAGAACCTTTGTAATTGTTAAACGAGGATTAAAGTTCAACTTTCAAGACGTTTCAAGTGGATTTATTGCAAGGCACACGGACGCTGAGAGTGGAAACAGTTACTTTGGGACAGAGACTTTGTCAGCGTAAGCTATAGCACTTTTCTCAAGGTCTCACTACGAACGAGCCTCTACAGCCGGGTACTGCTTCCATGGTGCTTTCTGCTTATCATTGACTCTTTTTATTTTGAATGGAGCAATATCATCCATAATTTGGGTCATATTTAAATTAAAAAATTCCAGTAAATCATCTACAGAGTCTGACATTTTGGTTGAGTTCTGTGAGAGAGCTTGCTCAAAAAGAACACGTGTTGTCGTTTATGACTCTCCTACCTATAGTCGTTGAGCTATTCTGAATGTGAGGAGACATAGAAACTTCAAAGAAAACACAGAAATGATCAGATAAGGCCAGGTCAACAACAGGATAAGAAACAGTAAGACCCTTTGTGATGACGAGGTCAAGAGTATGACCACGAGAGTGGGTCGGTCCCTGTACATGTTGTACCAGGTTAAAGTTATCAATAATTGCAAATAGTTCTTTGGCATAAATGTTATCAGTATTATCTACATGCAAGTTAAAATCCCCAGATATAATAAGACAATCAAACTCTAAGCAAATGACTGATAACAGTTCACCAAACTCTTCAAGAAAGACTTTGGCTGAATGTCTCGGAGGCCTATAAATAGTTAATAATAATATGTTAGGAGAGCATGTAACAAGTGCACATAAGTGTTCAAAGGACATAAAATCACCAAGTGAGGATTGTTTACATTGAAAAAAGACTTTGAATATATTTGCGATCCCTCCACCTTTCCCTTGTCGGGTAACATTCAAAAAATTAAAATTTGGGGGAGCTGCTTTGATAAGGGTGGTAGCACTATTTGCTTGATCCAGCCAGGTTTCAGTTAGAAGCAAAAAATCAAGATTGTGTTTACAAATAAGATCATTAATTAAAAATGACTTGTTTAAAAGTGATCTAATGTTCAGAAGAGCTAGCTTTACAGAAATTCTAGAAGCAATATTTGGTTGTGCACTCTGATGCTGTTTTAAAACAGGAAGGAGATTAGATTGGTTCACCCCCAGGGTTAAATGTGCTCTATGTTTTCTGTTTCTTATCAGCACAGGAATAGTGTCAACATCGGGTCCCAGCTTTTTTTCAACATTACATCCATTTGCAGGGACCCAGACTACATCAAACAAGACTTTCTAAATGTTCCATTTGCTTTGAGGGTGAAAGGACTGGAGATGACATGTATCTTTTGGATGGTGAAAAAGATTTGTAGCCAGCTGAAAGTCCTGGACAAACACAATTTTGATGTACTGGATACACTGCTTGTCACGACAGATTTGGGCTGGAAAAGGAAAGCGTAGCCATTGGGAGCAATTTTTTCATGCTATTTGGGAAATCCATCCGAGGAGAAGTGGAGTCATCTGTCTTTGAATGTTGGGAGGCCTGCAAGTCAGATGTTTGTGTGTCCTTGATGACGACTTGCAAAGATGATTGTTTAGGCTTTGTAACTATGTCAGTCTGCGACATCTTATCAACTGTTTTCCTCGGTGCTGGCTGAGAAAAGATTGCAAGTTTGTAGTGGTCTGCTAAGACTTTGGCTCCAATCCAGCTGAGTTCAGTGCTATTTGGCTTGTAAAATTCTTTGCGATTCCAAAAAAGGTTAAAATTGTCTATGAAATTCATACCAAATGAAGAACAAGTTTTTCCAAGCCAGGTGTTAAGACTGAAGAGTCGAGAAAAAGCAAAACTTCCTCTCGCTGGGAGTGGCCACTGATAAAAGATTGAATTCCAGTCTTATAGAGCTCAGAAAAAAGTTTTCTGAAATCATCTTGGACAAACAGCTGTTCTCTGAAAACATCATTTGCTCCCACATGCACAACGATACGTTTTATAGTTTTATGCTCGGACATGAGTTTCAAAATGCTGTCTTTGGTGTCAGAGATGGATGCATTTGGAAGACAACAAATAATCATCTCATAACCTTTTAATTGTCTTACAGTGGAATCACCAAGAACAAGGGTTGTGGGATCAGGTGGTGTTACGAGCTGCTTTTTGCCTCTTCTCACAGCTCTTTGATCTTGGTGTGATCTCTTTTTACTATGTGTTTGTCCGCTTGACAAATCCTCTTCCACATCCCTGAGGCATTCAAATTTGTTCTGAAGCCTTATAGGCTGTGGATTTTCCATAGGACTGTAGATCCTATTGTAATTTGTAGAACGAGCTGGTGTTGAAGTAATTACTCTGTTTTTGTTTTCTGGCTTAGCACCCATCATTTGCCAGTTTTCAGTACTTACAGGTTGAGTTATGAATTCTTCCACTTGGTCTGCAATGTCCTCAGTCTGTCGAAGCGCAATCTCTGCATTCTCAGCCACTGTTTCAGTACTCCTTTCCTGAGATATCGCTTTTAATTCGTCCGTCTTTGGCAGAGCATTAATCTTTGATTCCAGAATAGAAATCCTCTGTTCTAATTCCATGCATTTTCTGCAGGATTTTTTGCTTCCTGGCATTTAAAAAAAATAAATAAAAAATAGTGGAAATTAAATTAAAATTAAATTAAAAGCTTATAAAGATAAAAAATTAAAAAAAATAAAATAGTGGAAATTCAATGAGAAAGTAAAGTATAGAAATAAAGATTAAGAAAGCAGGAGCAAAGCAAAGAAGCATCCTACTCGCTTGAGTAGGAGGAGCAAGTAAACCTGCCGTCATATTGTTTCAGGGAGAGTAATACAGATGTTGTCCATCTGTATTATGAAACGCCGACCAATCAGTTTGGCTGCATTTGGCTGGATTTGAGCACACAGTATGTCTCTGAATACCTCAGAATTCATCCGGCTGCTTCTGTCCTGTGTCACATCATCAGTAAACACTAGTGACCCAGTGCCACTGGCAGCCATGCATGCCCAAGCCATCACACTGCCTCCGCCGTGTTTTACAGATGATGTGGTATGCTTTGGATCATGAGCTGTACCACACCTTCGCCATACTTTTTTCTTTCCATCATTCTGGTAGAGGTTGATCTTGGTTTCATCTGTCCAAAGAATGTTCTTCCAGAACTGTGCTGGCTTTTTTAGATGTTTTTTAGCAAAGTCCAATCTAGCCTTTTTATTCTTGAGGCTTATGAGTGGCTTGCACTGTGCAGTGAACCCTCTGTATTTACTTTCATGCAGTCTTCTCTTGATGGTAGATTTGGATATTGATACGCCTACCTCCTGGAGAGTGTTGTTCACTTGGTTGGCTGTTGTGAAGGGGTTTCTCTTCACCATGGAAATTATTCTGCGATCATCCACCACTGTTGTCTTCTGTGAGTGTCCAGGTCTTTTTGCATTGATGATTTCACCAGTGCTTTCTTTCCTTCTCAGGATGTACCAAACTGTAGATTTTGCCACTCCTAATATTGCAGCAATTTCTCGGATGGTTTTTTTCTGTTTTCGCAGCTTAAGGATGGCTTGTTTCACCTGCATGGAGAGCTCCTTTGACCGCATGTTTTCTTCACAGCAAAATCTTCCAAATGCAAGCACCACACCTCAAATCAACTCCAGGCCTTTTATCTGCTTAATTGAGAGTGACATAACGAAGGAATTGCCCGCACCTGCCCATGAAACAGCCTTTGAGTCAATTGTCCAATTACTCTTGGTCCCTTTAAAAACAGGGTGGCACATGTTAAGGAGCTGAAACTCCTAAACCCTTCATCCAATTTTAATGTGGATACCCTCAAATGAAAGCTGAAAGTCTGGACTTTATGTCCATGTCCATTATATAACTATAACTTGAATATGTTTCAGTAAACAGGTAAAAAAAGAAAATTTGTGTCAGTGTCCAAATATATATGGACCTAACTGTATCTCATCTCATCTCATTATCTCTAGCCGCTTTATCCTGTTCTACAGGGTCGCAGGCAAGCTGGAGCCTATCCCAGCTGACTACGGGCAAAAGGCGGGGTACACCCTGGACAAGTCGCCAGGTCATCACAGGGCTGACACATAGACACAGACAACCATTCACACTCACATCTCCGGTCAATTTAGAGTCACCAGTTAACCTAACCTGCACGTCTTTGGACTGTGGGGGAAACCGGAGCACCCGGAGGAAACCCACACGGACACGGGGAGAACATGCAAACTCCGCACAGAAAGGCCCTCGCCGGCCACGGGGCTTGAACCCAGGACCTTCTTGCTGTGAGGCGACAGCGCTAACCACTACACCACTGTGTAGGTGGTGTGTATGACTGGTAATTACTAACACTGACCACTAGGCGGTGTGTATGAGTGGTGGTACACGTACACGTATACGGACAAACCACAAAAAATCGACTCGAAGGGTTTACCATTTTTTCTTAGGTATGGTGCTCCGCTCGTGCGGGCCTTAGACCCACGCAGGAGCTCCGCTAATATGTCTCCACTTACATGTGAGTAGTAATGGTTGAAGAAGTCTTCTGAAAGGTGCAGTCCACTGTCATACGTGGAAAACTCCTCCCTCATCATCCCAAGATATCCGTTCATTCCCTGACTCATAGAAGCCATTTCAATCTGATTTCTGGTTTGACCTCCATTGATGACATAACCAGCACCTCCTGCAGCTCCAAGGGCAGCAACTCCACTCGCTGCACTGTCGATGGCCCAAAAGCCACCTGGCATCATTCTAGGACCAGCAATGTTACTCAGGAAGGGCACATCCTGTCAAATTCAGAATTAAATTGATTTGAATAGCAGAGGTTACATGAATGTTTTGTATCACAGCTGGATTTCAGCCACTGCATGTATGCCACTATTACGAAACTCGGATTAATTATAACAACTTATTTTGATATCCAATGTAAATGTTCTACAAACTGTCATAAAAGCCATCTATGGACTGTCAATATACTATCAGGTGACTGTCGTAAAACAGTGCCTCAACTAATACTAAACAATATCCACAGTTTAAGGATTCCAATGTTTAATAGATTACCAATAAATCCTTTTGATTTCACTTTTTTGGACAGTCCAGTTTATAGCTTGTGATGTTTACATGATCATTTATAGATGATCAACTCATTCTATCACAGTTTCAAATTCAGATAATGTGAACTCTACTGTTTCACTTAATGGCATATTGAAAGGTAACCAAACATAATTTGGCTCTTTGTAGAGAATCAGTTTATAGGCTGGTTTATGGCAGACTATATATTCACTGTCCACTTTATTAGGAACACTTGTACACCTGCTCATTTATGCAGTTATCCAATCAGCCAATCATGTGGCAGCAGCATAATGCATAAAATCATGTAGCTCAAGAGCTTCAGTTAATGTTTGCGTCAAACATGAGAATGGGTAAAATTATGATCTCTGTGACTTTAACCGTGGCAAGGTTGTTGGTGCCAGATGGTCTGGTTTTAGTATTTCAGAAGCTGCTGAGTTCCTGTGGTTTTTACACACAACAGTCTCTTGAGATTACACAGAATGGTGTGGAAAATAAAAGACATCCTGTGTGAAGAGGGTCTGCAGGCTGAAACACTTTGTTGATGAGAGAGATCAGAGGAGAATGACCAGACTGGTCTGAGCTGACAGGAGGTCTATTATAACTCAAACAATCACTCTTTACATCTGCAGTGAGCAGAAAAGCATCTCAGAATGCACAAGACCTCAAACCTTGAGGTGGATGAGGTACAACAGCAAAAGTCCACATTAGGTTCCAGTCCTGTCAGACAAGAACAAGAATCTGAGGCTATCATGAGCACAGACTCACCAAAACTGGACAGAGGTGGTCTTCTACTGTTGTAACCCATCCACCTCAAGGTTTGATGTTTTGTACATGCCGAGATGCTTTTCTGCTCACCAGAGTTTTAAAGAGCGATTGGTTATGTTATATTGGTTATATTCTTCCTGGCAGCTCGAACTAGTCTGGCCAGTTTCCTCTGACGTCTCTTATCAACAAGGCATTTCCACCCACAGAACTGTTACTTACTCAATATTTTTTTTCCCACACCAGTCTGTGTAAACTATGAAATATTTTTCTGAAATACTCAAACCAGTCCATTTGGTATCAATATTCATGTAATCTAAAGTCCTTCCCACACCATATGGCACATTAGGAGGCGCCGATGTCCGTTTCTGTAGCCCTCGGCCTCTCACCTATTACATAGCTAGGGTTACAGTGGGGGCCTGGTCCTCTGGTAACCACGAAAGTTTGACTCTCCACTCACATCTGTATTGCAGCGTGCTTTGCCAGATGGCAGTAGGTACCATTTTTATGATGGTCTTTGGTATGACCCGACCGCGAGTAGAACTCATGATCTCCCAATCGAGAGGCGGACACGCTAACCACTAGGCCAACTTGCGGTTTATTTATTTTTTTAAAATAATATTCATGTAATGATCACGGAGATCACAGTTTTTCTTCATTCATGAATGGGCAGGTGTACAGGTATTCCTAATAAAGTGAACAGTGAATGCAGTGGATGGTTTGTAGACTGTCTACATTGGACTATACAACTAAAGTGCTACTGGAATAACCAAATGAAGCTGAAGAACAAGAGGTTGAGATATCTCTCTTACCCGGTCTTCTCCCTGACCTTCTGTATGGTAGGAAATCAGATGCTCTTTAGTGTCAAAAGGCATGTCAGTGAAGGGTCCGCTCATGGCAGCCGCTCCACACTGACAGAGCAGCAGTAGGAGTGGAATAACTGTGAAAGCAGTTCAGAAATTGAGTGTTGATGCAGGCTTCTTTTACAGTCTTTCAGTTTTTGTAACAGTACAAGAAGGTCTACTGGGATGCATCTAAAAACAGTCCAGTCAACACTGATGTAACAGATATGAAAATACGCTCACGTAATAGCACGAGGAGTCCCAGGACAAGCAAACCAATTCCGGCACTGCCAAGTTCCGAGCTCTTTCTTTGAGCCACAATGGTGCCACATGTTGCTGATTTATCACATGTGCAGACAGTCACCTTTAGCACCTGCTTATCTGGACACGAAATCCCCTGCTGATCGCGAACTTCCAGAGTCACCTGAAGAGGGCCTGGCCACGGTGCATCTTGGGGCTTCAACATGACTGTTGTATCTACAGTAACATGATTAAGTCAACATCACTGAATTATATCATGTAAGGAGCAAATAATATTGGAGACCATCTACATTTATTTACCACAATAGATCAATTTAATTTTACATTAATATATGTGGGAATATTAGACAAAAACCTACATACTAACATGCGACAACCTATTTCTCTGATTCATTTTACCATAATGCAAGTCTCTCTCAACAAGAACAACAACAGCAATAATAATAATAATAATAATAATCCACCATCATCATCATCTTAGGCTTTCAGATTACTAAAAATTTGTACCATTAAAGTGCTCCACACTCCAAATTCCATCTGTCCCTTCAGGCAGGACAATGAATGTTAAGGGATATGCATTTGGAAAATCATCGTCGTCCACTGCAGTGACATACAAAACTTCCTGAGTGGTGCACATTGTCTGTTTGGGATCAGGTAGAGTAGGGCAGTGGTCATTAAAGTCCTCCACCTGGATGGCGACAGTGCCTGTCGCTGTCTTAAAGGGCATATCTATAATGACAGAGGGAAAGTATTACATACTGAAAAGTACATTTTGATGCTCTTTTTTAGGATAGGTGGGTTTGTTTCTAAAGGATGTATTGAAGAACAGATTTAAGATATCGGAAAGACAAAATGAAAAACAATAATGGGAGATAATTTACTAATATTGATGTGTGATCTGTCTTTCCGCATGCGGGACAAGTGGAGCCATAATCCCTGGAATAAACTTTTATTTCTATTTGCAAAAGCAATGCTTATATGTTCTCCTGGTGATTATATAACTGCCCTGCCTAGCCTTCCAGAAATCTACAAATGCTATGTTTTGAGGACAAATATGCTAATAGTTTTTAGTATAAATATGCAGGTGATTATAGGAAATTGTACGTGCTGATTGGCTGAGAAATTTGGACTATTTCTCGATAGTCAACTCGAACAACTTGGCAAAGTGGTGGCCAATGACTTTGTCATTGTAAGTGAGGAAGAATTACAAATTCTGAAAGAAAATGCTGTTCCTAAATGCACACGATGCTACGATGTTGCTAAAGATGCTACGACGTTTGGGCTAAAACTATTCAAAGGTAAGGTGGAATTATGATTTATTTATCTATTTCAAAACAAAGTATTTTACGTGAGTCGACATAGAAAAGTGACAAGTCTGCAGGTATTACATTTGCATGCTGCTTTTAAAGTTTGAAGTAAAATTCCTAATTGACTATCAAATGCTTTTTCTGCATCTAAACTGATCAAAGCCGCTGATATATTGTCTTTATGTATCTTATGTAACCTTCTAACATTATCTTGCATTTGTCTATCCCTAACAAACCCAGTTTGAACCTCATCTATCAAGTACAAATGTTTGGAGCCTATTTGATATAATTGAGGTGTAGATTTTGTAATCAACATTTAATACTGATATTGGTCTATAATTCTGGCAATATGCCTTATCTTTTAATGGTTTAGGGAGTACTGTGATTATTGCTCCCTTCGGGGGGGGGATTAGTGTCTTTAGTCATGATCCAAAGGATTATAAGGATTATATTATACCCTTACTAGTTCTTGCAGCACTGCAAACTGGCCTAGTGGCTAGCATATCCACCTTTTGATCGGGAGATCGGGAGTTCTACTCGCGGTCGGGTCATATCAAAGACCATCATAAAAATGGTACCTACTGCCATCTGACAAGGCATGCTGGAATACAGATGCAAGTGGGGAGTCAAACTCTCATGGTTACCAGAGGACTAGCCCCCCCACTGTAACCCTAGCTGTATAGGCGAGAGGCTGAGGGCTATAGAAACTGAGATCAGCGCCACCTAATGCGCCTTAAGGGCCTGGTTAGTACTGGGACGGGAGATTGCCTGGGAATACCAGGGCATGGTGCAGGAAGGACTTTAGACTTTGTCCTTGCAGCAGCATTTCAGTCCCACTTAAGCCAACAGTCCATTAATCTATAACCTTCAAAAGCTAAACTTCTAAACTTTACCTTCACCTAGCAAGTTATGTCATTCTCATGTTCATTTTAACTTGGGTTGATGTAGGTACTCATCCTGCATTATTAGGGGTGTTCACACGGCAACTTTTACTCCGGTGTAGCACCGGGGCTGCCCCGGTAGAGCGTTCACACGGTACAAAGTTATACCGGTGTAGCCCCTGAAAGCTGCTTAAACCGGTGCAAATCTAACCCTGCTCGGGAGGTGGTTTAAGAAATTTACTCCGGAGTAAATGCTAGTTTGCGGGGCAGCACCGATATAAAATGGGACGTCTGAACGCTACAGGGGTAGACTCGCTACGCGTGAGGAGAGTTGATTACATACGGGCATTGCATAATTTGCATCCTGGTATTTTGCGCTTCCAAAATGGCGAATATCAACAACAACAGAACTGCGTGTCTTCCAGTGTTGCCAGATTGTCAGTTTTAAGTGCATTTTGGTGGATTTGAACATATTTTGGGCTGGAAAAAGTCAGCAATATCTGGCAACACTGGTGTCTTCATCCACGTTGTTTTCCCGGCGCTTGATGATGCCATGACAACCGGGAAAAGGAAGTACATTTTCACGCATGCGCATATTTCATTTCCGCATTATTACTATCGGAAATGATAGTAATAATGATAGGAAATGATGATAATAAAAGGAAATGATATCAAAACTTTATTACTATCAAAGGAAATTATAAAGTTTTTGCTACTATTGCACGGTCGCAGAAACTGCCGTGTGACCGCAAGTGGGGCTGCACCGGTGCTAACACGCTTCTCTCTAGTAAGCAGGGTTGTGACGTGTGAACGCTGCGCAAAATTTACACCGGTGTAAGATATATCGCAACAAAATACATCGGTGCAGCATCGATGCAAATATGTGCCGTGTGAACAGGGCTATTTCCCCTAAGCGGAAATTCTAGAAGTCATTCCAGCATGTGTCTGTTGGCCTCCCCTGTGCGATCTCTTCCGCTGTGTTTCCACGTTGTGGTCCTCGTTAACTGAAGCCTTTCGATGAGCATGGTTTTTCTGGTGTTGATCCCTGCGTTATCCACATCCTATCCTCTCTCCTGCAGGTCGCTGGCTGCCTCTTCTACACTGCCATAAGTTTTCACACCACTGGCCCAGTGGATGCGCATCTTGTTGAGAGGTGTCTGAAAGTGGATGCCTTCTCTCTTTAAGATCTTCTGAATACTAGAGCATGCTTTATGTTGTTGCATCATCCTTTCTAAGTAATCGTGGTCAAAATATACCCTGTTTCCATAGAGAGTGACTGTTTTCTTCTCCCATGTGTTTTTCAATATCATGCATGTTTCAGGCCTCCCCTGCATGTCTTTATATTTGTTATATTTTGTAAAGCCAATTTTGTTTTTGTATGTGCAATAAACAGTAAAAATCCTCTCCTACACAGTGAACTGCTGGAAGTTCAGGACAATAGATCAGGGAGGCTGACTAGCTTTTGGCTTTGGAGCTAAGGCTCGATGTGCATGTTGAATCTGGAGGTCAGAACTGATAGAGAATTCTTCACGGATCCATTTATCCATAGACTGTGCAACTGAGTCGCTCTTTGACTCTACCTCCTCCTGTATGCCATAAATCCTTAAATTATTCCATCTAGACCTCAATTCCAAATTGTTTAGTTTGTACATTATCAGTTTCTGCTCTTTCATTATTTCCTGCAATGCACAGTTTGCTTCATGGCTCCACAACTTGATTTCTTCTGTACACATCAGAGCAGCTCCTATTTTCTCATCTTGCTCTCCGATATCTGTGGGTATTTTTGCAAACTTCTGATTGATGTCTTTGAATTCTGTCAGTCTGTTTTTCATTTGAGCCGTAATTTCATCTTTGAATGTTTTCAGGTCTATTTTCAGTTCGCTTTGCAGGGCTTGAATGTGTTTACTAATGCTGTCCAGGCTGCTTTGAAATGAGGCCATACTAAGCTTCCAGTATTCACTAGCTCTTGTTAGTTGGTAATTCTTTACCTTGAATGTCCAGGTTCTTTTTATTCTTTGTTTTTGTTGAACCTCCACTCATATTCAAAGTTTGTTGGTATTTATATCTCAAGATTTAGTGGAGTTTATTATGTTGGCATGTGGGAGCTCCCGACTTACGTGCCCATGCTGCTCTCCCATTCCACCAAAAGACCCGGATCGGGATTTTAAAAAATTTAAACTGGAAATAAATATAAAAGTTTAGAATTTTGAAAATTCTAAAACAAAAAAATACATCTTTCAACACTACAATACTCAAGATTCTGTAAGATTTTGAAGTCCCTATTTAAATGCAAGTAAATTTGTGATATTGACCATGTTAACAGCTTTGTACAAAAGGCCAGATTTTCCATGAGACTCATCTCTTCTAGTGAAGTATGTTCAGATGACACTCCGATGGACTTGATCTAAAATGGATCATAAGGTTTTGCACAAACTTGTGAAGTTCATGTCAGCTCAAGTGCAAATTGTCATTAAAGCAAAAAAGGGGACACCCCAAATACTAAGCAACTCTGAAATGCAAGTATATATTTCAAAGATCCTACTTTTTACTCAAGTTGTCGCTGATATCATTTGTAATGAAAACCTTCATGTTAATTTGAAAAAGAATGCAAACACAATTTTTACGAGTGCTCTCAGACTTTTGGACTTCACTGTATATGATTTTGACCTTGTAATACTGTCTAATATTCAGTCGGTCTTCCTAAAATAAGTAAAATATCAACAGTTTATGGTGCACAGTTTGAAAATACACGATAATAGTTGAACAGAAAATTATCTGTTGAAAGAATCAAGGGAGTAGAAATCATTTGTTAATCTCAAAATAATTTAACTGGCGTTATGAACCTTGACTAATACAGAGGATTTCTGCCATGTAAATCCCATTGACCAGGTATGGAGACTCTCGATCTGGGATTTTGTTCAGTTTGATTTCAGCAGTTTTCTCGTCAATGGATAGCCAGTTGTCTCGGTCAGAGCCTTTAACATATCTGAGAGAGGAAAACCAGAAGTATAGTTCACATGCAGAGATGGGTAACAAATAAAGGGAAAACATGAATACATTTGTGCAGAAATATGAGTGCAGATATTCCCACACAGAGTAGTGCCATTACTTAAGATTATAATGCTCCGTGTTGTCACCTATTTGTATGTCAGAATAGCTTAAAAAAGATTCTGCTAATCAAATATGTCATGAAAAAATAATAACAGGGACTCACTTGACTCCATGAGCAGGTAATCCTGTATCTGGATCGATAGCGGTGTATGTTGTGAGGGCCTTTTTTATATCAACCATCTTTCCATTTTCAGAAACCAGAATTTGCTTCACTTTGGGACTGAAGATCGGGCCTTCAGGCTGATTCTTTACATTAACATTGATAGTGTAGACTTTGCCACCACCACCACCAACGGACATTCCTGTAGGTCCAGGTATCCCTGAAGGCTTATGTCCTGGGTAGAACTGAGCCACATTGCTTACAATGATGCCCAGTTTCATGAGTTTTACTTGCTCATAATCTACACTCTGAAAGCAAAGCACATTGGTTACTTCTTCTGCACAGTACAAGCACTCACACTGAAATGAACATCATTCTTCATATCACAATGTCACACTAAGGCAATATGATGTTACAAGTGGCATATTTGTCCTAACTTATAGCAATATAAGCCTGGTGATCAATACAGGAAAATTGGGGGAAATAAAACATTGACAACCTTGACAAGCATCAGGACTCCCTCGTTGGTCTTTGGATCAGTGACAATATCAAAATGCCCACCCCCATTGCCTGACACAATGGTGTACACAGCGTGCCAGTTTTCAGTGTTTGGCAAGTCCAGATCAGTGGCTTTCAATCTCATCACCTCCACATTCTCTGTGTTCTCCTCAACACTGACTTCAAACTGTATGCAAAAGGAGAAATAGATAGGGATAACTGTCTCACTGGTCTATCAAAAGTGATTATATTTCTGTGTCTTGTATATTACATATTATTGACAACTACTGTCAAATTTCACAACACTGGAATGAGTAGGAACACAGGGATTAAACAGGTGCTGCCTTACTGAGTCCTGCTCCAGTACTGGGATGTTATCATTGACATCCTTGATCTGAATAGTTAATGTTGTTGTCGCTGTGTTGCAACCTTGACCCCCATTGAGGTCTGAGGCTCTTACAGTAAGCTTATACTGGTCAACTTTCTGTAGAGAGATAGGTATTATAACAAAACACTCATCTTTTCAAAATACTAGGTGTATGTTACAATAAAGACAATCTCTCTTTATTGATTGTAGCAGATTTATGATAGCATTCTGTACAAAATTCTAGCCTTGACCAGTGTGTGGTGCCTCACCTCTCGGTCCAAGTTTTTATTATTAACAATCACTTCTCCATTCTGATTGATATCAAACATCATCTCTCCTGGAGGGTTCTCATCAACAATCATATAGAAGATCTGAGAGTTGATATTCCCAGGTTCATCAGCATCTGTTGCTGTTACTTTCATTACAGTCGTACCTAAACATTTCATTGGTAATGTTAACACTTATCTAACACCATTATTCTAATCTCATCACCTCCTTGTGTTTTATGCAACATCTTCAGACCTACGAAAGTGTCAATTTCAAATTTCTTTTTAAAAAAAAAGGTCATCTGTCAATTATTTCACATTTACCTCTCTTGCTGAGCTCATACACAGATCCTGTGCTCATGGGTAAGAAGATGGGAGCATTGTCATTCTGATCTTTCACCTTTACTCTCAACTGAATATCATTCTCTGCCACTGAGCCATCAGTGTACGTTGCAATTCCAGAGAGCTGTGAAGCCCATCATCATCATCATCATCAGAAAGGTATCACTATCGTTACTGCCATCATCATCCTGTTTATAAGTTATACTAGTGCTCAATGATTAACTTACATGGTACTGGGAAATGGTCTCTCGGTCTAGGATCCCAGTTACTTTAACATTGCCATTGGAAGGGTCCACAATGAACAAGTTATAGGGTGGCATGTCTGCACCGATGCCCTTTAAGGAATATCTTATTACACCCTTATTTTCAACCTCCACGTCTGACTTAATCTAAAAAAAAAAAAAAAATAGCATAACAAAATGATTGTCAGGGATTAAAAAGATTAAGTAAGTAATAAACTGTTAAAATGTATTTTCTTTTTCAAAAATTTAAGAGTAGAAAACTAAAGGGGGCGTCGTGGCTCAGGTGGTTAAGGCGCCATACCATGAATGCGGGCGACCCGGGTTCGATTCCGGCCCGAGGTCATTTCCCAATCCCTTCCCGTCTCTCTCCCGCTCATTTCCTGTCTCTACACTGTCCTATCCAATAAAGGTGCAAAAAGCCCAAAAAAATATCTTTAAAAAAAAAAAAAAAAGAGTAGAAAACTAAAATTAATTCATGTATTAATTAAAATTCATTAAAGAGAACATTCTCACCCTGGCAATAAAGGGCTTTTTAGTGTAGTCTACATTCTCCTCCAAAATTTGTGGAGGGATGATCCATTCTCTCCTGTGCCTTTGGAGGGATACAGAGTGGTCTGCTTTGGCTCCAGCTTCAAACACACACTAGGAGAAAAGACAGAGAGGCATTTGAAATGTAGTTCATTTTTTAAATTATCACAAAGATCTATGGTTGCCAAAGATTTGTTTATATTGAGGTTAGTGTCAGTCTTCTCTGTTCATACTGCAGCAGGATTGCTTTTCCTCAATCTGTATGACTTCAAGTCAGCTGCTGTAAGCGCTGTGGACTTTTATTAATATTGTGCTGAAAATGGAGATTTTGTTTCAAGTGCATGAGCTGACGTTCTGCTTTTTGGGTTGCCACAACACAGAAGACATGAAATGGCGAAAAAAATCCAGAACCGCCACATTCCTGTGTAAACAAGCCTTTGGTTGACTGGGTATTGTCTATCACAGCACTGTGTTCATCTCTTCCAAATGTCTCTCACAGCAAATACCACACTTTACACAAACAAGCCAGAGTAGTGCTTCGAGCCTGACTCAGAATATTCTCAACCTGATGAAACACCAGCACAGCACAAAATGAGCTCCAACTTTACTAATGCAGAGCATAACACATGTGAACATTCCACCTTTTGGTTGATATGCTGATATTAAAAAGCCATGCTTGTTGTATTTCCAGAGCAAAGCTTATCAGTTACAGAAGATTCTAAGGTTTTAATGTGAATAGAATATAGATTTTAAAAAACATTTTAAAAACCCAGTTTTTAAAAAAGACTAACAACATATGGTGGGGTTCAAAAGTCTGAGAACACATTGGAAATCTGGGATTTTTTAAATTTATTTAAAACTGGAAATAAACAAAGTTTTAGAATTTTGAAAATTCTCAAACAAAAAAATGAGACAGGAGCCCCATCTTGACTTTTTGAATATTCAATATGTTGCACATTTTTTAGGTCACTATTTAAATTTCAGCAAGCTTATGAAACTGACCACATTAACGCCTTTGTACAAAAAGTCAGATTTTCTGTAAATCTTATCCCTTCCATTGAAGAAACCTTTTATTTTATCACATGTACACTCAAGCACAGCAAAATTCCTTCTCTGTATTTAACCTATCTGAAGTAGTGAACACATGCTCACAAGTGAGCAATGAGCACACACACACATACCTATGCTATGCTACAGCGCCCAGGGAGCAATAGACCCCTTGCGCATGATGTCATGCATCACATGATAATTTCACCTAGGAGACAAACAAACAGACACTGCCTTTTGTGTAATTAAGGCTTAATCTGTCTTAAATATGGTTCATTTTTTCACTGTTTTTGGTTGTTCCAATCATTCAAATAGAGAAATAGATAAAAGGTATTACCATCTCCCTGCAATCAAGAAAAATGTTAACAAAGAGAAGCAAATGCTTCAAGAACCATGAAGAGTTAGAGAGAATATGACGAGAGGATCTAAGCCTGAAAACTCCAGAGAAATTCATAAATACCCGTGTTTGTAGTGATCATTTTATTTCAGGTAAGAACTTGTATTTTAAAAAACAGAAAGTCGTAAGTGAGTATGGAAGAGTTTGCATAAGAATCTTGTTTTATTTCTGTTCGCATTCGAGTTCACGGCTTCATGAAAGTGTTTGATTTTCTTACAGGTGAACCATCTTCCTTATTCGACATGGAAAACCCAGATTGGGCACCAAGCAAACAACTTGGACATAACTCAGTAAAAAAAACAACAAGGAGCAACCTGCATAATATATCTTGAACCCCCCCCCCCAGAAAAGATTAAGAGCAGAAAGCACTGAAGCTTTGTTTCTGTTATCAGAGGAACCCAGTCCTGTGCAAAATGTCACCATGGAGCCAGAGTGTAGTAATGAACTTACAGTTTGAGAGTGTTCTACACAAACAGACTGAACTTTACAACAGCTGCATGCATGTGAAATGGAAATAAATCAACTAAAGCAGGAAAAACTATTTTGGATAAAACTGTTACTGTCAGTTGCACATTTCTCAACCTGTGTGACTCAGTTGTGCCTTTGAATAGAGTACAAATGAAGAGGGAACTGAACATTAACCATCTACTGAAATCATTATTGCAAGGGTGATTATAGTTACTACAGTGGATATAAAAAGTGTACACACACCGCTAAAATGATATATTTATTTTTTTTACATCAGAAAAACCCGAGACCACGATAAATAATTTCAAAACTTTTCCCACCTTTAATGTGACCTATAACCTGTACAATTCAATTGAAAATCAAACAAATCGGTTCGGGGGAAAAAACGTACACTAAGCTGGTTGCATAAGTGTGCACACCCTTAAACTAATACTTTGTTGAAGCACCTTTTGATTTAATTACAGCATTCAGTCTTTTTGGGTTCACACCTGCCATCAATTAAAATTACTCTGATTAACTCCAAATAAAGTTCAGACATTTACTTAGTTGCGTCCTCCAGCAAAAGCCATGATTTGCAGAGAGCTTACAAAGCATCAAAGGGATTTCACTGTTGAAAGGTATCAGTCAGGAGAAGGGTACAAAAATTTCCACAGAATTAGATTAGAGTTGAGCCAGATACTCGGCTGAAACGAGTATCCGGTACGGATAAAGCACTTTTGCTGAGTATGAGTATTATATGAGTAATATGAGTCAATATCTGTGCTCGGACTGAATGAAAATCCTCACACAGCATCACAGCACCCCTCCTCTACACACACCGCTCTGCTCACTCACACAGAGAACAGCTCTCTGTCTCTCCCTCAGTCACTCAGGTTCACGGCTCTTTTCCGTTAACGTTTCGGGTTTCTTCAGCTTCAAGTTTCTTTTTATTTCAGTTTGTACTTACTTATAACCAGTAGAGTTCTGGTAAACGTGGGTCCAGACGTGGTGCTTGGTGGAAAGCGACTCGCGTTGCGTCTCTGCCTGTCGGAGATTTTTTTTTCTTTTTTTAACCGTCGGTTAAAGACAGTTTTTTTGACTTCACGCATTGAGTGTCTGACACTTTCTTGCTGTAATTCATGTAAAAATAAAGGTAGTAGTGGTATAAGTATTACAAATTAAGCTACACACACACACACACACACACACACACACTCTCTCTCTCTCTCTGCCGGTCGTCGGAGTTTTTTTTTTAAGCCGTCAGTTGGCTCTAACCAGTTTTATTTTACTTCACGCACTGAGTGTCTGACACTTTCTAGGTAGTAGTGGTATAAATAATATTACAAATTAAGCTACACACACACACACACACACACAATCCCCCCCCCCCCCCCCCATGATCAGTGATACAGAATAATGAGTGATATAGAGAGTACTTCAGCTGACACTGAACCACCAGTCAGAGTTTGCTTAACCTTGCAGGACAGTGAGGGTCAAATCAGTGACAATGAAAACAGTGGCAGTAACACCCACCTTTCCCCCACTGAGACCAATATTGCATCTGGTGATGGAGGCCCTCCTCCACCAAAGACCAAGAGGACTTCTGCAGTATGGGACTCTTTCACTGTTTCTGAAAATGATCCCTCCAAAGCCATTTGCAAGCTTTGCAAGTCCAAGCTAAGCAGAGGTAAAGATGCAAAACATTACAACACAACATCTCTACATAACCATCTGCTATATGCCCATCACATTAGAAAGCCCACTGTATCAGCCACCTCCTCCTCCACTCCTCTTCCTTCTCGGGTCACTGGTGTTCAGCTGGGTGCTGCTAAGGGCTCACATTCATCTTCCTCTTCACCAATACTCACTGCATTTGCAGCAAAGCAGCCATTCTCAGCAAACCATCCCTGGTCAAAACAAATTACAGAGATGATTGGTAAAATGATCTGCACTGATCTTGAACCTTTCTCTGTGGTGGAGAGGAGAGGCTTCAAGACACTTGTTGGCTTTTTAGAGCCCAAGTATAAGATCCCATCGAGGCACTATTTCAGTCGAATCGTAGTGCCTGAGCTGTATGAGGCAATGAGAGGGGAGTTGGTCCAGTCACTTAAGGCAGCTGAAGGAGGTGCCATCAACCTCACTACAGATCTCTGGACCAGCAATCACAATGCACATGCATATCTCTGTCTTACTGGGCACTGGTGTGAACGTGTAGGGGAAGCTTCAGTACAGAGGAAAGCAGGGCTGCTAAATGTTGGTGTGCTGGACTTTGAGCACACATCAAACAACATTCTGTGCTGCCTTAAAGAAAAGATGAGAGAGTGGGAAGAGTCTGTTGGTCAGTCTGTCACAATACAGTTTGTTGTTTCAGATAATGCAGCCAACATGGTGAAAGCTTTGACTGAATATGGGCACATCCGTTGCATGTCCCATACGCTTCACTTGGTGGTGATCAAAGCACTGGAGAAGGACAGGGTTGTGACATCCCTTCTCTCCAAAGCCAGGATCATATCTGGCCATGTTCATCGCTCAAGCAAAGCCAGCAACAGACTACATGAGCTGCAAACACAGTTGAACCTCCCCCAGCACATGCTCATAACAGACATAAAAACAAGGTGGAACTATACGTTCTACATGCTCCAGCGGCTGGTGGAGCAGCGCAGGGCTGTGCAGATTATGACACAGGAGTCTAACATGGGTAGAGCTCCAACAATCATCTATCCAAATGAGTGGAGGTTAGCATCTGACATGCTCACTGTTCTTAGTCCTTTTGAGGAGGTCACACGGGCGCTCTCAAAACACAGCGCCTCCATCTCTGAGGTCATCCCCCTCCTGCATGGCCTGTGCTCCATCATCAGGTCACTGCATGTGGGAGGTCTTGCAGCTGGTGAGGAATCTGAGGATGAATCTGATCAGTTCATGGCTGGTGATGATGATCAGGATGCCACAGTGGGGCTGGGCCAAGATGTTGCGGCTGAGTCCAGGGAAAAGTTAGGCACAGCAGCAAGGAGACTGGCAGCCAATCTGAGCAAAGAACTAGAATGGTGTTTCGAACCAATTTTTGCAAACTCCACATTTCTGCTTGCCACTCTCCTTGACCCCAGATATAAGGCCAGCTGTTTTCCAAACAATGTTGATGTGGAGGCACTGAAGAGGACATTACTTCTCAGGCTGGAGCTCTGTGACCCTGTGGCTACACCTGCAAGAAACACAGAAGAGACACCTGCCACCAGCAGCACTTCAGTCTTGTCTTTCCTGCAGAAAAAGAAATAGGCTATTCCAATGAGGACACATACCATCAGGTGATGTGGAGGCCTACCTGGCAGATGGGGACATCAGCCTTACCGATGACCCAGTGAAATACTGGTCAGGCAAGCTTCAGTGCTGGCCCAATCTTACAGGCTTTGCACTGCAGCTTCTCAGTTGTCCACCTACAAGTGTCCAGTCTGAGCGTGTTTTTAGCACAGCTGGAAATGTGATCAGTCCACAGCGTGCAAACTTAGACCCTAGCCATGTGGAACAACTGGTCTTCATTAAAGTCAATGCAGATCTGAAAAACAGCATCGGACTATTTGATCCGTAGAACACAGTCCCCCCTGCCCCCCCATCTCTCTCTCTGTCTCTCTCTTACTCACTCACACACACACACACCTGGTGTGGAAATAAAAAAAATAAAAAAGAAACCCCCCCAAAAAAATCACACTGATCATAAAAAAATTAAAAGTTAAAAAAAGAAAGTTATGTTGAGTATGAAAACTCTTGTTCATTACATTTCATAATTGCAACCGCATGTGTTGTATTCATTGTTGCAAAACTTGTTCTGTAAATAGTTCGTTTGCTATCGTGATCAAAACCATTGATCTGAAGCTCAATGCTGATGCTGTCCTGTAAATAGTTTTCTAATCAGCAATAAATATAACAATTTCTGATCAACCCATATCAGTTGCATGCTTAAAATAACATACTGGTTAAAGCCCCGCCCGTTTCAAGACAACCAGACCCACTTCCGGGTTAGGTCCCGCCCACGCCCCGCCCACCCCGAGTACGGATACGGATACAGATAATTCATATGGTTAACGGATACAGATAATGCTGTACTCGCTCATCCCTACATTAGATATACCATGAAACATAGTGAAGACAGTCATCAGGAAGTGGAGAAAATATGGGACAACAGTGACATTACTGAGAACTGGACATCCCTCCAAAATTGATGAAAAGACAAAAACTGGTCAGGGAGGCTTCCAAGAGGCCTACAGCAACACTGAAGGAGCTCTCAAAAACATGTGGGAAAATGTGTTAAGAAGAAAGAAACCTTTATTTGTCACATGCACACTTCAAGCACAGTGAAATTCATCCTCTGCATTTAACCCATCTGAAGCAGTGGGCAGCCACACACAGCGCCCAGGGAGCAGTCAGGGGTTAAGTACCTTGCTCAAGGGCACCTCAACCCAAGGCCACCCCACGTCAACCTAACTGCATGTCTTTGGACTGTGGGGGAAACCAGAGCATCCGGAGGAAACCCACACAGACAACATGCAAACCCCACACAGAAAGGCCCTCACCGGCCACTGGGTTCGAACCCGGAACCTTCTTGCTGTGAGGCGACCATGCTAACCACTACACCATGGTTATGGTCTGATGAAACCAAGGTTGAACTTTTTGGCCACAATTCCAAAAGGTATGTTTGGTGCAAAAACAACATTGCACATCATCAAAAGAACACCATACCCACCGTGAAGCATGGTGATGGCAGCATCATGTTTTGGGGTTGTTTTTCTTTAGCTGGAACAGGAGCTTTAGTCAACGTGGAGGGAAGAATGGGCAAATATTGCCAAGTCTAGATATGGCAAGCTGATAGACTTCTACCCAAAAAGACTGAATGCTGTAATTAAATCAAAAGGTGTTTCACCAAAGTATTAGTTAAAGGGTGTGCAAAGGCGATTCTAGAGTCTGTTGTGGCCCCAAGCAAAAATTTCCAGGGGGCCCTTCTGACCAGTGTTCATCACCAATATGTTATAAAATAAATAATCTGACACCAACAAAAAATGTATGAAACCAAAGTTTTTTAAGTTCCAAATGTGAAAATACAATGGTAAAGAACAATAAAAACAATAAAAAACAAAAATAAATAAGCCCTTGGGCCCTGACTCTCAAGCAGTTGTCTGCCTTGCCTGTTCACAAGCTGCGCGTCTGAGGGTGTGCAGACTTATGCAACCAGCTTATTGTACGTGTTTTATTTATGTTTTCCCCTAACAGATTTGTCTGTTTTTCAATTGAATTGTGCAGGTTATAGGTCACATTAAAGGTGGGAAAAGTTTTGAATTATTTATTGTTGTCTCATGTTTTTACATCAGAAAAACCTATCATTTTAACGGGGTTTGTACACTTTTTATATCCACTATATATGAATATAGCTACAATTGCAGTGATGGCGGCAGAGCCCCCCTAAAATTATGTTATGATGGGAGTCCTTTGACTATTTACAAGGAAGAAAAGGAGAGAGTAGTGTGAATAAACAGCCCGCTGCATGCCTTTGTTTTCCCTTGTTAAATCCCACTGCGTCCCTTCATTCCGGCGGCATCCCTTTGTACTGTAGGTTGGTAGCACCCATTCGCACCAAAACAGATGCAAATTAGCCTGGCCCTAACGTCACTGATTGCCTCCGCTTTCTGGGATTTTCCTTATTTGGCTTACATAGAACTGCAAAACCCATCACTTTTAGTAGACAAGCTGATTTATGAATATTCTGTGGACTAATTAACCCGTTGCTGTGGCAAATGTCTAGACATGTCTGGTCTCCTTGGGTACTCACGCCAAAGCGGGGACCCTGTGACAGCAAGGTTATGACGTGTCGCTACATTTGTATCTGACTGATAACTCGTGTCCTGTCCGGATGGCTAGATAGTGTTCACGAGGCATACAAGCAGTTTTGAGCACCCAAAAACTTGATGCTGCTCTAGATCTACATGAATTCGCTTGCTGCCCTGACCATTCAAATCAGTATGAAGAGGAGTTTCAGACAACTATCCATTGCAGACTTTTTGGGCTCGACAAAGGCACCCAAGTTGCTTGATGATAATGAGGTAAGTTTTCAGTATAAATTTTTTTAACATCCCAAGTCAAATTTCGCAAACCAAGAAATGAATTACTGTTTACTTGCACTGAAGACTAAAAGAAAGACAGTTATTCGTGCTCTTGCTTTATACCACATAGCTGAGCAGGTATATAAATATATTAGCTCTTTAATTCAACAAGGACATTGAGGACAAATTTTCTCGTGTTTTTTTTTTTTTTTGTGTGTGTGTGTGTGTGTGTGTGTGTGATATTGGATCATTTTCCTCAATAAATAAATTACCAAGTGTAATATTTTTGTCTCATTTGTTTATCTGGGTTCTCTTTATCTACTTTTAGGACTTGTGTGAAAATCTGATGATGTTTTAGGTCATACGTATTTATGCAGAAATATAGAAAATTCTAAAGGGTTCACAAACTTTCAAGCACCACTGTATTCCACTCAGTGGTTTCTATATCCATTTCTTTTGAGTGTACTTCTTGGTTTTAATAACTTCCTTGTTTGCTGTACACAAACATGGCAATAAGTTCTCGTGTTAATCCACTTTTGAATCATTCGCTTTTGACTGAGAATGCCCTGCATGCATGGTTTGATGTTGGCTTCTGGCACATCCATACAGTTTTAAATACAATACCTTCAATTAAAAACTTTTTTTTTTTTGCATTTATTTAATTCCTGGGATCCCCTCTGTAACAGGGAGTTGTATTCCATTAATACACTTTAAAATAGATTATTACATTCTAATTGAATATACGAGCCAAAATAATTGGGGATCTTTTTTAATGGGTCCTGACTCGTTACAAGTATGAATAGGTGGGCCTTGCAGTAGAAAAAGTTAAGAACCCCTGGGAAAAATTCTTTACACAAAGAAGGTTTTCTTGCTTTTGTAATTTTTAACTGTTCTTCCGTGTTGGGACGTTTTGGCATTGTCTTGCTGAAAGAAGGAAGGCCTTCCCTGAAAAAGATTTTGTCTGGATGGCAGCATATTGCTCTGAAATGTGTATATATCATTCAGCATTAATGATGCCTTCCCAGATGTACAAGCTACCCATGTCATGTGCACTAATGCCCCTCATACAGTCACAGATGCTGGCTTTTGCACTGTGCACTGATAACAAGCCGGATGGTCCCTCACCTCTTTAGCCTGGAGGACGTGGTGTCCATGATTTCTAAAAAAAAAATTTCTAATTTTCATTCGTCAGACTTTGGGACAATTTTCCACTTCGCCTCAATCCATTGTAAAAGGGCCCAGAGAAGGCAGCTGTTAGGTCAAATTTTATTATACGTAGGTTATGATCAGAATATGAATCAGAATCAGTAGGTTAAATCAAGATATATGTAGACATATGTAAGTTTAGTTAAGAATTCAGCGAATTATATTAGTTGAAACGACCTTAGGTCCGGCTGGACATTGTTTGGGAACATTTTGTTTATGAAATGTGTATTTTTGATCAGAGATGTGTCTGAATGACGCCAAGGTCTGTTTTGATGTCAGATCGACCCACACACACTTTAATGTTGGATGTATTGGTAGCCTTATTGCTGAACAAAGAGTTAAGACTCTTATATTTTTATAGTACAGTTATAGTATATATTATAGTATATATTACTTATAGTATATTTTAGAGCTTTTTAAGATCCTTTATTATTTTGGACTATTGCATATACTATGGCAGTGATTTTAAACTGTTCCTGTGTAGCCTGACCTTCGTCCAGTGGAGAAGAACACTTCTTTGTTAGACCAAACATAGTCTTTGTTTAAAACATTGTCGTAAAAACATCTCACGCGCTTTGACGTGCGTAAATGAAATTGCTGAATTGCTGAAATATTATTTTGCTTATGATTGAAGGCTTCATTCACACACACATACATATGGAATTAAGATGTGATTTGCTGACCTAGCACATAGACACAGATATCAAAATGATGTCACTCACTCACACCCTCCCATAGACACACACACACACACACACATACACCCCTCTCTGAGGTCACATACAAACACACACACACACATTTGACAGACACAATAGCCGTTTGGAGAGATTATGATTTGTTATAAAAGGTGTTTGTAATCTTTCATCTTTGACGAAGTGACTGTGCGAATGTAACAGACTGCGTTCAGCGGCAGGTCGAAGGCAAGGAAGGACGGACAAGGACTGGCTCCAACTAACTTTTATTCTGGTGAAACAGAAAATAATACAATGCAGCTGCTGTACATTTGTAGATCTGTAACCTCCAGCGTAGACAACTCTTTCTAGCTGGAGTAAGCATCGTGTGCAAAAACCCAACCTACTGCAGCTGCAAGAATACACCACCAGGTGGCTCCAAACTCGTATAAATCACAAGAACCAAATATTTTTAGTGAAATTCACCAAGGACATTTCCAACTCTGTTACACGAATAAACCGGCATGTGAAACCTCTGGTTCCTTGTCTGTTTCTCTCGACCTGATCATTCTCGTCCCGGATCCGAGGGGACTCACGAAGGAATCTCGGGGTCTCTTTCTGGGTACTGGATACTGCCAACCAGGTGAGTAAATTATTTTAAATTTAATGTATAATTTGATTGGTTAGACTTCCGCCTGGTTGGTAGTAATTTCAAAAAAGAAAAGAGACCCATTATAATTCAGGTTGGTAAACCTCGTGTAGAGGCACGGGACGTTTTGGGGAACCTCGTAGACTTTTTAGATTTTAGACTTTTTAGACTCTTGTTTACGGGACGTGACGGGGCTTGGTAGAGCCACGGGATTGGACTGGTAAACCTCGTAATTTGTTTACGGGACGGTGAGCCTCGTGAAGACACTCCACGGGAGAGCTGTCACGAGAAGAGCGCGCTTTTAATCTTTGATTCCTTCGTGCAGCCACTAGTGTTGCCACCTGTCCCGGTTTTTCCTGATTGTCCCGGATTTTCATGGTCTGTCCCGGAAAAAAAAAATAAAAATCCGGGACACTGAATGTCCCGTTTTTTTGTACATGATGGGCAAAATGTGTATTTCAACTTGCGAGCCAGCTGAGAACCAGTTTGTTTTTCCATAGCTCGCCCGTGCTAAGCGCCACTAAGCGGAGCCACGTCAGCACGTCGCTGAATACGTCATTACGTCGCTGTATAAGTCACTTACGTCGCTGTATACGTCAGTTACGGCGCTACGTTTACATAAACCTTGGCGCGAATATCAAAGCAAAAACACGGAAGAAGCAGCAGTAACAACAACAACAACAATAATAATAATAATAATGGATGACTTCGCGTTTGTACAGCTGCTGCTTCTCGGCGCTTAAAAATGGCGATCTTTCATGGTCTTGTTATTGTTGTTGGTCTTAACAACTCCGCCCCCCCGCTGACATAAGCCGTTCTTTCCTCTGGCCCAGCAGAAAGTTGGTGCTATCCTGGAACCGGCTTGGACTGATAAAAGAAACAGACTCTCTGTTGCAATGGTGAAGGCTGAGCTTCAAGTCAGGCTAAACTTTCAGTTGTCCTGTACTGAGTTCAAGACATTCATTGAAAATCAGCCAGGACTCATAGCAGCAGCAAAGAAAAACACCAAATATAAATGGAAGATTAGGTAAGGTTTTGGTGAATTAAATGAAATAGTGTAGTGTAGTACATACTCCTGTATGTGCCAAGTTATATCAGTTACATGTCCTCCTATGTATTTGTTTAGCCAAGAGCAGCAGAGGCACAAGCAAAGCACACACCACACTCTAAGCAATCAGGTAAGCTGTTTGACACTACGCCTTACATTGTTACATTCAGGTATTCTTAGATACAATGAAAAATTAGATTATTTATTTTTATTCCACATAAGCAAACAAACAGAACTTAATTATGTATTTCCCTTTTACCTGTGCCCACTACTGCCCCCAGGTGTCCACAACCAAAAACTGTTGGAAATAAACCAAAATACTGAAGACCTAGCCTAGTAAACTAGACCCACCCGCCTAGCGGCCAAAAATATTTTTGCCTAGCGAGTGGGTCTAGCCTCGCACCATGTAAACAAAAACACTCCGGGCATCAAATCGTGCCCGCCAATCACAACGCAAGGTTTTTGTTTGGATTCTTTGGGCGGCCTTTTGCAGGAGTGACGACAAAGCTGCGCGACGCTGGAGAAAGCGCAGCAGGAAAGATGGCTACGGCTAGTGAACAGCGCGCGTTTGACTCCGCTTTGGAATCAGTTTTAGAAGAATTAGACTTGGGGTTTTCGTTGAAACATGAGCAGGAAGAGGCTCTCCGCTCATTCCTTTTCAAGAAGGACGTTTTTGCTGTTTTGCCGACCGGCTATGGCAAAAGTCTGATCTACCAGCTAGCTCCGCTCGTAGCCAAAAGGATGGGGCTAGTTTGTGCAGTACAAAGAATTAATAAACAGCTTTGAAACATTACTTTTTGATTGTTTCTTATTTTCCCGTTATTTTAAATTTAAGGGAAATTATTTCACCAAACACCACTAAATAAAAACTCTCAAAAACAGTTTAAGCAAACCCTTGAAAAACACTTGGGGAAAAAAAATGACTATGTTATGTATGTGGTACAGACTCCAAACTTCTTAATATCTAGAACATGTTTATTAATTAATACGCATTTTGAAAAATTATTTATTTCAAGGCCTCCCCCACTGCTTTCTGTCGCTCTGACTACGTCACAGTCACTGTTGCGCTGATTGGTCAGAGCATTGGCCTATACGCACAGAGAAAGTTTGAAAGACAGTGGGTTGTTCCTCCTACCCGCTTCGGAAATGTCTACGGATCGAGGCCAGACTAAATATTCACATTTAGTCTGGCTTGCCAGGCTACTGAAGACCTGCTATATTATGTAAAGCAATTAACTAAACAAATAACTAGCAAAAGCGTCATTTTTACTAATTAGAGCAATACAGTTTCAGCGTAGAAGGGCGATTTTTGTCTTGGGTTAGATGTGTGAAGGGCGCCGTTGCTTACAAGCAAAAAGGTCGATTGGATGGTCGAAATGTCCAGGATTTTTGTCAGACACAGGTGGCAACCCTAGCAGCCACCATGGGGGGAAAATTGTCTCATCTCATTATCTGTAGCCGCTTTATCCTTCTACAGGGTCGCAGGCAAGCTGGAGCCTATCCCAGCTGACTACGGGCAAAAGGCGGGGTACACCCTGGACAAGTCGCCAGGTCATCACAGGGCTGACACATAGACAACCATTCACACCTACGGTCAATTTAGAGTCACCAGTTAACCTAACCTGCATGGTCAATTTAGAGTCACCAGTTAACCTAACCTGCATGTCTTTGGACTGTGGGGGAAACCGAAGCACCCGGAGGAAACCCACGCGGACACGGGGAGAACATGCAAACTCTACACAGAAAGGCCCTCGCCGGCCCCGGGGCTCGAACCCAGGACCTTCTTGCTGTGAGGCGACAGCGCTAACCACTACACCACCGGAAAACTGTATTATATTAATTGTATTATAAAAATTGTATTATTGTATTAAGATACCCGGACCCCGAGAAAAAAAAAAAAAAAAACCACGGGATTGGATGTGGTTTAGCATTCTACACAGATTCTAGACAATTTGGCCGGCTCAGTTTTGATTTATCCTCATCCAGGTATTTGCAATCTCTGGGAGCTGTGTAATGTATCTTTAATTGTTTTAGCATTTATATAAGGCATTACTGGATATGCACAAAATAATGAAACAACAAATCAGTACTCTGGACATGAACAGTTAGAACTGTGTTCCTGGTGTGCATACATGTCAAACCTTTGGTCAGTCAAATCTGTATAACCAACTTCCAAAGTCCTTATTTCCCTTATAAAATCCTTATAAGATGCAAATTAAAATGATTTACCTAAAATTTGAATGATAATTAACAATGTTAATTAACAATGTTAATGTTAATCCCAGTTACTTTTTAGAATCCTAGAAGAATGAATACAAAGCTTCAATGTTTGACAAAAAACTACAAAGTGTAAATGTTATGTGCTCTTTTATCCTCGTGGGAATTGATTATAACTTTATTTGTACGCCCGTATACTATGTTTATTGAATCAAATCCGTATAAAATACGGACATTTTGTATATTGTGCATTTTAATCTCAACGAAAGCTTCACTGAATCGATTCTTTAGAACAAACTCGCATGCGTGTGAATCAATTTACTTGATTCACTCTTGATTCTTGACTCAGAAACTACGGAAACCTTATTTGTATTCCTGTTTTCAAATTGTAAACAATAATCACACTTTCATGCTGCATGAAATTAAAGCATGAACTTTCCTCAACCATTACGTGTGCATGAACCCAACAAATGCAGTCCGTGCGTCTGTATCGATTCGCTCGATCGAGTCATTTATGTTTCGTCCCGAAGAAGATCCGAATCGTCTGTGAATCTCATCACTGTTAGAAATCCAAGAGAAGAGATCCTCTTCCCTTAACATCATCAGAGGAAAAATCTGCTTCTTAATCAATTAGTTTCAGCGTTTGGTGAGTAGATCATCTGCATTTTATTTTATATTCCTTGTGTGTTGATAGTCTGAAACTTGTAACTGGAAGGTTATCAGGAAAGTCACGAGTGGTCCGCGAGCACTCTACAAGACTATTAATGTGTTTTAATAATTAATAGTGCAGCTATTAATGCAGTTTCATGTCTAGATCTTATAAATGATGAATACGAAGTTTTCAAAATTATGAGAACTCCAGTTCCCATGATGCTTGTGAACTGGGCATGCGCACTGGATAAAAGAAAAAAGCAGCTCTTTAGGGCAAAACTCTCGTCTCATCAGATTTGGGCAGTAATTCTATGCGTTCAGACCTTAAATAATGAAATAACTGTACAAGCAAATACAACACAAAAACCATTTTAAAACATTCACTTAAATTAAACAGACATGGTAAAACCAGAAGAAATATATTTAAGGCTTAGAGTTTGATTAATTCAGCCAAATCAAATATCACTTTCAGATTTGAAGATATTTATCAGGAATCATTTTTAAAATATTGAGTATTATACCACTTCCTGTTTAAAGGCATAATAAAAGGCATCAAATATATTTACCCTACGTGTGAATGGAAATGCCGAAAAGTTTAATGTTTAACCTAATGTTTAATGTTGATCTAAAACATTTTTAAAACTGATCGTGTGGTGGTCTAGTGGTTAGGATTCGGCGCTCTCACCGCCGCTGGTGTAGTGGTATTTTTATTAATCATATGTAATTCTAACCTTTAAATATCCTATAGACTCCTGTTTCTAACGCGTTTTAGCGAAATGTGGACTTGTCTTGTCTGGGAAGCATGGAATTAGTTCAACAGCGAGCTAACCCGCTCTTTACTTCATTTTGACATTTTTTTGAATAATTGTCGTCCTATTATAAATAATATTTTGAATAATTGTTCCGTCTCTATAGTCTCTGTCTCTTTCTCAGTCAACATTGAGATAAGACTCCCAGACTGTTACAGATAGCTATAATATAAACAAATAACTCATGCAAGAACAGCAGGCAAGGACAGCCACAGAAATCTGCAATGGGCAGAGAAAATCATTATTTTTGGCACTTTCTCACAATAATAAATTTAATAAGTAATCTCTTTATATTATTAGGTAAATTCCATATACATAAAGTCAAAATGTCCAAGACAGACAACCAATTCTCATTAATACTGTTAATTGAATTAAAAATGTATTATCAGTCTCTGTCACATATCGAATCCAACAAAGAGTGCTTATCAGCTATTCAATTTTATTCAAATTACATTCAGTGAAAGTGTTTGTCATTTCAATTTGCCCTGTTTTTTTTATCTCCTTATCTTTCTTTAAACTTATTGCTACTTATGAGGCTAAGCTTAAACATGTTCCTCCTAATTTCGAACTATTGATATGAAATGCTCTGATTAACTGTTTGCTGAGTTTTAAACCTCCATACTTTTGCCTTTAAAAACCACAGAGGATATGGAATGGATAGGCTTTTAATGTATTTAGTTAACCATAATTTTTTCAGCAAGAAACAGTTAACAAACGTTTACTTGAATAACTTTTTGTTTATAAATCGGAGACTTGGGTTTATCTTTGTTTAACCATTAAGAAAAAACTCAAAGATTATCATGATTATGATACATTGGCTTGTATAAGTACTCATTGTCCTTGAACCTTTCCGCATTTTGTTGCACTGGAACCTGGAACTTAAATTGACATGAAACTATTCATGTGCATCCTGTTTATAATAAGCAATACCTCTCTCTCTCTGGATCCATGTCATCCTACAGTCTCTTCTCGAGCAAGGCGTGGTGAGACACTTTACACAAGATTTACGTAAGATTAATGAATTGATTGTTTCTTCTGTAATATCACAGGTTCCTGCCATTAATGATCTCTGTTCTGCCTTTTTTTTCCACGCACATGAGGAGATAGCGTTTGGACTCAAGGTTTCATTTGACTCTCCTGCTGTTTTTTTTTTTCAGCTGTAATTCATAATGCGCTCTGTGACCTTCTCCCTCCCTCAGGACTCTGTGGTCTGTGTTCTGGTGTCTGCTGAGTCACCAGAAATCTGCCAAGACACTGACACTTGCGCCTGCTCCAACATCTGGCGCATAAGGGCTTTAAGGTTTCCAGAACCAAGCTGCAATATTGCATGGACACTTAAGTATTTGAACTTTTGAAGTTTTGAACTTTCTCAAGGCTGTCATTCTAGACACAAAACCTCCTCCACTGCAACATCCTTTGACCTGGACTGACGCTATGGTGGTCGCTTATCACTCCCTCAGAAGCACCCTTTGTTCCGCCCCTGGGTCACCTGCTCACTTCAAGCCCTTCCACCTCTATGCCTGTGGACACCGGGGCACAGCCTCTGGGGAACGTGAGGGGGGGGAAATGCATCATTGTGCGTTTTTATCCAAAACATTAGACATTGTTGCTCAAGGCTTACCTGCGTGTCTGGGGGCTGTCTCCGCATGTGCTTTGATGGTTTGATGGTTGTAAAATTGACAGACCCATTAAATTAATTAATCAGTAATTTAATAGATAATTAGATTAACATATGACTGTTTATTCTCTGTTCTACTAACAATCTCGAAGTTCGTGTCACATCCTCTTTTGATAATGTAGGTCGCGCTCTCGCACGCCTCCTTAATTCTCGGGATGATATTTGGGATGACATTGATATTGTCTGTCTAAAAAATCGTACATACTACTAGTATCAGGTCTGATCTCTTCCCTCCAGCCCTCTAGGGATCTTTGTTGATGGTTCTTGTTCTAAACCCTCAGACGGTTCTTGTTTTATAATTTATAATATTATCACACCTCTGTGGTTATTCTGTGTGTTCAGTCAATATCAGCCTGATATTCTGCATGAGACATACGCTCTTCCTTTCTCATTTGATTTTTGTCATCTTGATTGTGGACAAATTCTCTAAATGGGTAGAAGTTTTTCCCTGTTCTCGAGAGAACACGAAGGTTTTCGTGACTCATTTTGATACTTAGTTATAATAATAATAATAATAATGATACATTTTATTTATAAGTGCCTTTCAAGGTACCTAAGAACACTGGACAGTAAAAAAGAAAAACAAACAATAAAAGCAGAACAACAAAACAACAACAATAAAATAATAAGAAATCAATAATAATTATTATTATTGTTATGGGGTTTCAAATGCCATAGACTCAGACAAGGGTACCCCTTTCACCTCAAAGGTCACACAAAACCTTTGTAAGTATCTCTAAACTCTAATCTCCAAACTAAACTGGTGTTTTCACATTCCTAAATCCTCTGGTATCGTAGAACGTACTAATCGAACATTGAAAGACAAATTAATTAAGGTCATGCAGGACACAGGTTTGATTCTGTAATCCATAAGTCATTCTGGCTGAAATTCGTGTGACACCAAGAAATTATTCTCCCCTGGAAGAAGGGAACTCCGGCTCCGGGTACCTCTGATTTGAAAATGCATATGGATGAGTATTCTGCAGCCCTTATAGATAAGTTGCATAAAATTTGTACCAAGGTCAATAATACAATATTATCTCCACCACACACCCCTTTCACGTGGGAGACAGGTGCTGGTGTGATTTTTTAAAGTAATGATTTGGACAATTGGGAAAACAATATAATGGGCCTGCAGACATAGTCGCCATTACTTCTACTGCTGTTTTAACTGATCTTTTTCCACAGTGGATCCATGCCACTCGATTGAAGAAGGCTCCATAACAAAGTTGTGTTATAATAACAAGTTTGCTGCTATTAACACTTTTTGTGTCCCTATCTAGTCTCCCTCTGGGCAGTTTTCTCTCTCTCTCTCTAAGCTCTACACAGATTCGACTGAGAATCCTCAAGTGAACAAAGAGGGGAAGAGATCTTGCGCCCAGTTTGGAACCACCCCACCTCACTACAACCATGATGGTCCACATCGCGGGTTTCGTGACTTCATCATTGCTCGGGGCAGGGCTACCCGCCCGAGCCTTCAGGACCACATCATTGCTCGGGGCAGGGCTACCCGCCCGAGCCTTCAGGACCACTTCATTGCTCGGGGCAGGGTTACCCGCTCGAGCTGGACTTCATTGCTCGGAGCACACTGTAAAAAAAGAATAGTCGAGAATACTTGAAATTTCAAGGCAACTGTCTGCATTAAGAATTATGTTTTGCCAACGATGTGCCCATGATAATCCAAACTATGATAACACTGTTATCTTTATTAAGAATTCTTAATTAAGTCAATTTTCAATTCCTCATTCTGCCAACATAGATTTCTCTTTTTGCTGAACAGTGGCATTCACAGTAGTACAAAAAGGCAATTGAGGTTATCACAATTTTTTTTACCTTTATTTGGATAGGACAGTGTAGAGACAGGAAATGAGCAGGAGAAAGAGACGGGGAGGGATCGGGAAATAACCTCAGGTCGGAATCGAACCCAGGTCCCCAGATTTATGGTATGGCGCCTTATCCACCTGAGCCACGACAACATGAACTTCAACCGGAGAGAGAACCACATTGCCCAGCCCTTGCATTTGGGAGCGGAAACCCCGTGTCTTGGTCATTAAGAGCATGCGCTGAATAAACACCTGTGGCAATTATGTATTTTCAATTCAGATTATTCACTATTGCATATTTACACATCATTGAGGTGCACCCTATCAGTTTGATGTGGATTTTTCTGTTCGTTAATAATTATTCATATTTTCTTGTCCATTCAATTGTGAATATGGAATTACTTGAACAAAGCGTAATTCTATTTTTTAGAATTATCCACATCAAGAAAAATCCACATCAAACTGATAGGGTGCACCTCAATGATGTGTAAATATACAATAGTGAATAATCTGAATTGAAAATACATAATTGTCACAGGTGTTTATTCAGCGCATGCTCTGAATGACCAAGACACGTGGTTTCCTCTCCCAAATGCAAGGGCTGGGCAATGTGGTTCTCTCTCCAGTTGAAGTTCATGTTGTCGTGGCTCAGGTGGATAAGGCGCCATACCATAAATCTGGGGGCCTGGGTTTGATTCTGACCTGAAGTCATTTCCTGATCTCTCTCTCTCTTGCTCATTTCCTGTCTCTACACTGTCCTATCCAAATAAAGGAAAAAAAAAATTTGTGAGAACCTCAATTGCCTTTTTGTACTACTGTGAATGCCACTGTTCAGCAAAAAGAGAAATCTATGTTGGCAGAATGAGGAATTGAAAATTGACTTAATTAAGAATTCTTAATAAAGATAACAGTGTTATCATAGTTTGGATTATCATGGGCACATCGTTGGCAAAACAAAATTATTAATGCAGACTGTTGCCTTGAAATTTCAAGTATTCTCAACTATTCTTTTTTTACAGTGCAGGGTTACCCGCTCGAGCTGGACTTCGAGACAACATCTTCTGGACTAACTTCGCTAACTGGACTGCACAAGCACACACCACACGAATGTGTTATGTCTTTCATCTGATGCCGTCTTCTACTATTATTACACATCTCTATGCTTTGACGAAGTGACTGTGCGAATAAACTGGCATGTGAAACCTCTGGTTCCTTGTCTGTTTCTCTCGACCTGATCATTCTCGTCCCGGATCCGAGGGGACTCACGAAGGAATCTCGGGGTCTCTTTCTGGGTGAACCCCAACAGCAGCGGTGTTTCTGGATATTGTTTATATCTGGTTTTAACTTGCATTTGTGGATGCAGTAATGAACTGAAGTGTTTTCTGAAGTGTTCCTGAGCCCATACAGTGATTCCCACTACAGACACGTGTCTGCTTTTAATGCAGTGTCACCTGAAGGCCTGAAGATCACAGGCATCCAATGTCAGTTTTCAGCCTTGTCTCTTGCATACAGAGATTTCTCCAGATTCTCTGAATCTTTTAATGATATTATGTACCATAGATGATGTGATCCCCAAATTCTTTGCAATTTTACATTGAGGAACGCTATTCTTAAATTGTTGCACTGTTTGCCCACACAGTCTTTCACAGAGCGGTGAACCCCTCCCCATCTTTACTTTTGAGAGACTCTGCCTCTCTGGGATGCTCTTTTTATACCCAAATCATGTTACTGACCTGTTGCTAATTAACCTCATTTGGTTTTTTTTTTGTTTTTTTTGTATTACAAAACTTTTTCAGTCTTTTGTTGCCCTTGTCCCAACTTTTTTGAAATGTGTTGCTAACATCAAATTCAAAATGACCATATATTTTTCAAAAAACAACACAAAAAATGGTCAAATTTGACATTTTATATGTTGTCTTTGTACTATTTTCAATGATATATAGAGTTTCCATGATTTGCAAATCTTCACATTCTGTTTTTATTCATGTTTTACACAGTGTCCCAACCTTTTTGGAATTGGAGTTGTATTTGGCAACAACTAACCTTAAAAATGATTGAATTTACAGTAAAACAAATGTTCATTCACTGATTTCTAGAAAACTAAATGTTACATAATAGTGTGCCAGATGTAAATACAACAGCAAGAGGCATCTGGATTCAAAATCAATTATGTGTTTATGAGGACAGAACTAAAATGATCAGCTGAGCATACAGTCATCTAAAAACAGTAAGTAATTTTATCTGTAATTATCTGTGTGAAGAAGGGAGAAAAACAGCTATAAATTTTTTTTATATGAAATGATTCATGCAAATTAGTACAAACAAATATGAAACCAAACTGGTTTAGACATATTTATATACATGTGCTGTCGAACCTGTACTCCAAACAGTATTGTGCTTTTCCTCATCAAACACCTTACCTTTGGAGAAAATATAATGATTTCCAATTTTATTAAATAAATTATTATAAAATATTCTGGAAGTCAATTATACCATAGATCTTAATGAATCCTTATTCATAAATATTGTGAATATATTTTTAAAAAATATATAAATTGAACAGCATTATGGGGTTCCCAAAACCTGTAAGCTGATACCACAAAAATGAATTTAATCTAAGATTAAATAGGACCAAAACATTTTGTTATGGCGAAATTATAAGTAATGCTGGGATCAGACTAGATGATATTTTTGTCTCTCACGATATTCACAATGTCAAATTAGGCAATCATAGTCATTAATTCTTGTCATGATTATGTTACACTCCAGGGCCTGTGCTTGATTTTGGATAGTTACCAGCCATGACAAAATCATGTCAAAATCAGGCTGAATTTGTGTAGTTTAGTCCTGACACAAGAGAACGTGAGATTATTTTTGCCCAGTCCAGTGCATTTAAAATAAAGTCATATTAAAATATATAGCTAGGCTATATTTCCTTGTTCCTATGAGAACAAAATGAACAAACATCTCTTACGACCCACAAAGAAATAATCTGCCAAGTGATCTCATAGTTGGTTAGTGCACTGAAGAACAGCCTGAACCAGATCAGCAGTAGGGAACAAAACACTACTGGTGAATTTAACAAACAGGCTGCAGCCCATTGTGGCTGCCTTTTGACAATAGGATGGCAATAAGGTAAAGTTAAGACTAGTGATTCAGTGTTGTTTTGGGAGTTTTAGCTCTTTTCTGTACTCTGCTCAGCTCACCATAAACATCCCACAGCTCGGCTCCCTAACTGCCAACGTTTTTACTTCCCCAAGACCAGTCAGTGTTATTGGGCTCTGCATTTCAATTGGAAATCTCCTTGTGATTATAAAAATAGTATTACATTTTGCATTGCGTTTGCCATTTTAAATAAATGTAAAGTAGCAAGGTGCTACAGAGTTACATTAATTAGGCTACTAGTAGACCTGAAGCAATCATTCCTGCATTAATGTTATTGTGCTGCTAGGTTTAAGCTCAACTTCCATGACACTGAAAAAAAAAAACCTTCCTGTCCTGGTCTAATATTCATTACACTACACTACATTAAACATTATCACAATGTAACAGAGAAACATGTCTTATTCTTGCTAAGACTGACTCTACATCATAATGGTGTGCCAAATAAGATTATGAAATTCACCTTTCAATCACATGTATAGGCTAATTATCATCTGCTAGTGATTGGCTAGTGGATAACAGGTTATCTTTACATTTTGGAAAAAACTGAATCTATACGGTTTGGCTCTAAAAGTAATTTGAAGAAAAATTCAAATTTGGACATTGTGTGCAAAGGTATTGAAATCAAATATTACTCGAAAGTTAAATATTTAGGTGCAGAGTTGGACCAATCCTTAGATGGAGAGGCAATGGCCTAAAAGGTACTGAGTAAGGTATATGCCAGATTAAAATTTTTGTATCAAAAATCAAAATTTTTAGATTTAGGAACTAAAACTGTTAGCATCAGCACTGGTACAATGTCACTATGATTATGCCTGCTCTTTTTGGTACTCAAGTTTGACTAAGAAAACAAAAACAAAACTGCAGATTTCTTAGAATAAATTGGTTCGTTTTACTCTAAATTTACAGCCAAGAACATTATTATTTACTGAACACGTCAAAATCTTAGGGTGGCTCCCTATCCGATATAGAGTAAAGCAATTAAAACTAAATCATATGTAGCCTACCGAGTGCTTGATGGGATGTCTCCTAAGTACACTACCGTTCAAAAGTTTGGGGTCGCTTTGAAATTTCCTTATTTTTGAAAGAAAGGCACTCTTCTTTTCAATGAAGATCACTTTAAACTAATCAGAAATACACTCTATACATTGCTAATGTGGTAAATGACTATTCTAGCTGCAAATATCTGGTTTTTGGTGCAATATCTCCATAGGTGTATAGAGGCCCATTTCCAGCAACTATCACTCCAGTGTTCTAATGGTACAATGTGTTTGCTCATTGCCTCAGAAGGCTAATGGATTATTAGAAAACCCTTGTACAATCATGTTAGCACAGCTGAAAACAGTTTAGCTCTTTCGAGAAGCTATAAAACTGGCCTTCCTTTGAGCAGATTGAGTTTCTGGAGCATCACATTTGTGGGGTCGATTAAATGCTCAAAATGGCCAGAAAAATGTCTTGACTATATTTTCTATTCATTTTACAACTTATGGTGGTAAATAAAAGTGTGACTTTTCATGGAAAACACAATTGTCTGGGTGACCCCAAACTTTTGAACAGTAGTGTACCTTTCTAACCAATTCCTTTCCATCTCAAGAAGACATTCTCATAATACTTGTTCTAGTCAACATTTGCTTGTCATTCCTCATTTTGGTGCTTTTTCATCTCATCTCATTATCTCTAGCCGCTTTATCCTTCTACAGGGTCGCAGGCAAGCTGGAGCCTATCCCAGCTGACTACGGGCGAAAGGCGGGGTACACCCTGGACAAGTTGCCAGGTCATCACAGGGCTGACACACAGACAACCATTCACACCTATGGTCAATTTTAGAGTCACCAGTTAACCTAACCTGCATGGACTGTGGGGGAAACCGGAGCACCCGGAGGAAACCCACGCGGACACGGGGAGAACATGCAAACCCCACACAGAAAGGCCCTCGCCGACCCCGAACCCAGGACCTTCTTGCTGTGAGGCGACAGCGCTAACCACTACACCACCGTGCCGCCCTTGGTAAGTTTTTTCATTTTGTATCACTGGTGCTCAGTTATGGAATAGTCTTCCTTCTACTTTAGTCAATTCTAGTCAATCTTTGTTCAATTTTAAGAAAAATGTTAAGTCTTATAGGTATAATGTTATGACTTTTTTTTTGTTGAGAATTTTATTTTTAATAATTTTTGTATCTTTTTCATTAGTATTTGGATTATATCTCTTATGTCACATCTTGTACTATGGGGACCACAATGGAAAGTTTTTTTTTTTTTACTTTTTTGTTATCCCGGCAATATCTACAGTATTATGTATTTTATGTATTTTTTTATACTTATGTTTATTTTGGATCATCTTTTTGTATATGTTCTCATTTTTATGTACTGTATTATTGCCAAATAAATCAAATCAAATCAAAATCCAATTAATGATGCTGATTCATTTTCAGGGAGTGAGCTATTGATCCGTTTTGTTTTTAAATGCGAATCGACTCCCGACGTTCACTTCAAAGATCCGACTCAAAGATCCGACTCAAATCGATGGACACATGACCAGTTAAATGTTAAGTCGATAAAAGAAATAAATCATGTAATGGATGTTTTAACACAAGCAAGGCAGTTCTGGAAACTTTTTTCTAGACGTGCCTAGGATACATTACTAAATACATTATTAAATATAAGCATTATTAAATATAAACTAAAATGAATATAGAGTATAAACTTACCCATATAATGAAACAAAACAGGCAGAGAAGTGGCACTGAACGCCATGGCTGGCCCATTTCCGGAGCGCAAGCTCGATTCCAGTCCAGCACTCGGTGTTGAAAACGTTGCTGTTTGTATCTGGATAGTTCAACGTGTCCACCACAGGTACCTTCGCGATTACAGGACATAGAAGGAAGTCAGCACTTTCAAAACCACCACACACCCTCACCTTTAGAGGAGGGTCTAAACACAGATCTATCCCTCCCTCCTTCTGTTGTGTGTGAGCTAGAGAATATGGATCCATGTCACAAAACACCCTAACCCTTTTGCATTACTTAGCATTAAACCAATTTTATCCGACAGGAACACTTCATTGTAACATTAAAAAAAAAAAGCTTTTGATATGTTATTTACTGAAACCTAAAGACATATAGCTAATATATTAATGCCCATTCCATATGGTCACAATGGCAATAACATGCTGAGAAGATCTGCCCAGACTTCTCCATCCTCCACCACAGGTTCAGGTTCCTCTTGGCAACTGTGAAATCATAAGAGAGAGAATCTTGTCCACTAGTTACAACAAAAACCCTCAACCTGGGATTGTTCATCGCATGTCTGCTGCCCAACGAGCATTACACATGATTCCCCACACTTCATTTTGCCCATAAGTTTGATCTGTTGTTTGTTCAGAATGAGCCTGACTGGGTTATGTGGGTGGCTTAGTCACTAGGTGCTTGTCTTTGGCACCAACCCCAGTCCTGGCTCCTGTGGGTTCTGTTAGCCCTCATCTAAGTAGGGTTTGCTTAGTGTTTTAAGGATGCTCTTTGTCCACCTTACTCACTCATTTTTAGGAACCACTTTTATCCCGGTCAGCGTCACTGTAGATCTGGAGACCATCCTGGGACCATTGGGCATGAGGTGGGAATATACCTTGGGTGGGATAACAGGTCACACAGACATTCGTACACGTTGACGCAAGTAGCATGCTTTTGTCTGACGTCTCCTCTAAAATCTGTTTATTGAAGGTGGAACTACTGGGTGTGTTAAGCTCCTGGTGACACTGCCCTGAGATTCACTGAAATATACAAGTCCCTTCACAAAAACAAGATCTTGATCTGCAAAAGCATGTCTTTACTTTATATTACTTCAGAACATATTTATCACAGTTTAAGTTAAAGCCAAAAAAAACCCCAAAATAAAACTCCTTCATACTGACAAGTAATATCCATACAATACATGTTCGATCATTCATTTATTTGTATTTGTATCCATATACTATGTACAGATTGTTTTTCTCTTAGTAGCATAAAATGTCCATGGGCACTGCCATCTTATTTTCTCTGAGGTTCAAATATCACTCACCACAGACTTACCTTGGCTTAGATCTCATGGACACATCGCTTCTATATTGCTTCTAAATTGTTGGAAACAACCCTGAAGATGCCTGAGTGTGATGCATGTTTGCACAGCAAAACTACAAAAAAAAAAATCCAAACAATGTCCCAGTCAATGGCTCCATGTTCCTCAGGCAAACGGTGTCATAGCATGTAAGCAAAGTCACAAGCAGATTTGGTCAAGGTCAAAGCCAAGATTTTTCAAATACCGAGGTCAAATATGGCCGACCCCCCCCCCCACACACACACACACACACATGTCCCGTTCAGGAATATTCTCCATAATTTCTACAAATTTCTCAATCTTTGTTTGAGCTGTGAAGAAAAAGTTATCATCCACCCACAGAAAGTACTTCGTGTTGATTTGTGAGACAGCAAGGTTTCTGCCAGCAAACCAACCCTCCAGGTTAAAACTGTTAATGTTATAATCATGCTGTCTGTTGTCACCCAAATGAGGATGGGTTCCCTTTTGAGTCTGGTTCCTCTCGAGGTTTCTTCCTCATGTTGTCTGAGGGAGTTTTTCCTTGCCCCTCTCGCCACAGGCTTGCTCATTGGGGATAGATTAGGGATAAAATTAGCTTATGTTAAAGTCATTCAAATTATGTAAAGCTGCTTTGCGACAACGTTTATTGTTAAAAGCGCTAGAAATAAACTTGACTTGACTTGGAGCAGTCACAATACAATTACAATCTCAACTATAATATCAGTTGGTCCTACCGTACCACTCAGGTTAATAAATATATGTGGTTGTTGGTTTTCATAGGAAAATGTAGTGGTTGTATGCTGTTTGTGTGCACACCCAGTGCCCTCAGCAGCACACAGTGGCTGACAGTGACAGTGAGGAAGAGCTACTTTGTATGCTCATTTTGCATAGAAGGCAAGGCTGAAAGAAGTAAAGGAGAATCTGGGTGCATGAAATCCTGCAGCACAGTGAGAAGCTGACTCTCACTCATTTGGGAAGGCCCTTCCCCTGTTATGTCCCTCTCTTCTCCTAACTCTTTCTCTTCAGCTGCCTGATTATTTCTCTTTCCTGTCTCCTCTGTTGAATTTTTTAAAGTGACAACAGTCGAAATAACTGATCCACAACTGATATTTGACAATAGGTTATGTTAGAGTAATGCTTGCTAATGAAAAGGATAATCTATCCATCACAATATTAATTATCCATTCAACATAACATTCCTATAATTGTGAATATAGGTTAGCTGCAGCGGCACGGTGGTGTAGTGGTTAGTGCTGTCGCCTCACAGCAAGAAGGTACGGGTTCGAGCCCCGTGGCCGGCGAGGGGCTTTCTGTGTGGAGTTTGCATGTTCTCCCCGTGTCCGCGTGGGTTTCCTCCGGGTGCTCTGGTTTCCCCCCACAGTCCAAAGACATGCAGGTTAGGTTAACTGGTGACTCTAAATTGACCGTAGGTGTGAATGTGAGTGTGAATGGTTGTCTGTGTCTATATGTCAGCCCTGTGATGACCTGGCAACTTGTCCAGGGTGTACCCCGCCTTTCGCCCGTAGTCAGCTGGGATAGGCTCCAGCTTGCCTGCGACCCTGTAGAACAGGATAATGCGGCTAGAGATAATGAGATGAGAACGAGGTTAGCTGCATCTCCATTGAATTTCAGCATAAAAATGCTTCTCATTGTAGCCCTACTGTAGGCTACTTAACCATTACCTTCCCTCCTTCTCTTTGCCTGCTCAGCTTCTGTTAGTGTTCCAATTACGAACGTTAATTTTGTTTGTTGCAGCCTTTTACTCATTTTTATTCAGGCGAATGAAGAGCACACCCAGCAGAAAGTAACATGGCATCAGGTTAATTTATTTTGGACAACAGATTTGTGTGTATTGAAGTTTATGTGAGCTGTGAGTCTCTACGTTGCATTCATTCATCGTCAGTTTAGGCGACCGGTCTATAAATAGAGCACACTCCGCCTCTGCGATTTCCAACAAAAATTACTGTGCTTTCATTTTGAAAAGTCAGATGGATCTTCAATTACGTGTTATGTGATGCTGCGTGAATGCAGAGATACTTGGCTTGTCAGCTCTACTTTCATTGAATATGAAATGAAAATATCGCACTTCACTCAGTGAATACCGGTGAATAATAACATTGACTTCGGCTCGGTTATTATTCACCGATATTCACTTCGCCTTCAGCAATTAATGGTTAATTTTTTAATTCTCAAATCGGTTTGGGAACAAGGTGATGATTAATTTTCTACATCATCGCACCATGTTTTAATGTTTTTCCTGAGAATAATATAATTCTCCCTAAAGATAGTAGGGCAGTGGCTACAATTATCAACATCTTAACGATCTTTTGGTCATTGCAAAAGTAGAAAAGACTTTCAATACGTAAATTGTGCATGAATAGTTACTCAAACTTCCACTGGAAAAAAAAAGAGTTCATTCCCAATTACTTAGTGTATCAGATCACATGACATTGTTCCACAAGTATTGACACCTTTGTCCACATTTATCAACACTGTTCCAGAATTATCAACACCCAGATGATTATTTATAAAGAAAAAAAAAATCATAGGTATGTGGTATTAAGTGAACAAAACATAGTTTTTATTTAAAATTTGTTTTACATAGACTTATATTTAGTACAAAAAATGTTTTATATAAATATATTGGTCAGTGCTTACATAAATGTGGAAGTAATTCTAATGTTTGTAAACAAATGAACTGATAATGCTTAACCTGTCAGAAAATCTTTGTTCCACTTTCTACCCACTTTCTAAGTATTTTTGTATGTCACATTTTGTTAATCATTGATTGTTGTTTGTATTAATTTCTAGTTTTGTAGTTTACTAATAAATGTCAACAGGCAATTGACATTGTAACCACGTGAAAATCCAGGTCAAAAGTCGATTTTTTAAATTGAGATTTTAAATTTACATCTAAAAATATAAAATGTCTACTGATATTGTAATATGTAGTAGATATTTACAACAAACTGCAAAAAAAAATTCTGAATGGAATAGAAAAATGAATATTTCAAGCATGTAATTTTTTTACATGCTAGGAATTTAATTCTGGTCTAATTCTATTTATTGCAATAGGATTCCAAATATTCTATAGGCATTCCATTCTGTCATGAATCAGAAAAAAATATATTATAAATCATAGCACTTATTTTTTTAAAAAAGTACTTCATCTATTTCAACAACGTTACACAAAGATCAATACATAACAGTTGTAAATGTCACTTAATTCCACAGGGTTTCAATAATGGTGGACACCGGTGAAAGTGATCACTATTATCGACACCTCACGTGACTTCTCAAACGTGTGTTTAGATACAAAGTGGTGACTGTCAAATGAAAGAGTAAGAAACAAAGTAGGGTTCGACGAGGATATCGTGAAATATCGGTGAATTTGATCAGTAAAATCATATCCATGAGCTTCCCACCATGCTTACCTGCAATGATAACATCTGGGTTTTCCTCAAATTGCTGATCATGCTGAAAAAAAAAAAATCCATCTCAGGTAATGAGCTGTGTCATTAGATGACAAGATCAAAGGGTGGGGGGGGTCTTCCGGTTGATTAATTAACCAATAATAACTTATAACTGAAACTCACTTTTGTAAAATTGTTTTTTACTGGTAAATCTGAAAAGGTGTCAATAATTACGGACTGTTGGTAAACAGTGGCAACTCTGAAGAATCTAAAATATGAAACACTAACACTTTTTTGTTTACCACATAATTCCACACATGTTCCATGTGTGATTTCATAATTTTGATATCTTCAGTATTGTTCTAGAACAGGGGTGCCAGGGTGAAATTGGTAAGGGGGCCAGATTTTTTTCAAGTGGGACCTTGGGGGCCGAATTACACTTTTGGCCTGAAAAGACCAGACACTTATGGCCCTTTTCCACTACCCTTTTTCAGCTCACTTCAGCTCGCTTCAGCTCACTTCAGCCCGACACGGCTCGCGTTTCGACTACCAAAAACCAGCACGACTCAGCTCGTTTCAGCCCTGCTTAGCCCCTAAAACTCGCACCGTTTTGGAGTGGGGCTGAAGCGAGCCAAACCGTGCTGACTGAGGCTGGGGGCGTGAGCAGACACTCCCCTGTGCGCTGATTGGTGAGGAGGAGTGTCCTCACATGCCCACACACGCCCCGCGAGCGCGCTGGGATCTGTAAACACCGCAAACCCGGAAGAAGAAGAATTACGAATTACGAGAATTTCTGAAGCCTTATGCGCCTCGCCTCATCTATACACTCTTGCCAGTATCTGTCCGCGTTGTCAAGCCACAGCACCAAGACCAGCAACACTAACGACTCCATGTCCTCCATGTTTATTGTTTATTATTCGGGTCGTGAGACTACCGCTTAAAAGCTCACTGAATCAGTGACATACAGAGCATCGTGGACGAGTTCGCGGAGCGCAAGGCTCGTCGTATGCCCTTCAAATAATGCGCGCAGTAGGCTATTGATGTTTTATTATGAGCCATGTACAGTATGTCGCCTAATGTTTTTTTTGTTTCTGAGTTACATGTTCGTTTGAAGGACTTAATGTACAAACTAACATAGTTGCACCCCGGAGTGTTGAAATTGGTAAACACAGTGCATTCAGTGAGGTTTGCACCGCCCTCCTTTTATTTCTGACTCTTCCTGTCAGCGTTGCAACCTCTGAGCGCTCATTCGTATGCCCTTCAAATAATGTGCGCAGTATAGGCTATTGATGTTTTATTATGAGCCATGTACAGTATCCTAATGTTTTTTGTTTCTGAGTTACATGTTCGTTTGAAGGACTTGATGTACTAAATAACATAGTTGCACCCGGTAGTGTTGAAATTGGTAAACACCGCAGTTGCGGACATTTTGTAGCCTAAAATGATGTTATGATAAGCTTTAATAAAGGGCCCGGTCATTTGCCCCGCCCCCGGCCCGGCTCTGACTTGTTCCGCCACTGTCACTGATGCCACTGTTTGCGCTGCTTAACGACATCACATGACGTCCACCCACTTTCGCTAACTCCACCCAATGTGTCCACCCACTTCCAGCCAGCACGGTTCAGCGCGGTTGTAGTCGAAATGCAACTCCAACAGCCCCGCTCAGCTCGACTCAGCTCGACTCGGCACGGCACGGCTCAGCCGCGTTTGTAGTGGAAAAGCGGCATAACTCAACAAAAGGACATTATTTTATATGATTTTTGAAGGCCTATACGCCCAAAAGGAATTGTAAAGCTATAGTCTCAAAATGAGGCGCACAATAACATGGCAGACAAAAGCAATTTACCCTCTGAAAATGTGACAGTCTAAGCATGCAAGTAGCCTGCATTTATAAAAAAAAAAAATGCTACAGAAATAGACTAAGACACAAATAACACAAGTGTAAACTGTAAATGACTTAGATCAGATTTATTGATCTTGCACATCAAAAACATGTCAATGCATAGGCCTAATTAGGCCAATTAAAATGATTGGCAAGTAGGCCTAAACGAGTTAAAAGAAAGAAGAAGTGCCAGGGTAAATAATTCCACCAATAGGTCAAGTGACTAAATATCCAGTAACATTAGTTTAAAAGAGCCAAATATGACTGAACATACCAATAAAAACAAACTACAGATGGCACATTAACTTTGCTGGTCAAGTCCCACATATATTTCCACACACCCATCCTGTTTATTCCCCCTCAAGCACACAGCACAAGGTTACATGGGGGAGAAATACCAGCTACATTTTACATGTGGAAGCCAGAAGTCTTTTACTTTTTACCAGCTTGTCGACATTGGGGGACAGACTCTGGGCAGTTGCCATTTTCATGACATCGTTGAGATGTCCATGGGTCAGACGACTACGCAGTTTCGATTTATTAATATTCATTACTGAAAATGCCTGTTCACATAAATATGTTGTCCCGAACATACAGAGTATTTTACCGGCAAAGGCCGTGATAATTGGGTACTCTGGTGGCAATGACTGATAGAAAGATTGGATTCCAACAGATGCGTATTTATCCTTGACGAATGCACCCTCCGAAAATGGCTTGGACACTTTTGCGATCTCCCACGCGATGATGTAGCTCGCCTTCACTGCCCCTAACATGAAATAAAATGTACAACCAAGATATTGAGACACCCCTCTTTGAAAACAGCCGCATTTAACATTAATGGAGAACTGAAGATGATGTATGATATTAAAACGAACCTTCATGTGTCTCTCGAGACTTTGAGAAAGCTGCTTGCTGTTTTTAAAGGTTTGAGGCAAGCTCATTTAGCTTTTCAGTCCTGCGTTGCCCGGTGAATTGGCTGTATTTGTCGGCGTGGGTCTCGTAATGTCTTTTGACATTGTATTCCTTCGGTACAGCCACTTGTTGCGAACAAATCAGACAAACAGGTTTTCCCCCTACTTCCCAGAAAAAGTATTTCTCTCTCCATTTTTCCTGAAAGATGCGACCGTCAGAATCAACTTTTCTCTTTTTAGACTGTTGTTGCTTGTGAACGAGCAACAACTAGCCTACTCTACATTAAATCCGGGTCATTGCATCCGCGCGTGCTGCAGCAAGCAGAGAGCAGCTAAAAACGAACCGATGGATTACACGAAAATGGAATCAAATTGAAACATTAGATTTAAAATCATTACGAAAAAAAACCACAAAACATTCGATTTTTATTAATTTATTATTAAAAAAAAAAGTCTCATGAACCACCGGGCCGGATGTGATGACCAATCGGGCCGTATCTAGATTCTACCATTCTAGAATCTAGAATGTAGAAAATAGTCAAAATACAGAAAAACCTATGAATGAGTAGGTGTGTCCAAACATTTGACTGGTACTGTTTGTTTGTTATTTTAACACGTGTTTATACACACGTGTGTGTGTGTGTGTGTGTGTATATATATATATATATATATATATATATATATATATATATATATATTAGAGAGAGAGAGAGCAGCTGCTACAATTATTGACACATAAAAAAATTATCTATTCCGTTCAGAAATTTTTTTTTAGTTTGTTGTAAATATCTACCACATATTACAATATAAGTAGACATTTTATATTTTGGTTCGAGGAATGACATACGACCTTTGACCTGGATTTTCATGTGCTTACAATGTCAATTGCCTGTTGACATTTACTGGTAAACTATAAAAATAGAAATTAATACAAAGAACAACGAATGATTAACAAAATGTGATCTACGAAAATACTTAGAAAGTGGGTAGAAAGTGGAGCAAAAAGATTTTCTGACACAGGTTAAACATCAGTTCATTTGTGTACAAACATTAGAATTACTTCCTCATTTACGTAAGCACTGACTGATATATTTATATAAAATATATTTTGTATTGAATATGTCCATGTAAAAAAAATAAATTAAAAGTATGTTGTGTTAATACCGCATACCAATTTTTAAAAAAATAAATAATCATCTGGGTGTCGATAATTGTGGAACTGTGTCAATAACTGTGGACAAAGGTGTCGATAATTGTGGAACAGTGTCACTTGATCTGGCATGCTAAATAATCAGGAATCAAAACTTTTTTTTTTTCCCAGTGGAAGCTTGAGTAATTATTCATGCACAATTTACATATTGAAAGTCTTTTCTACATTACTGACAGAAATAAAACAATGTTTCGGTGTTCATCCAAGCACCATCATCAGTTGCAAAAGTGTAACAGGAAGTAACTCTGGCAAAACAAAAAAAGGAATTCCTTTGAGAAGAATCAAGTGGAACCGATCCTCCTGTTGGCATACTGTGCAGAAATGTAGAAGGTACCCTTGCAGCTCTAGGGTCCTCACTTTGATCCTGATCTTAAATTACTGTCTGAATGGTGTTTTATATATACTTTCCATGACCCCATGAGTCTTTGGTTTCCTCTCACCTCCCAGTAATATGGTGGTATGTGGATTGCTACAATATAGAATAGCCAATCTGTTTGTGTATGCATTGTTCCCTGCAATGGACAAGCATCCCTTCCAGGGTGTATTCCTGCTTCACTCCCAATGTTCCCATGTTAGGCTCCAGTTACTGAAGATGAACGAATGGAATACAGCATTATTGTAATATCACCCCTTCTGCCACCATTAGCAAATCGAGCATGTGGGAGTAGCAGGATGTCCATGAATCCTTGCTCCATATAGATGACAGATGGATGGATTTGCTATGAAAGATATTCACTGAAAAATTCAGATCTGAATGTTTCATAAACTGAATGGCAATTCATTAACTTTACATAATAAACCAATAAATTACAATTTCTCCTTCTAAAGAAGTACCAAAATAAATAACTTATCATTACCTTTTAATTATTTGGTGTTACCTTCTGTAGAATTATAAACCATCTGAAATATGTGATTATAACTACCAAAGCTACTGGGTGTGGCTGAAACTTTGGACCTTGTTTTTATAGCCATGTTTGAGGCCTGTCTTTCAGTGGCGGCTGGTAGTCTTTCAAACAGGGGAGGCTGGTCGGTTACGATATTTCCAGATTTTAAAAGAAAAAAAGAAAAAACACATCAATTTTGCCCATACTCTTGCCTCTGATCTGGCTGATTGTTGGCAGGGTCACAAACTGTGAAATAACAGGTTCTTTTGGCCCATTAGCCTACTGTCCAATATACATGATGGTGGTGTTGGGGGGGGGTATATTTTAACATTTTATATTTTAAAATTGTGGCATGTTGTTTAAAAATTGATCATTATTGAAAGCAGCTCTTTGTCAGGAACCTCAGCAGTAACAGCAGAGTGTTCTGGAATAGGCACAAGCACTGACCTTGGGGAGCCAAACATAGAGCTGGGTGCCACACATTTCATTCAATGACACTTTCCCTATATTTTACTTATTTTGACTGAGAAATGTTTTATTGACAATTTTGATAACCCTTCACTTTTAATCCAGGTCTGTAGTGTGAAATGTTCTCGGCTGTGTTTTTGTTTAAAAATGTTTTCCAAATTGTAGCTGTGTTTAATTCATATCCAGAAAAAATATATATTCCAATATAATATACTCAGCATAAACATTTTAAATAGATTGTATATTTTTGGTCCATCCATGACATATTTCTAAAGTAGCCTATTTACTGTTGTTGATGTGGGTCACTTGCTGTTAGCCAATTCACTTTCTCGTACCAGGAGAGCTGAAAGGAACGAGTATTATTCCCTACCTTTTTCACCAAGTCAATTTGAGGCATTGGTCTACCCTGCTCTTTAATTTTAATTTTTTCCTCGAAAGGAAGACTGGCAAATGGCTTCGCCAAAATTAAATCAGCAATGCTTGGCATCCGTGCGCAGCTTTCTTGCTAGCTGACTAGCCCCCTCAAGTTCAAGTTCAGTCACTCAAATAAACAAAATTTCTGGAACTAAGATAGCAAACTTGACAACACTATATTTACACTTTATTTACAATGAAAATATTTACAAACTAAAAAAGCTGGTAGAAACCGTATGTAATGAATGAAATCGAAATGTAAGCTGATCTCTTACAATACACCACAGCACTTGCGAATCTGCATGGGACTGAACTGAAATTCACCGCTGCCTGTCTATAGTTGAAACGAGCTGTCAATCAAAGAAAATATCCGGCCACTTTCACCAATCACCAGTCTCCTCGCGGAAACTGCCATGTCCCTCCCACTGTGAGGCTGGGAGTCCGTGGGTGGGCATTTTCGCAGTATTTGTCCAATAACCATCTTGCATTTTGGGATCGAAAAGCGCATAGCTCCCAAATGCCATTGAAGTCCACTGAGGCTGGGAGTCCGTGAGACTCCGTGGGCGGGCGTTTTCGCAGTATTTGTCCAATAACCATCTTGCATTTTGATATTGAAAAGCACATAGCTCCCAAATGCCATTGAAGTCCACTGAGGCTGGGCTGCATCGCGCTGTCACGAGGGGGAGAAACTCACGCACACATTAGGCGAACTGGGGAAAGTTATAAGGGAATGATTTCGCACTGTAGTTGGGTTGAAGACATATATTTCTATGATTCTGGATCTGAACTAGCAATGTTATAAGGTCGGCTATAACATAAGCCTAGCGCAATTCATCCTACACGATGTTCGTCATTTTTAGAGGAGGCTGAGCCTCCCTCATTATCTTAGAGCAATCGCCCGTGCTGTCTTTATATTCATTCCTTCAAATACTAAACTAGAGTATTCATTAGAGGAACCTCCTCAAAAAAGTTCATTTATTATGCTTTTCATCTAAGAATAGAGCCCATGTGTAGAAACATAACAGAACACTTTTTTTTTCCAAGTGGAATGTGCAATAACTTAAAAGTGGTATAAACACTAAAATCACACAAAGAAAGAAGAAAATGTTCAGTTTATCCCATTCCTGTATGTCAGCAACTGTTGTTCCAATCCAGTCTCTTGGGCTTTTGGAGTTTGCGTCACTCTGTTAGACGGGTCACTAATTTAATCTTCAAAAGAAATGATGAGCATATTTTTGTTCCTCGGAGTGAGAATAAGAGATGAAGTATTCTTTTGTGTCAGGTAGATAACATGTCAATCTAATATATCATCTCTTCCACCTCGCTTCTAAAAACATCAAGTCATTACTACAAATAACAAAAATACTGTACAGCTTCAAACTATACACTCTTATCCATTATTCATTACCATTGACATATATACAGAGGTGGAAAAACTGGATTGACAAAGTAAAAGTCCTGCTTAGGTTTTCCTTCTGCCTGTGCTCTCAACACAGGTGATTTCACCAATTAGCTCATCAACCTGGCTTAGGGGATGTGGTAATTAGGATCAGCTGATTCATTGAATTGGCTGGAGCAAAAATGTGGCAGGGTTTTTACTTTCTGCACCCGGGTTTTTCCACCTCTACATATACAGTAACAGAGATCCAAAATAAGCAATACACCCAACAGGTCATAATTACTTCACAGAGAATCCAAAACCAATCAGGCCTCAACGTTAACTTTTGACACCTTTTGCCCTGCAAGGCAAATGGTCTCAAAAATGTTTTGCATGAATGTTTTGAATGAAATTCCCTGAATTTCCTTTTGCCCTAACATTTTGCGGGTATTTTGGCAAATTTTCAAGTATACGGTTCAAGGCAATACTGATATGTTTTCTAGGGGTATAATTGAGTTATTTAGACAAAAGTGTGTGTGTGTATATATATATATATATATATATATATATATAATCTCTAGCCACTTTATCCTGTTCTACAGGGTCGCAGGCAAGCTGGAGCCTATCTCAGCTGACTACGGGCAAAGGGCAGGGTACACCCTGGACAAGTCACCACAGGGCTGACAAATAGACACAGACAACCATTCACACTTACGGTCAATTTAGAGTCACCAGTTAACCTAACCTGCATGTCTTTGGACTGTGGGGGAAACCAGAGCACCTGGAGGAAACCCACACGGAGAACATGCAAACTCTGCACAGAAAGGCCCTTGCCGGCCACGGGGCTCGAACCCAGACCTTCTTGCTGTGAGGCGACAGCGCTAACCACTACACCACCATGCTGCATATATATATATATATATATATATATATATATATATATATATATATATATATCTCCCCTCCTAGAACTGCCACCTTATTGTGTGCTTGAATGATCCTAGGAGTTATGTTGTCAGGGGCATTACGCCCCTGTTAGGGTTTCCAAAGGCAGACAGGTCCTAGGTGACAGGCCAGACCAAGAGCAGTTCACCAAACCCCCTTATGGAAATGAAAAAATCAAGGACTGTGATGTCGCCCGGTATGGCGCAGCCAGGGCCCCACCCTGGAGCCAGGCCTGGGGTTGGGGCTCGTATGCAAGCGCCTGGTGGCCGGGCCTTTGCCCATGGGGCCTGGCCAAGCTCAGCCCGAAGTGGTGATGTGGGCCCGACCTCCTGTGGGTTCACCACCCACAGAGGTAGCTGTAGGGGACCGGTGCAGTGTGGATTGTCCTGCCTCAAGTGGAGGAGTTTAAGTATCTCGGGATCTTGTTCACGAGTGAGGGAAGGATGGAGCGTGAGATCGACAGGCGGATCGGTGCAGCCTCCGCAGTGATGTGGTCGCTTTACTGGTCTGTCGTGGTGAAGAAGGAGCTGAGCCAAAAGGCGAAGCTCTCGATTTACCAGTTGATCTACGTTCCGACTCTCACCTATGGTCATGAGCTTTGGGTAATGACTGAAAGAACAGGATCGCGGATACAAGTAGCCGAAATGAGTTTCCTTCGCAGGGTGGCTGGGTGCTTCCTTAGAGATAGGGTGAGAAGCACAGTCACTCAGGAGGAGCTCGAAGTAGAGCTGCTGCTCCTCCACATTGAGAGGAATCAGCTGAGGTGGCTCGGGCATCTCTTTCAGATGCCTCCTGAATGCCTCCCTGGGGAGATGTTCCAGGCATGTCCCTGCGGGAGGAGGCCCCGGGGAAGACCCAGGACACGCTGGAGGGACTATGTCTCTTGGCTGGCCTGGGAACACCTCAGTGTTCTTCCCGAGGAGTCTGGGGAGAGGGAAGTTTGGGCTTCCATGCTCAGACTGCTGCCTCCACGACCCGGCCCCAGATAAGTGGAAGAAAATGAGATGAGATGATATATATGTTTTTAATTAAATAAAAAAATATTGTTTTTAAAAATAAATGTTATTTCTGCAACAGGAGAACAAGACAAGCCCTGAAAACATGAAACATAAATCAATATCATATGTCTAAGACTTCTGTATGGTACTTGTACATAATACATCTTTTTATATAGTGTTTGGGAAAGCCATGGCCTAATAGTTAGAGAAACAGCTTTGGGACCAAAAGGTTGCTGGTTTGATTCCCTAGACTAGCAGGACTGGCTTAAGTGCCCTTGAGTAAGGCACCTAATCCCCAACCGCTCCAGCAAGAGCGGTGGTGTACCTTGTGTCTGATTAGCCAAAGAAAAACTGATGATGTGATTATCAGTTCGGGCATTGAACCCGACTGACTGACTGATATAGAGTTTAGGACACAAAACACACTTTGTTTTGCCTATAACAATGACTAGCAATATTGCAAAGATGAATTATAAAACTAAAAACATTAGAAAACAGGAGTCTGTACTGCCTTATCATTCAGTTTGCCATTGCATTTAGGAGGAAATTAAACAACTTATCTTCCTCATCTACATCAGCTTCCTGTGTGGCCTCTGCAAATTGTGGGCACCGTTTATGCTGTCCCTCTGTCCACCATAGGTGGACTGCCCTCTCAGCATTATATGCATTAATATCTGGGTCCTGTAGCCCAGGGGTTCTCAGCCTTTTCTGCTTTGAGGCCCACCTATTCATACTTGTACTGAGTGGGGGCCCATTAAAAAAGATCCCCAATTATTTTGGCTTATCTATTCTATTAGAATCTAATAATCTATTTTAAAGTGTATTAATGGGATGCAACATCACTCCCTGTTATAGATGGGAATTTAAAAAAATGCAATAAATCAAATTTTTAGATGGCTATGATAAACTCCCCTGCCTCTATGCCCTATGGACAGTCTGGCTAATGTACACGAACACACTTACACGAATTTGTACTGCTCATGAACGTGTACATGTTCACAAGCTGACCATTAGCTTAACCCTGAAACAGAACAACAGGGTAGGAAGCTGCTTATGTTATTCAGCATCACGACTGCAAAGTGCACAATCAACTTACTACTACTGATATACAATATCATTAAACTTGACGTAACTACATTGCTTACCAGCATTCACATAAGAATTTCACAATAATAAACTGAATCCCTAGCTACATCTGCAACGGCTAAAATCCTCCTACCGCTCACTCTCGTGGCTAACATTGGCTAACGAGGAGTTTAGCTGCTATCACCAAATAACAACACATTAATAAACTTACTGGGCAGAATGGATCTTCAAATGCCGGACGAAATTGGAGGTCGTAGTCTGGCTGTCAGAAAACGTCATGTTGCAAATCTTGCACTGCGCCGTTCGTCGTTTACCTTCTAGGCAGTAAGCCGAAAGTGATTACTCTTGGGATGGCTGACATGATATGATGTGAAATCTGTGAACACATCATGGCATAGGGCGTGCCGGTATATAGCCCACGCCAGGCCCGGCGCCAGGAACAGTTTACTAAGGGGGCAATTAGAAATCGCAAGGGGGCAAATATTTTTCATATAGTGTGTAGTAGTGATGGCGGTCTGACAACGTGTTTCAAACAATTAACTGCGCCAACCACAAAACCACGGCCCCGAAGGTTGCTTTAGTCCGGGAAAATCATGTGACATGTTACCAGGGCAGTTGCGCTTTATCAACACCCATGCCCACCTGTTAACCCTCCCCTCCGATTTTCTCACAGACACGCGTTACAACCGGAAAGATGCCAAACATACAACAACACACACAAACCTACAGGCAAGTCCTTTAAATTTAAAATACATCCAAATAGCTCCGCGGCATGAAAACAAAACGTCAATGCAAGTCTAAGGTACTTGGCTCGGCGGCCAAAATCATAATTTAAAAAAATAAACAGACCCCGCGGCTGCACCAGTAATAGCCTTCCTGACTCGCACCAAGTCAACGCTAACCACTTAATCCGCGATCCCAGTTTAGGCGTGTAGGGGACTAAACACTGAAGTGATGAACTTTCACCCCCGCTGCATGGGGGGTGACGTCAACGACACATATTCTTACGCTATTTGCGCACAAAGCGGACCATATATGAACACATACACCAACATAAACGGAGATAAACTTAGCCTACAAAGAAAGAAAATGGATTCACAATATTGTGATTGAATTCATTTAATTTGGTGGGGGAAAGACTACTCCCGTAAACTGACTGCATATTACAGGATATTGCAGAGACAGTGCACTTGTAAGTGTACATGTAAAACCCCCGCCCGCACGACCCCTCCCCTTGTCCTTATCACAAGTCTGTGTGTGCGCGGCTGTGTCAGCATTACATATCTATGTCTAAAACAGGTGATTTATGTGAAATGTATTTTTGTGCAATGCGCAACCACTTAATATTTTGTATTTGAAAATGCAAATTATTAATACGTCTATAATACATTATATTTTCATAAGAAAACAATTAAGTGATCTGAGTCTCCGTTGAGGGGGCGGGGCTGTAGCCACGAGGGGGCGATGCCCCCTTTGGCCCCCCCCCCACGGTGCCGGGCCTGGCCCACGCAGAGAGCGTGCCTGATGGACAGGGCGGTGACAATGCAACGGCAGTGCAATCAAAATTACTGAAGTATGTGCATATTACATTTTATTTTCACAATAAAAACACGATGGAAATAACACTCAAGTCACTCAAGTCATCGTGTGTCAAGTCAAGTCAAGTCCCGAGTCTTAAACTTCCAAGTCCGAGTCAAGTCTCAAGTATTTTCATGTTTTGTCAAGTCAAGTCACAAGTCATGAAAACAGTGACTCGAGTCAACTCGAGTCCAAGTCCCCAAGTCTCAAGTCCCCACCTCTGGGTTCTACACAAATCATGCTGAATGGATATTATTTCTATGTCAAACTCCAAAATGTAAATTTTTTTTTTTAGTAGCTCAAGCTGTAAAATTGTCAGCCTGAACCTAATTTACTGAAAGGGAGACTCCGATAGACTTCACTGGCAGCGATTACATCAAAAATATTGAAAGGTAATTACAATCTAAAAAAAGCAAATTAAAGTAATTTACAGGTGTAGCAGTGTGTAAAATGTGTTTTCATGAAAAAGCTCTTCGACAAAAACAGGCAAGGCTCCATGAATTATTTACATAAATCCATCACCTGCGGTGAATTTGGCTTGAGTTCTGAGGTAATACCAGGTAGCGGATAACAAGATGACACCAACCCATCTGTCACTCAAATCGGCCCCACGCTTAATTATGCTTAAAAGTATGGCTCAATATAATTTTAACTGTTGAATTATATAAAAATTCACCCCCCGGTACAGTTGTCATGAAGGGGGAAACTAGCTATAGAGACCAAAACCGTTTTTTTGTTGTTTTTTTTGTACCAGGCTGTAAACAAGTGTGTTTTCACTGTAAAGTTGTATATCTTAACATGGGGGTCTAGGAGGATTGACTTGCTTTTGGACCAGCCTCAAGTGGCCATTTGAGGAACTGCAGATTTTAGCACTTCCGCATTGGCTTCATGTTTCAGGAACAGAGGTTGCCACCTGCTCCTCTCTCACCAGAAACCACAAAGACTCAGTTAAGACAACAACAGAGTTCCAGGTATAAATACACTAGATGACTAATCACATACAGTAATGATGAGTAACAGGTGTGTGAGGACAAAAGCAGGAAAGCAGGCAGAATGAGAGGCGGGGTCAGTAGCACACTGAAACCCAAAATAAACACAAGGCATATGGACAGGCAAACTAAAAGCGAAGAGTCCCTGGTGACCTATAGAGGCCAAAAATGTCCCAACTCATCCTTCTTTCCCTGTCTTTCTCTTTGTGAAAGTTATGTGGATCTCGTTATCTAGTCCCATTAAAGAATTAAATAAATTGCATCAAGCCTGTTTATTTGCTGTGTTTTGCTTCCATCACTTGGTGTTGATCAAAGGCCAACGCATCCACACCATCACAAATGCATCACAGGGAGCATGCATCTGAATTGGAAAACAACAACAAAAAAAACACCCTGGAGGCTGTTTATTTTTTCTCCAAACCAGCTTACAGTAAAATATGTAGATAATCCTTTTGAGGAAGCTTTTAGCAAATTATTCTGGTAGATTCTGGCTAATGTGATGCACAGCTACAGTGTAGGTTAGGCTATTGAAATCTCCCTGTTTCATTGTTATCCTCGTTTTTGACAAACATCTGTAGCAGATGGTGAAAAATATGCATCTGATTATTTTTTGGTGGATCAGTTGACTGGGGCCATGATTGTTCTGCTTGTTGTCAGAAAGGGTATTGGGAAGCTGTCTGTGGGGACCTGGAATGATTTGGTGGCTCATGGTTTGGAATACATGTGACAGGAAACATGTGACCCTACACTGCCACAGACAAGATTTGAAAATCTGCATATTGGCAAGAGACAGTTTTGCGTCATTAGCAATGAAAGTCTTGGTATCTGTATTCCTTTTGTTTGTGCAACATGGCAACTACAATATATATATTTTTTTTATCTTGCAAAAGGTTTGATAGTGTATATTTGACAGCATGTGTGAGAGAGCATGATTTAGTGTATGCTAATGTTTGCCAATTTTTTTTCTTTTTTTGCTGGTTTCATAGAAGAGGCAGTTGAGGCCTCTTCTCAAACACTATCATACTCTCATGCATACCCTGTTATTTTCTTTCTCTCTCTCACACACAAATTATATATTTTTTGTTGTGTGTGTAATATATATGAATGATAGTGTTTGAGATGAATTAGTGCCTCAACTGCCTCTTCTATGAAAACACAAAAAAAATAAATGTTTTGATAGTACATGTGAAAGAGATCACGATACTGAGTTCATGACAGTCTATGTTTGAGTGTGTGTGTGTGTGTGTGTGTGTGTAAGAAAGTGATGCTGTGTGTAAGACGATACGATAGCGTCTGTGAAACTGTAGTGTGTGTGTGAAGGTGTCAAGTTTGAATTATGGCTTAAATGACTCACTCAACAACGTGCAACATAGCTACCAAAATAACAATATATTACATAAATGACTAATTTATAGTCAGTCGAAAACAATATTTAGAGCTTGTTTCTGATTGTCCAAAAGCCTGACCATAATAATAATAATAATAATAATAAATCTCAAAACATTGCATGTCATTTTATTGTATTAAAATCTGTAATAAATGAGAAATTAAATCCATGTGGTTCCAGTTTAACACCCACAGATGAAAGTTAAAGCACTCTCTTTGATAGTAAATGGCAGTCTATTATGAAGCACATTCATTTTGCTGATGCAAGTCTTAAAAATCTATCCATAAAAATGAAATAAAAAAGTAGTCCCATTTGAGTTCAGTTTCCCCTTAAAACATCAATGACTATTTGACCTCAACATTACATTACATTTGAGGGTCCCATATTAATTCTCTTCATTTCATGTAAAAACAAAAGTACACATGGACACCTGTTAGATAAAGGAGGTGTAACTGTACATTAATTCATAACAGAAAGAGATACAAGTGTTGCCAGACAAAACAAACCTCACCCAGTAGCACTTATGATGAATATGAAGGAAGATATCGTGAAAAAATAGGTACCCTATGAGTACATGTGGCTACTGCTTATAAATTTTTTTTTCCTGATACCATGTCCATAAATATAGCATATATTTACTCTATGAGGCAGTATCCACAAAAATGAAGCGTAATCCAAAAATGAACAATTTAAAAATCACAGAAGTGAAACATACCAAGTGTCTGTACTTTTATATTATTCTACTCTTACCTCTTACAGTTTTCGAAACTGAAACCTCCGAACCGAGACTGACATACACATGCTGTCGCCATTTCCCAGAAATGGCCTGGCACTAGAGCTCAGTGGAATGCACTTTCTCTCTGTAATAAGCATAAACATGTCTGAAAGCGATTTCTTTAGTCTAGTCCATTTATTTCAAATGGTGAACCGAATTGTATACACTCACCAGCCATTTTAATCAGAACATGTGCATGCGCAGTGTGCAACTGTTACACTCTTACAGCACAATGACATAGTGGCTAGCGCCTCTATATGAGGCAGTAGCTACAACAAAAACGATTGTGACCTTTTTGGTGACCTTGACTGGATGACCCTCAAAATGTTGAAGGTTCTATTTCAGACCAATGCCCATCTATCCTAAAAGTTTCATGAAGATTGATCCAGCTGTTTTCCTGTAATATCGTTAACAAAAAACAAACAAGCCCAACCGAAAACAATACCTCGCCCCCTGCTAGACTCCAGGCCAGGCGAGGTAACAAACACTACCACCATTGTATGACTTAAAAGTCTCTTTACATTCTGATAGTTTAAAGGAAAGGACACATCAATCTATCATAACATAAGGTTGGAAAAGCTAAATTGTTGAGATTGTCTTAAGAACAAGGCATCAAATGAAAGGAACAGTATCCTGTTCCTTTCTGTTATAAATGGAACAGCCTATTATTTGTAGAAGATATAGTGTAGTTAAGCCTTATGTTTGTGAACACATGCTTTATGTGCTAATGTAAAACATGCAGTTGGTTTTATATCAATCCAAAAAACCTGTGTATTAGTGCCTTAATCTATTTGTTATTTTAACATTACAATACTTAACATGTAACTAGCTTAACTGATAGTGGTATACACAAAATGGTGACCTCTTATGTTGTACAGTTAAAAACCATTTTGAAAACATTCCAAATGTAGTACACATTTTTCAATACCTCCAAGATAAAGTGATTTTGTTAATTTCTAAATTAAGCCTACACTGCTCAACAGTCTTTTGTACTTTTATTTATTTTTTGCATTTTGATTGGTTTCTCGTTTTAAAAGAGAGACATAATGGAGGGTCAGGCTGCTGTTACTTAAGTGTGAAATTCCTTTAAAGAAAAAAAATAAATTCTGAGTTTTCTTGGTGAAATATACTATGACAATTTAATAAAAAAAAAAGTGGGTGTTTTTTTTGTTTTGTTTTTTTAAAAAAGGTTGAAACCCTGAATTTACATAGTTGACCTACCTTTTAAGTAGGGTTACTTGTGATATGACATTTACATTTCTTAGGAATACCAAAGAAACACAGTAACCCTAAAAACAATTTACATTAAAAAAAAAAAAAAACACACACACAATGACCAAATAAACAGGTAAATTTAAAAAGGATGACAAGACATGTACAGTGTATGCACTAATGAATATAAGAACCTTTGTGTGTCAAAATGCTTGTATTTTATGAGTAAAAGCATTGAGGACATTACCTCAGCCTACTGGTGTTGTGTTCAGTGTGAGGAAAATGTATCAATTTTACAGATTGGTTTTCACAACCTTCTTCTCTTTGACAACAATCTTCTGTGAGCTGGGAAGTCCGTGTACAGTGCTTGTGTTCAATCCAATAGTCCCATTCTGGGACATGACAGTGGATGTTACCGCCCTCTGCAGGGATCCATGAGTGATTCCTGAAGTCCCTCCCTGCCTCTCTACTACATACTGCATACTCTGAGAGCCTCCGGCCACAGGAACACTTCTTTGGAGGGATCCATGAATTGCAGACCCTCCTTGCCCTTCCACAAACACTATGCCTTGAGATCCAGAGATGTTCCCTCGCGGCAGTATTCCTTGGAGGACCTGGCCACCTTGTGCACCTGTATCAACAAGCAAAAGCTGTGAACCCGACAAATGAGCTGACTGGAGCAAGTCTGTGTTCAGTGCTGTGGTGGATTCTCCATATGTTTCCAACAATACCACTCCGTCTCCTCCACCAATCGTGCCTTGTGCTGGCACAGCACCCTGGACCAGGACTCTTTCGTTCACTGGAGCGCCATTCAGCACATACATCCCCTGGGTCATTCCCACCATGGGCCTCTCGGCCAACAGCACAGTGTTAGAAACCTGAGGCTCCACCATGTAGTACATTGGCTGCTGTTGCACCATCAGGGTCTGGGTGGGCACATCGATCAGAGTCTGGGCTGGCTGCACGTCAGATACTACATGGGTGTCGTTAACTACCACATTCTCCGCCCTGTGCATGGTAGAGGATGCTGCAACTTCGGCGGCCATGTTGACAGTGTTGGTGTTGGCAAAACTGGTGTGCATGGAAACTGATTCAGAGTGATCCATGATGGGTTTTGGAGGAGGAAGGGAGGCAGCAGCCATTGTGAACTTTGTGCCTCCACCACATATCTCAGCTAGAGTAGTGAACTTTGACCCCAAATTATTAAGGAACCCCAGATCATTATCAGATCCCAGGATGCTGCAGCAACCGACAGAGCCAGCAGGTGATCCCTGACCTTCTAAACTAAACAGCAGCAAATTCTCTTCAGCTGTGGTGCATAAGTCCTGAGTTTTCTGCAAGACACAAATAGGCTTGTTAAAGCACTAAAATTCATATTGCACCTTCCATGAGCTAACGCATACAAATACAGTAGAATGTAGTCACTGACACAGTTGTGGCGGATGAGTTGAAGCATAAAACAGTAGGATTCCAAGGTCTAACTCTTTGCCTAACTTCTTTTTGTGTTATCAAAATGCAAATTTTACTAGTCAACATGACTTATTATTGAAATGTATATTATGTAAAAGCATTAATAAAACTCAGCATTCTGTTTTACTGCTATTCTAAAAGCTAACACATACTTCAACAGAGGCCTGTAAATCCAACCAAATTCATTCTTTTCAAACTGCTGTTTGTGCTGTGTTACAGGACAGCATCAAGCTCTATCTACCCTCTTCCACATACAGTTGTGGTCAGAAGTTTACATACAGTGACATTAATGTCATCTTGGATATGAAGGTCATGGCAATATTTGGGCTTTCAGTAATTTCTTTGAACTGTTCTTTTTCTGTGGCAGAATGTACGGCATACATCTTTTAAAAAAAACCTAGAATTTGGTGCACAAGTTATAATTTTCTTCGGGTTTTCTGAAATCAACATGGTCAAAATTATACACACAGGGTCAAAAATATACATACAGCACACCTAATTATGGGTAAAATGTCTATTTGCAAGATTCACCCAAACATTTTTGTTTAACATGAACAAGCTTCTGGCAGAATTCTGATTGGATATTTCATGACTCTTCATGGTAGAATTGGTAGCGTTCAATTAATTTTTTTCCCCTTCTTGGCATGGACTCGACTTATAAGCACAGTCCATATATTTTCAATAGGGTTGAAGTCAGGGCTTGTTTTAAGCTTAATGTTAGACTGCTTTATCCTCCACAACCAGCTCTGATGTGCGTTTGGGTTCATCGTCCTATTGTAACTTCCAAGTTTCTGATGGTTTATGCTGAAGAATTCTGAGGTAGTCCTCCTCCATTATTCCATCCACTTTGTGCAATAAACCAGTTCCACTGGCAGCAAAACAGCCCCAGAGCATGATGCTGCTACCACCGCCACCAGCTGGTACAGTGTCCCTCTGTACATGGTGGTCACTGTGGCTAAGCAACTCAATCTTTGACTCATCTGATCATACAGCTTTCCTCCAGAAGGCCTTTTTCTTTGTCTGGGTGGTCAGCTTCAAACTTTAGTTAAGCTTGAAGGTGTCAATTTTGGAGCAGGAGGTTATTTCTTGGACAGTAGCCTCTTAGTCCATGATGATCTGAACTGTAGACAGTGATCCATCAGCTTCCAGTTCATGACAGGGCTGTGCCATGGTGGTTCCCAGGTTGTTCCTGACCATCCAAACCAATTTCCTTTCAGCTGAGGGTGACAGTTTGGGTTTTCTTGAAGCAAAGTAGCTTGGCAAAGTGACTACACCCCACAATAACTTGGATACAACTGTTTGAACTCATCTCATCTCATTATCTCTAGCCGCTTTATCCTTCTACAGGGTCGCAGGCAAGCTGGAGCCTATCCCAGCTGACTACGGGCGAAAGGCGGGGTACACCCTGGACAAGTCGCCAGGTCATCACAGGGCTGACACATAGACACAGACAACCATTCACACTCACATTCACACCTACGGTCAATTTAGAGTCACCAGTTAACCTAACCTGCATGTCTTTGGACTGTGGGGGAAACCGGAGCACCCGGAGGAAACCCACGCAGACACGGGGAGAACATGCAAACTCCACACAGAAAGGCCCTTGCCGGCCACGGGGCTCGGACCCAGGACCTTCTTGCTGTGAGGCGACAGCGCCAACCACTACACCACTGTGCCGCCACTGTTTGAACTGATCTTGGAATTTGCAGTTGTTTAGAAATGGCTCCAAGAGACATTCTGGGAGTTGTGTATATCTGCGTTTCTCTTTCTCAGCTCTGCACTGAGCTCCTTGGACTTTCCCATTTTACTGTGTACTGGTCAATCCAGTGAGTGCTGTAAACAAACCTTTTTTTATGAAGCCACAGAGAAGCTACCAGCTGTAGTCAATCATGATCACTAACAGGAAGTTAAGAGACCACAGCCTTGGCAAGATAAAAGACATTTTGGAAGTTTCAGCACCTCCGAATTAATAATCTAAGTGAGCGTATGTATAATTTTGACCCTGTGTTGATTTCAGAAACCCCAAAGAAAATTAAAACTTGTGCCCCAAGTTCGTGTTTTTTTAATTAAAAGATGTATGCTGTACATTCTGCCACAGAAAAAAAAACAGTTCAAAGAAATTACTGAAAGCCCAAATATTGCCATAACCTTCATATCCAAGATGACATTCATGTCACTGTATGTAAACTTCTGACCACAACTGTATGTGGAAGAGGGCAGATAGAGCTTAATGCTGTCCTGTGAGACAGCACAAGCAGCAGTTTGAAAAGGATGAATTTGGTTGGATTTACAGGCCTCTGTGGAAGTATGTGTTAGCTTTTAGAATAGCAGTTAATAAAACTAAGCATTTTATTTTATGTTTTTACATTATATACCCTTTCAATAATAAGTAATGTTGAATAAAATTGCATTTTGATAAAGAACAAAAACAAGTTGAGCACAGAGTTAGACCTTGGAATCCTACTGTACGTGAGCTCACAGATACCGATTGGCAAGTGTCATAATGATTGACAGTGACGTGACACTATGCCATCCCTCATACCCAGACAGTGCATTCAGCTTTGCTCTCCAGGTTCCAAGCCATAGATCAGGATTCTGACTTACATTAGGGCAAACAATTTTCTTTTATGCCATTAGGGAGCCCCTATAAATTATTTTCTGAAGTTGAGATATACAGTGGTGCTTGAAAGTTTGTGAACCCTTTAGAATTTTATATATTTCTGCATAAATATGACCTAAAACATCATCAGATTTTCACACAAGTCCTAAAAGTAGATAAAGAGAACCCCGTTAAACAAATGAGACAAAAATATTATACTTGGTAATTTATTTATTAAGGAAAATGATCCAATATTACATATCTGTGAGTGGCAAAAGTATGTGAACCTCTAGGATTAGCAGTTAATTTGAAGGTGAAATTAGAGTCAGGTGTTTTCAATCAGTGGGATGACAATCAGGTGTGAGTGGGCACCCTCTTTTATTTAAAGAACAGGGATCTATCAAAATCTGATCTTCACAACATGTTTGTGGAAGTATATCATGGCACGAACAAAGGAGATTTCTGAGGACCTGAGAAAAAGCGTTGTTGATGCTCATCAGGCTGGAAAAGGTTACAAAACCATCTCTAAAGACTTTGGACTCCACCAAGCCACAGTCAGACAGATTGTGTACAAATGGAGGAAATTCAAGACCATTGTTACCCTCCCCAGGAGTGGTTGACCAACAAAGATCACTCCAAGAGCAAGGCGTGTAGTTGTCAGTGAGGTCACAAAAGACCCCAGGGTAACTTCTAAGCAACTGAAGGCCTCTCTCACATTGGCTAATGTTAATGTTCATGAGTCCACCATCAGGAGAACACAACAACAGTGGTGTGCATGGTAGGGTTGCAAGGAGAAAGCCACTGCTCTCTAAAAAGAGCATTGCTGCTCGTCTGCAGTTTGCTAAAAGTCACGTGGACTAGCCAGAAGGCTATTGGAAAAATGTTTTGTGGATGGAGGAGACCAAAATAGAACTTTTTGGTTTAACTGAGAAGTGTTATGTTTGGAGAAAGGAAAACACTGCATTCCAGCATAAGAACCTTATCCCATCTGTGAAACATGGTGGTGGTAGTACCATGGTTTGGGCCTGTTTTGTTGCATCTGGGCCAGGACGGCTTGCCATCATTGATGGAACAATGAATTTTGAATTATACCAGCGAATTTTAAAGGAAAATGTCAGGACATCTGTCCATGAACTGAATCTCAAGAGAAGGTGGGTCATGCAGCAAGACAATGACCCTAAGCACACAAGTCATTCTAACAAAGAATGGTTAAAGAAGAATAATGTTTTGGAATGGCCAAGTCAAAGTCCTGATCTTCATCCAATCAAAATGTTGTGGAAGGACCTGAAGCAAGCAGTTCATGTGAGGAAACCCACCAACATCCCAGAGTTGAAGCTGTTCTGTACAGAGGAATGGGCTAAAATTCCTCAAAGCTGGTGTGCAGGACTGATCAACAGTTACTGGAAGCATTTAGTTGCAGTTATTGCTGCACAAGGGGATCACACCAGATACTGAAAGCAAAGGTTCACATACTTTTGCCACTTACAGATATGTAATATTGGATCATTTTCCACAATAAATAAGTGACCAAGTATAATATTTTTGTCTCATTTGTTTAACTGGCTTCTCTTTATCTACTTTTAGGACTTGTGTGAAAATCTGATGTTTTAGGTCATATTTATGCAGAAATATAGAAAATTCTAAAGGGTTCACAAACTTTCAAGCACCACTGTATATGTATACAGTTAATTCAAGATATACTGACACTTTCAACATAAGGCAAAAGGATTGTATAAAATGGACGATTAAACACGAGTAACATCCGTACTACTAAATGTGTGACAATAATATTGGCACCCTTCAAGAATATTTAATGTGGGTTAAATGCAGAGAGCAAATTTCACAAGTGTTTGATGAATAAAGTTGTGCTTTCTTTCTTCCTTAAAACCACCAAAAACCCCTGATTGGAATTTGTCTTTTAGAAAAGAAAAAAAATTCCTAAATTCTCTGAGGATGTTATGCATTTCTCTAAAGAAATGGGCTGGTGGGTTGTTCCAGGCTTCTTGGAGAACTTGCTAGGAGCCATTTTAAGAGACTGGTGGTGTTCAATATCGGTTTGCATTTTCTTTAGTAATTAAAAGTTTGGCCTGTATAGAACATCCCCCTGTCTGGTATTGTAATGCACTAAAATGAACATTTGCACACAAATGCACAATTGCCACTTTGCACCCGTCTTTGTCTTCTCATTTATGCTGTTTATTATACTTGGATAGCTAAATGTTGAGATAGCAAATGTCTACTTAGATTGCTGGAGATAGTTATTTATATACCTTAATTTATAATCTATTTTCTCTATAAATGCACCATGGGGAGCCTGAGGGAAACAATATTTCAAATGCACTGTATACTTGTATATGGATGTATTGACAAAGCCCTCTTCGATCTTATGCTCCATTCCATTTAGTGTTCATCATTTTCTGAATGAAATTCTAATTAAGCAACTGTAATTTGAAACTGTTAATATTGGATGAGTAAAGTTTTTTTTTGCTTGAAGATTTTTGTTTTCTGAGAAGTTCCCCCCGTCACACTTGTTACAAGTAACCTGCTCCATAAGCGGTCAAGGGAAATGGAAGAACAAGAGAAGAGGTAAAGGTCAGTGAAGCTGCATTCTTACTTGTGTAATTGATTTGGTATTATTTAAAAAAAAAATTGTGTCATTTACAAAATTTGCATTTGGTTCTCTCAATTAATGAAAATAAAACCTTACATACAGTCATTTTTCTACTTGACCATCTGCTAAAGCAGACAAACTGATGTACTCTGCCTCTGTGACCCTAGGGTTAGGGCCCATACCTTCCGTGATGTCAAATTCCATTCTTTCTTCTTTTATGTACTTTTTACTTCTCCACTTACATGTAGGTAGTAATGGTTGAAGAAGTCTTCTGAAAGGCCCAGTCCACTGTCATACATGGAAAACTCCTCCCTTGTCATCCCAAGATATCCGCTCATTCCCTGACTCATAGAAGCCATTTCAATCTGATTTCTGGTTTGCCCTCTATTGATGATGTAACCAGCACCTCCTGCAGCTCCAAGGGCAGCAACTCCACTCGCTGCACTGTCGATAGCCCAAAAGTCACCTGGCATCATTCTAGGACCATCAGTGTCACTCAGGAAGAAGGGCACATCCTGTCAAATTCAGAATTAAATTGATTTGAATAGCAGAGGTTACATGGATGTTTTGTATCACAGCTGGATTTCAGCCATTGCATGAATGCTACCATTACGAAACTAGGATTAAATGGTAATTTATTTTGATATCCAATTTAAATGTTCTACAAAACTGTTAACAAACCATCTGTAGACTGTCATAAAACAGCTCCCCAACTAATACTAAATAATAACAATTTAAGTATTCAAAATGTTTTGTAGATTACCGATAAATCCTTTTGATTTCACTTTTTTGGACAGTCCAGTTTATAGCTTGTGATGTTTAGATGATCATTTATAGATGATCAACTCATTCTATCACAGTTTCAAATTCAGATAATGTGAACTCTACTGTTTCACTTAATGGCATATTGAAAGGTAACCAAACATAATTTGGCTCTTTGAAGAGAAGCAGTTTATAGGCTGGTTGATGGCAGACTACATATTCACTGTCCACTTTATTAGGAACAACTGTACACCTGCTCATTTATGCAGTTATTCAATCAGCCAATCATGTGGGAGCAGCATAATGCATAATATAATGTACATACGGGTCAAGAGCTTCAGTTAATATCTATATCAAACACGAGAATAGAGAAAAATGTGATCTCTGAGACATCATCCATGGCAAGGTTGCTGGTGCTCAGGGGCGGAGCTAAAGGGGGGCGGGGCCATTGCCCCTGGGCCTTGGGCCCTCCTCCTAGCCGTACAGGGCCCCACCCTTTGACATTCAGGCCCTCCCAATAAATGTGCCTTACGCGATTTCATTGGAAATTCCTCCTTGAAACCTACAAGTTTTCACATGATTACAGATTAGTTGACACATACATATATCATTTTTGCTACACATTCTTATCATGGTTAAAAAAAAAAAATTAAAAAAAACCCTGTGAAATCAGGATAGTTGAGGCTTTTCTTGGATTCGAGATAACTGTGAACGCATCCGCTTCTGAACTGGAGGGCTGAATTATTAGCTGCATTGAAGGGAATGGCTTAGATCTTTCCAGATGCCGTGGACAGGGTTATGACGGCGCAGCGAACATGAGCGGAATTTATTCCAGTGTTCAAGCGAGAAAAGCAGAGCCCCTTGCTTTGCACGCGCACTGTGTGGCTCATTGTCTGAATTTGGTACTGAATGATTCTGTCAAAACTATCCCAGAGATTAGACAGTTTTATGAATGTGGTTGAACAACTGTACAACTTTTTTGCCAACAGTGTTAAGAGATGGGCATTACTTGGCGAGACTTATTGAGCCCAGAGAGCAGGGACATAACCTTGAAACGCCTCTGCCCAACCTGCTGGTCCTCCCGCTACGATGCGCTTGTTGCGTTAAAGTACAGATATGGAGACGTCATTAAAGCTCTCGACAAGCTCTCACTTACAAGCAAGAAAATGAATGAACGAGATGAGGCAGATGCACTTAAAAAGGCCGTTACTAAATTTCAGTTCATATTTTTAATCAGCCTTCAGACAAAGATTTTGGAGTGCACTAATGCCATCTCAAAGTTACTGTAGGAGAAGACCATTGATCTCCTCAAAGCATCTGCATTATTGCAAAATGCTGTACAAACTCTACAGGAGTACAGGGAGCAGTTTGATGAGGCAAAGGCTTCCACTCTGGCACTGGCTGTGAAATGGGGCAGTCAAACGCAATTTGTAGCCACCAGGTTGAAAAAAGTGAAGCGCCACTTTGATCACCTTAGCGAAGACAGTCGGCTTTCCGATGCAGAACATTATTTTCGGGTGAATGTGTTCTATGCATGCCTTGACGTAATCATTCAGCAGCTGTCACAAAGGTTTGTCAGTTTAAATCGGACTGCTCATTTGTTTGAGGTTATTCATCCAAATATGCTCCAGCATGCCAAGGACGAGGAGCTATACGAAGTGGCCCGTTGACTGTGTGATCACTATAGTCGGGATATTGACTCCAGCTTTCCTGGTCAACTAGTGTCACTTAGGGCTTGTTTCAAGGAGCAGATAGCGACACACACACATCTGTGCTTAGCCTGGCCAGGTTGCTGGTAGTAGATCATCCAGCAGTAACTTCTACATTTAGTGAGGTGTGCACGGCCTTCTTGCTTTTTCTCACTCTCCCCGTCTCAGTTGCGACAGCAGAGCACTCTTTCTCCAAATTAAAATTGATAAATTAATTATCTCAGGAGCGCAATGGGTCAAGAGAGACTCTGTGGATTGGCCATTTTGAGAATGAGCGAGCAAGAGCGCTTAACATCCCTCAAATAGTTGACGACTTTGCGGTGCGCAAGGCGTGTCGAATGCCTTTTTAATGACGAACGCAAGTTTCTGTGTCGGCTTTGTAGTTGAAGACGTGCTTACACAATGAGGGTGTATCATTCATGATTGCTGGATTTTTTTGTTGTTGTCTAGTGTCCATTTGGACACTAATAAAAAATGAACGGAAAATACAGGCTATGTAGGCCTATAAAAAAAAAAAAAAACACCACACCTTTGAGCAAGTTCTAATATAGCCTGATTATATGCTGCAGGCCTTCTGTTTGTTTGCAATTTCGCCATGGCTAGGTCCAAAGGCTACGTTCTTAAAAACTGCTTTTTGTTAGATATAGCCTGTGTAGGCCTATATGCCGCAAGCCTTCTAATGCCGCTTTTCCACTACAAACGCGGCTGAGCCGTGCCGTGCCGAGTCGAGCTGAGTCGGGCTGAGCGGGGCTGTTGGAGTTGCATTTCGACTACAACCGCGCTGAACCGTGCTGGCTGGAAGTGGGTGGACACATTGGGTGGAGTTAGCGAAAGTGGGTGGACGTCATGTGATGTCGTTAAGCAGCGCAAACAGTGACATCAGTGACAGTGGCGGAACAAGTCAGAGCCGGGCCGGGGGCGGGGCAAATGACCGGGCCCTTTATTAAAGCTTATCATAACATCATTTTAGGCTACAAAATGTCCGCAACTGCGGTGTTTACCAATTTCAACACTACCGGGTGCAACTATGTTATTTAGTACATCAAGTCCTTCAAACGAACATGTAACTCAGAAACAAAAAACATTAGGATACTGTACATGGCTCATAATAAAACATCAATAGCCTATACTGCGCACATTATTTGAAGGGCATACGAATGAGCGCTCAGAGGTTGCAGCAGTGACAGGAAGAGTCAGAAATAAAAGGAGGGCGGTGCAAACCTCACTGAATGCACTGTGTTTACCAATTTCAACACTACGGGGTGCAACTATGTTATTTTGTACATTAAGTCCTTCAAACGAGCATGTAACTCAGAAACAAAAAAACATTCGGCGACATACTGTACATGGCTCATAATAAAACATCAATAGCCTACTGCGCGCATTATTTGAAGGGCATACGACGAGCCTTGCGCTCCGCGAACTCGTCCACGATGCTCTGTATGTCACTGATTCAGTGAGCTTTTAAGCGGTAGTCTCACGACCCGAATAGTAAACAATAAACATGGAGGACATGGAGTCGTTAGTGTTGCTGGTCTTGGTGCTGTGGCTTGACAACGCCAACAGATACTGGCAAGAGCGTATAGATGAGGCGAGGCGCATAAGGCTTCAGAAATTCTCGTAATTCATAATTATTCTCCTTCCGGGTTTGCAGTGTTTACAGATCCCAGCGCGCTCGCGGGGCGTGTGTGGGCATGTGAGGACACTCCTCCTCACCAATCAGTGCACAGGGGAGTGTCTGCTCACGCCCCCAACCTCAGTCAGCACGGTTTGGCTCGCTTCAGCCCCACTCCAAAACGGTGCGAGTTTTAGGGGCTAAGCAGGGCTGAAACGAGCTGAGTCGTGCTGGTTTTTGGTAGTCGAAACGCGAGCCGTGTCGGGCTGAAGTGAGCTGAAGCGAGCTGAAGTGAGCTGAAAAAGGGTAGTGGAAAAGGGCCATAATTTGTTTGTTTGCAATTTCGCCATGGGGGGGGGCTGATTGGAGTTTTGCCCCGGGGCCTTGTGTGCAGTTGTTCCGCCACCGCTGGTGCTAGATGGTCTGGTTTGAGTATTTCAGAAACTGCTAAGCTCCTGGGATTTTTACACACAGTCTCTAGAGATTACACAGAATGGTGTGAAACATAAGACATTCTTTGTGAAGAGCGTCTGCAGGCTGAAACACTTTTTTTTTATGAGAGAGATCAGAGGAGAATGACCAGACCCACAAATGATACAAGGACTACAAGAGCGTCATCTAGAGGGGACTGTATAAGTGTGTTTAGACATTCTACTTTTGGCCAAAGTGCTTTCTCAGTAAAAACATCAGGGCTATGGAATAGCATTCCTGTTAGTATCAGGCAAAGCACCACACTCAGTACTTTTAAATTAGGTCTTAAGAAATGGCTAAAAGCAGGGCAGCACTGTGAACATTTTTAGTCATTGATCTTGTGTTTTTGTGTTTATCATATATTATGTTTTTTGTTTCCTTTAGTTTATTTTAACTATGTACTTGTCACTGTAATATACAGTAGGCCTATATCTGCACATAGTCCCACCTATAACATGTTTTGTTGTCTTTTTTTTTTAACATCAATTCCTGTCCAGGGACTACAGATGAAAATTAACCTTGTGGCTATAATCTGGCTCAATTGTATGTTGTGCATTGTTCCTGTCAAATAAACATAAAAAGGTAAAAAAAAAAAAAAAAAAGCTGACAGGAAGTCTATAATAACTCAATCACTCTTTACATCTGCGGTGAGCAGAAAAGCATCTCAGAATGCACAAGACCTCAAACCTTGAGGTGGATGAGCTACAACAGCAGAAGACCACATTAGGTTCCAGTCCTGCCAGACAAGAACCTGAGGCTATCATGAGCACAGACTCACCAAAACTGGACAGATGTGGTCTTCTGCTGTTGTAGCCCATTCACCTCAAAACATCAAACCTTGTGCATGCTGAGATGCTTTTCTGCTCACCAGTTTTAAAGAGTGACTTTGTGAGCTACTATAATTCTTCCTGGCAGCTCGAACCAGTTTGTGTCATAGCACAACAATCATTGTTAAATGGTAGAGTGAGCAGTACAATGAACACTCTCTCTCTCTTAGTTAAGATGCTCTTAGCATTAAGAGGCTTTTTGGAAACCCACTACTGGCCAGTTTCCTCTGACCACTCATCAATAAGGCATTTCCACCCATAGAACTGTTATTCACTCAATGTTTTTTGAGTTTCACACCATTCTGTGTAAACTGTGAAATACTTTTCTGAAGTACTCAGACCAGTCCATCTGGTATCAATATCCATGCAATGATCAAGGAGATCACAGTTTTTCATCATTCATGAATGTGCAAGTGTTCCTAATAAAGTGAACAGTGAGTGTAGTAGATGGTTTGTAAACTGGACCATACGAATAAAGTGTAACTGGAATAACCAAATGAGCCTGAAGAACAAGAGGTTGCGATATCTCTCTCTTACCCGGTCTTCTCCCTGACCTTCTGTATAGTAGGAAATCAGATGCTGTTTAGTGTCAAAAGGCATGTCAGTGAAGGGTCTGCTCATGGCAGCTGCTCCACACTGACAGAACAGCAGTAGGAGTGGAATAACTGTGAAAACACTTCAGATATTGAGTGTTGATGCAGGCTTCTTTTACAGTCTTTCAGTTTTTGTAGCAGTACAAGAAGGCTAAACATCTACTGGGATGCATCTAAAAATAATCCAGTCAACACAGATGTAACAGACAAGAAAGTATGCTCACGTAATAGCACAAGGAGTCCCAGGATAAGCAAACCAATTCCGGCACTGCCAAGGCCTGAGCTCTTTCCTTGAGCTGCAATGGCGCCACATGTTGCTGATTCATCACATGTGCAGACATTCACCTTTAACACCTGCTTATCTGGACACGACATCCCCTGCTGATCACGAACTTCTAGAATCACCTGAAGAAGGCCTGGCCACAATGTGTCTTGGGGCACCAACATGGCTGTTGTATCTACAATAACATGATTAAGTCAACATCACTGAATTACATCATGTAAGGAGCAAATAATATTGGAGACTATCCACATTCATTTACCTCAATAGATCCATTTCTTTGTATATTAATAAATGTGGGAATATTAGACAAAAACCCACATGCTAACATGCGACAACCTACTTCTCGGATTCATTTCATTGTCTCTCAACATCATCAAAGGCCTTTACTGTTTTTTTTTTTAAGGAAATATGGCCCTTTGCCCTGAATGTCAGGGCAGATCACTAAAAAATTCGTACCATTTAAGAGCTCCACACTCCACTTTCCATCTGTCCCTTCAGGCAGGACAATGAATGTGAAGGGATATGCATTTGGAAAATCATCTTTGTCCTCTGCAGTGACATACAAAACTTCCTGAGTGGTGCATATCGTCTGTGTGGGATCAGGTAGAGTAGGGCAGTGGTCATTAAAGTCCTCCACCTGGATGGCGACAGTGCCCGTCGCTGTTTTAAAGGGCATGTCTATAATGACAGAGGGAAAGTATTACATATTGAATAGCACATTGCAATGCCCTTTTTTCAGTATAGGTGGGTTTGTTTCTACAGGATATATTGAAGAACAAATTTAAGATACCAGAAAAACAAAATGAAAAACAATAATGGGAGATAATTTACTATCATTGATGTGTGCTCCATCTTTCACGGCTCCACCTGTAGGACAAGTGGAGCCATAATCCTTAGAATAAACTTTTATTTCTATTTGCAAAAGCAATGCTTTTATGTTCTCCTGGTGATTATATAACTGCCTTGTCTGGCCTTCCGGAAATCTACAAATGGTATGTTTTGAGGCCAAATGTGCGAATAGTTTTTAGTATAAATACACAGATGATTATAGGAAATCATGCATGCTGATTTCTCAGTAATCACCTCAAGCGACTCAGCAAAATGGTGGCCAATCACTGTCACTGTAAGTGAGGAAGAATTACAAATTCTGAAAGACAGTACTGTCCCTAAAAGCACTAAAGATGCTACGGAGTTTGGGCTAAAACTATTCAAAGGTAAGGTGGAACTGTGATTTATTTTTATCGATTTCAAAACAAAAGTATTTTATGTGAGTTGGCATAGAAAAGTGACAGGTCTGCGCGCATCACATTTGCATGCTGCTTTTGAAGTAACTATTTTTAAAAAAAATCATATTAAAAATATCATCTGTGTATTTATACTAAAACCATTATAATTGTTCAATCAGTAATTTTTAAATAAAACTTGCTTTCTTCCTCTAGAAATAGAACACAATATTATGTATCTAATTATCATTACTTCCTGTTTCTTTTGTCTAATACACGTAAATTGCGTCGACTACAGGACACTTTAATTGCCTGCCCATCAGCTTATGTAATGCACTTTAGCAGCGTATGTAGGAATTATACCCCCCCAGTGAAACATCAACTATGAAGAGACTACATAAAATACTGAAAAGGCTAAATATACAGTCTGTACACTCATACAGTGGGGTCTAAAACCTGAGCTCACGCCGAAAATCTGGGATTTTTAAAATTTTAAACTAGAGATAAACAAAGATTTAAAATGAAAAATTACATCTTTCAACGCGATTCAACACTCAAGATTCTGCAAGATTTTTAGGTCCCAATTTAAATGTAAATAAATTTGTGATATGGACCATGTTAACTGCTTTGTACAAAAGGTCAGATTTTCCATGAGACTCATCTCTTATAGTGAAGTAGGTTCAGCTGATACTCCAATGGACTTCATCTAAAATGGATCATAATTTTGCACAAACTTGTGAAGCTCATGCCAGCTCAAGTGCACAGTCATTCCCACCACAGTGGGAATGATAACCAACAACAACGAGACAGCCTACAGGGAGGAGGTTCAGCACTTGACAAAATGGTGTTCAGACAATAACCTGGACTTGAACATTTCAAAAACTAAGGAAAGGATAGTAAACTTAGTAAAAGGAGATCGAGATAGTAAAACGAGATCGAGGCGCACCAAACACTCTGCCCTCTGCATACATGGTGAGGAGGTGAAGAGGGTGGAGACCTTCAAGTTCCTCGGCGTCCACATCTCGGCTGACCTCACCTGGACCACAAATCTCTCACCAGGTGGGGAAAGCCCAACAGAGGCTTTACTTCCTTAGGAAGTTAAAGCAAGCTCGCCTCTCTCACCACCTGCTGATCAACTTTTATCGATCTGCAAGAGAGAGCCTCCTGACCTACTGTTGTACGGTGTGGTTTTCCAGCTGTACCGCGGAGGACAGGCAGGACCTGCAGTGGGTGGTGAAGGTGGCAGAGCATAATCGATACACCACTACCTCTCCTCAAAAGACATTTACACTGACCGACTACAAAAGAAGGCCAGCTGTATTTTAAAGGACCACACCCACCCTGGACATCATCTATTCTCCCGACTGGCCTCTGAAAGGAGATACCGACTCAGAGCTGCATCAAACAAACAGACTAAAAAACAGCTTCTACCCTCAAGCTGTCGGATGCACAACCCCACCTCCCCTGCCCTAACTCCACCAGTGAGGGGCAACAAACACCCTCCCCCAAGGAAAATGCCTATTTATTGCTTTTATGTCTATTTATTGTGTTTCTTTTTGTATTTTGTTCTTATGCATCCATTTTATTCACTGTTACTTGCATTTTGCACTGCCAGTACAGAGAGCTGCTACAGTGCCTTGAAAAAGTATTCATACCCCTTGAACTTTTTCACATTTTTCCACCTTACAACCCCGAACTTAAAAGTTTTTTATTAAGATTTTATGTGATAGACCAACACAGAGTAGCGCATCATTGTGAAGTGAAACGAAAATGATAAATGGTCTTCAAAATTTTAAACAAATAAAAATCTGAAAAATGTGGTGTGCATTCGTATTCAGCCCCCTGTACTCTGAAACCTCTAAATACAATCCAGTGCCATCAATTGCCTTCAGAAGTCATCTAATTAGTTAATAGAGTCCTACTGTGTGTAATTTACTCTCAGCATAAATACACTTGTTCTGTGAAGGCCTCAGTGGTTTGTTAGAGAACACTGAAGAACAAACAGCATCATGAAGACCAAAGAACTCACCAGACAGGTCAGGGCTAAAGTTCTGGAGAAGTTTAAAGCTGGGTTAGGTTATAAAAAATATCCCAAGCTCTGAACATCTCAAGAAGCACTGTTCAATCCATCATTCAAAAATGGAAAAAGTATGGCACAACTGCAAACCTACCAAGACATGGCCGTCCACCTAAACTGACAGAGCAAGCAAGGAGAGCACTGGTCAGAGAAGCAGCCGAGAGGCCCATGATCACTCTGGAGGAGCTGCAGAAATCCACAGCTCAGGTGGGAGAATCTGTGCACAGGGCAACTATAAGAAGAAAGCCATTGTTGAAAGACAGGCATAAGAAGTCCCGTTTGCAGTTTGCCAGAAGCCATGTAGGGGACACAGCAAACATGTGGAAGAAGGTGCTTTGGTCACATGAGACCAAAGTTGAACTTTTTGGCCTAAATGCAAAGCGCTATGTGTGGCGGAAAACTAACACTGCTCATCACCCTGCACACACCATCCCCACTGTGAAACATGGTGGTGGCAGCATCATGCTATGGGGATGCTTTTCTTCAGCAGGGACAGGTAAGCTGGTCAGAGTTGATGGGAAGATGGATGGAGCTAAATACAGGGCAATCCTGGAAGAAAACCTGTTGGAGGCTGCAAAAGACTTGAGACTGGGAAGGAGATTCACCTTCCAGCAAGACAATGACCCTAAACATACAGCCAGAGCTACAGTGGAATGGTTTAGATCAAAGAATATTCATGTGTTAGAATGGCCCAGTCAAAGTCCAGACCTAAATCCCATTGAGCATCTGTGGCAAGACTTGAAAATTGCTGTTCACAGATGCTCTCCACCCAATCTGGCTGAGCTTGAGCTATTTTGCAAAGAAGAATGGGCAAAAATTTTAGTGTCTAGATGTGCAAAGCTGGTAGAGACATACCACAAAAGACTTGCAGCTGTAATTGCAGCAAAAGGTGGCTCTACAAAGTATTGACGCAGGGGGGCTGAATACTAATGCACATCACATTTTTCAGATTTTTATTTGTTTAAAATTTTGAAGACCATTTATCATTTTCGTTTCACTTCACAATTATGTGCTACTCTGTGTTGGTCTATCACATAAAATCTCAATAAAAAACTTTTAAGTTCGTGGTTGTAAGGTGGAAAAATGTGAAAAAGTTCAAGGGGTACGAATACTTTTTCAAGGCACTGTAAACTGCGTTCCGTTGTTTCTAAAACAATGACAATAAAGGTCTATCTATCTTAAAGCAAAAAAGGGGACACCCCAAATACTAAGCAACTCTGAAATTCATGTAAATATTTTTTTTAAAAATATATTTTTTCACTCAAGTTGTAGCGGATATCATTTGTAATAAAAACCTTCATGTTAATTTGAAAAAGAAAGCAAATACAATAGTTTTCACGAGTGCTCTCGGACCAGTGTTGTTTTTGGCAGCCATTTTTGATTTAGTTTTAGTCTTAGTCTTTTGGACGAAATGCTTATTAGTTTTAGTCACATTTTAGTCAATTCCATCCTTGATAGTTTTGGTCTAGTTTTAGTCAACGAAAACTAAAAGGGTTTTAGTCCAGTTTTAGTCATTCATTTTAGTCGAAAAAATAATTACTTTAAAACATTAAAGTAGGCCAATACAGAGATAGGAAATTGTAATCGAGGTTGACAGGTTGTGCATAACATACTCTCAAAACAAACTTGTTTCACTTGAACGTAAAATGTATGTCAAATATTTGGGTTTAATAATCGATGACAATCTTTCTTGTAAGCCTCATATTGATTTTATTTGCAACAAAATAAACAAGGTTGTCGGCCTTTTGGCCAAGCTTAGACATTTTATTCCACTACATACCCTTATGACATTATATCGCTCTCTGATTCAACCTTATTTAACATATGGTCTTAGTTCTTGGGGACAGGCTTGTAAAACTCATAAATAAAGTATTAATCCTACAAAAACGAGCTTTAAGATTAATCCATTTTGTTGATAATAGAGAAAGTGCCCTTCCATTGTTTTCCAAAACCAATATTTTACCAGTAAATCATCTTTTCTATGAATGTATTTCTAAATTAATGTATGACGTTGTTAAAGTGCACCCTCAAACATTTGTAAATTATTTTCTTCTATTTCTAGTGTCCATTCATCATCATCATCGTTTTTCCCCTTAAGGCGTCGGCGACAGCCATGGGGCGCTACTGCTGGAAACGAGCATCCAGCAGTTGCAAGAAGTCTGTCTTGCTCATCATCCATTTCCTAGCTTGGTGTATGTCAACATCAAGTTCCTTTTCCACTCTATTCCATATCCTCTTAGGGGTTAGAACGTCGAACAGCACCTGCTTCTGGATAGCACTATTATCGAGTCTACACACATGTGCCAGATACTTTAGGTGTTGCACTATACAAAAGTCGCGTATGGGACTTCTCATCTCATCTCATTATCTCTAGCCGCTTTATCCTTCTACAGGGTCGCAGGCAAGCTGGAGCCTATCCCAGCTGACTACGGGCGAAAGGCGGGGTACACCCTGGACAAGTCGCCAGGTCATCACAGGGCTGACACATAGACACAGACAACCATTCACACTCACATTCACACCTACGGTCAATTTAGAGTCACCAGTTAACCTAACCTGCATGTCTTTGGACTGTGGGGGAAACCGGAGCACCCGGAGGAAACCCACGCGGACACGGGGAGAACATGCAAACTCCACACAGAAAGGCCCTCGCCGGCCCCGGGGCTCGAACCCAGGACCTTCTTGCTGTGAGGCGACAGCGCTAACCACTACACCACCGTGCCGCCCGCGTATGGGACTTGTTTTGGTAATTTTATGCAACTTCTCATTTGAAATGCAGAAGCTCCAATCAACCTCTGTTCCCTCCCTTTCTGCCCATGCTGGCGCATTTTTTCTTTCAAAACCACGTCGGACCATTTTTCGCAGGAAGCCATGCCAGACGGTTTCCACTTTGTTTACCTCGTCCTCTGTGAAATCCCATGCTTGGACACTATACAGGAGTCTTGATCGGATACAGGTGGTGAGGAATTTCACTCTGGTTTCCAGACGTATCCGCTTGTCAGTCAGAACATGTTTCAGGTCGTTCCATTTTTGGTATGCTACACCAATTCGGGTGTGCAAAGATTGAGCAGTATTCTCTGAGTTGGTAATGGTGTTTCCTAAATACTTGAAACTTCGAACGTTTTTTAAAGCATTTGACCCAATGCTCACTAGGCTTGGAAGTTCCATTACATATTCGTTAACATTAAAAACCATTGTTTCAGTCTTGGTATACGAGATTTGCATTCCAAACCGTCTAAAAGTGTTATCATAAATATTGAGCATATATTGCAATTCTTCTTTTGTTTTGCATTCTTATAACACTAGGTCATCTTACTCCAAGAACTTATATACTCAGTATTCTCGTACCAATCTACAAAAGAACTCATTTTCCCGTGTTGGTGTTAGGGTATGGAACCAGATTCCAACTTCTATAAAGATCTTCATCTAAACTGTCGTTCAAGAAAAAAGTCAGACACCACCTTTTTTCTGATTTAAGTAGATATGGATATGATGTTGACATCTCCAAACTCTTTCTCATCTCATCTCATCTCATTATCTGTAGCCGCTTTATCCTTCTACAGGGTCGCAGGCAAGCTGGAGCCTATCCCAGCTGACTACGGGCGAAAGGCGGGGTACACCCTGGACAAGTCGCCAGGTCATCACAGGGCCGACACATAGACACAGACAACCATTCACACTCACATTCACACCTACGGTCAATTTAGAGTCACCAGTTAACCTAACCTGCATGTCTTTGGACTGTGGGGGAAACTGGAATAAACCCACGCGGACACGGGGAGAACATGCAAACTCCACACAGAAAGGCCCTCGCCGGCCCCGGGGCCAAACTCTTTCTACATAACTTTATTTCTATATATAATTAAGAGCTATATATATTTATTTATCTTAGTTTTAACTTTAAATATTATTTAATACCATGCATGAATTATTATCAGTATGACAAGTATACCTCTCTCTCTCTCTCTCTATTTTTTTTCAATGTTATTGAATGATATTACTGTACCTTTATATCGAATAACAAGTATTGTCTCCTCTTTTTCTTTTTGTTACCAAATAGTTGTTAATTTGTCAAGTATGTTTTATTATCTTTTTCATACATATTTAAGTATTATATTAATTCATATAAAATATTTTTTTTTCTTTGTAAACATGAGTCTGCCTTGATTAGCAGTGCGCTATTTGCAGACTCGTGTAGTCTATTATATGTTTATATGTAATTGAAATAAAAGATTGATTGATTGAAGTGTGCATGCTCTCTAGATAAACACTGTCTAGTGTAGACATCCCAAGTCTCCCGGAAGTCTCCCGCATATTGATAGTGGCTCCCTGATGCCCGCAAATTGGATAATATCTCCTGGAATCTAGAGCAAGCGAGCAAGAGCGTGCATGCGAAACATTTATGTCTGTATCGCGCATATGATGGAATGCGCGAGGGAGAGCGAGAGAGTCTGCGTGTGTGCCTGTTCATGTAACGCATGCTAGACAAAGAGCATCCCGATTGGTTTACAGACATCCAAACTCATTTCAGGGAGGTGTCGTAACACCCCCCTTCGCTGAGGGGAAAAAAGTCATGCGTCACGACACCTCCCTGAAATGAATTTCTGCAGGCTGGGATGTCTGCTAGTGCGCATGCTCCATTGTTCACAGACTCGTGTTTCTGCCTCCGTTTAACATGTCGCAATATATTAAGGCACAGCAACAGGTCTGAAAAGCTACATTTCCCCCCATATGTTTCACAGTAACTCAAATATGGGTCAATATATGACAAAGCATTCAGTTGCTGTCCCACCAATAATCCCTGCAGGACAAGTTTTACTTATGACATGTTAACTGAATTTAAGTTAGCTTAACCAAGCCAACTTTAGCATGAAGCTAGCGGTCCCATTCATTTTCGCCAGGTCACGGTATTTTGGAAAACTTCATAGGAAATTCATCACAGCCCGATTGTTGAGTGACATTAACCAAAGCTAGCAAACGTATACATGATCTGTTAAGGACTTCTTGTAACGTTAACTTACCGTCGCAGAAATAGCAGCATGGTGAGCTTTAGATGACTCTTGAGGTCGGTTGTATTCTTGCCACGTAGTTTATAGCCACAGTGTCTACCTCTGTCTCCCACTACAAGGCATTCCGTTTTATTTTCTGCTGGATTACGTGTAAAGTATGTCCATAAATCATCGCGTCTTTTCCGCCCACCAAGCCCTTGTGCTGGCGTTGCCGCTGCCATGGTCCATGAACTGTGTGCACTGTGCCTGGTGGGCATGGCCAAACAAGGACAGGATGCAGTGCATTGCTGATATTTTCAGCATTTGGCAGACAGGTTGCACGCACCGTTGGAGGAAATGCCATGCATTTTGATAGTCCTATAGCCAACCCACTAACATTTTCGTCTCGTCTCGTCAACGAAAACAACAGATACATCTCGTCATATTTTCATGATCAAAGAGTTATGTTTAGCTCGTCACTGTCTCGTTTTAGTCATGAAAAAAGGTGCGTTAACGAAATAATTTCGTCATCGTTAACGAAAACAACACTGTCTCGGACTTTTGGACCTCACTGTCTATGATCTTTACCTTGTAATACTGGCTAATGTTCAGTCTGTCTTCCTAAAATAAGTAAAATATCAACAGTTTATGGTGCACAGTTTGAAAATACACAATAATAGTTGAACAGAAAATTATCTGTTGAAAGAATCAAGGGAGTAGAAATCAGTTGTTAATCTCAAAATAATTTAACTGGAGTTATGAACCTTGAGTAATACAGAGGATTTCTGCCATGTAAGTCCCATTGACCAGGTATGGAGACTCTCGATCTGGGATTTTGTTCAGTTTGATCTCAGCAGTTTTCTCGTCAATGGATAGCCAGTTGTCTTGGTCAGAGCCTTTAACATATCTGAGAGAGGAAAACCAGACGTATAGTTCACATACAGAGATGGGTAACAAATAAAGGGAAAACATGAATACATTTGTGCAGAAATATAACGAGTGCAGATATTCCCACACAGATAGTGCCATTAATTAATATTATAATGCTCTGTGTTATGTATGTCAGAATAGCTTAAAAAAAAAAGATTCTATTAATCAAATATGCCGTGAAGAAAATAATAACAGGGACTCACTTGACTCCATGAGCAGGTAATCCTGTATCTGGATCGATAGCGGTGTATGTTGTGAGGACCTTTTTTATATCAACCATCTTTCCATTTTCAGAAACTGGAACTGCCTTCACTTTGGGATTGAAGGCCGGGCCTTCAGGCTGATTCTTTACATTAACATTCATAGTGTAGACTTTACCACCACCACCACCACCACCACCACCCGACATTCCTGTAGATCCAGATATCCCTGAAGGCTTATGTCCTGGGTAGAACTGAGCCACATTACTTATAATGATGCTCAGTTTCATGAGTTTTACTTGCTCATAATCTACACTCTGAAAGCAAAGCACATTGGTGACTTCTTCTGGACAGTACAAACACTCACACTGAAATGAACATTCTTCATATCACAATGTCACACTAAGGCAATATGATGTTACAAGTGGCATATTTGTCCTAATTTATAGCAATATAAGCCTGGTGATCAAGACAGGAAAATTGGGGAAATAAAACATTGACAACCTTGACAAGCATCAGGATTCCCTCGTTGGTCTTTGGATCAGTGACGATATTAAAATGCCCACCCCCATTGCCTGACACAATGGTGTACACAGCCTGCCAGTTTTCAGTGTTTGGCAAGTCCAGATCAGTGGCTTTCAATCTCATCACCTCCACATTCTCTGTGTTCTCCTCAACACTGACATCAAACTATATACAGAAGGAGAAACAAATAGGGATAACTGTCTCAATGGCCCATCAAAAGTGATTATATTTCTGTGCCTTGCATATTACATTCTCGACAACTACTGTCAAATTTCACAACACTGGAATGAGTAGGAACACAGGGATTAAACAGGTGCCGCCTTACTGAGTCCTGCTCCAGTACTGGGATGTTATCATTGACATCCTTGATCTGAATAGTTAATGTTGTTGTCGCTGTGTTGCAACCTTGACCCCCATTGAGGTCTAAGGCTCTTATAGTAAGCTTATACTGGTCAACTTTCTGTAGAGAGATAGGTATTATAACAAGACACTCATCTTTTCAAAATATTAGGTTACAATAAAGACAATCTCTCTTTATTGATTGTAGCAGATTTATGATAGCATTCTGTACAAAATTCCAGCCTTGACCAGTGTGTGGTGCCTCACCTCTCGGTCCAAGTTTTTATTATTAACAATCACTTCTCCATTCGGATAAATATCAAACATCTCTCCTGGAGGCTTCTGATCAACAATCTTATAGACGATTTGAGAGTTGATATTCCCAGGTTCATCAGCATCTGTTGCTGTTACTTTCATTACAGTCGTACCTAAACATTTCATAAGTCATGTTTACACTTATCTACCACCATTATTCTAATCTCATTACCTCCTTGTGTTTTATGCAACATCTGCAGACCTACGAAAGTGTCAATTTCAAATTCTTTTAAAAAAAGGTCATGTCAATTATTTCACACTTGCCTTTATTGCTGAGCTCATTCACAGATCCTGTGCTGATGGGTAAGAAGATGGGAGGATTGTCATTCTGATCTTGCACCTTTACTCTCAGCTGAATTTCATTCTCTGCTATTGATCCATCAGTGTACGTCGCAATTCCAGAGAGCTGTTAAGCCCATCATCATCATCATCAGAAAGGCATCACTATCATTACTGCCATCACCATCCTGTTTATAAGTTATATCAGTGCTCAGTGACTCTTAACTTACATTGTACTGGGAAATGACCTCTCGGTCCAGGATCCCAGTTACTTTAACGTTGCCAGTGGAAGGGTCCACAATGAACAAGTTATAGGGTGGCTTGTCTGCACCGATGCCCTTTAAAGCATATCTTAATGGGACCTGACTTTCATTCGCTTTGTCTGAACGAATCTTTAAAAAAAAAATTGTCAGGGATTAAAAAGATCAGGTATGTAATAAACTGATAAAAATACATTTTTCTCAAAAATCGAAGAGTAGAAAACTAAAATTAAATGTATTAATTAAAATTCATTAAAGAGAAAACATTCTCACCCTGGCAATAAAGGGCTTTTTAGTATAGTCTACATTCTCCTCCAAAATTTGTGGAGGGACAATCCATTCTCTCCTGTGCCTTTGGAGGGATACAGAGTAGTCTGATTTGGCTCCAGCTTCAAACACACACTAGGAGAAAAGACAAAGAAGTATTTGAAATGTAGTTCATTTTTTAAAATATCACAAAGATCTATGGTTGCCACAGATTTATTTATATTGAGGTTAGTGTCAGTCTTCTCTGTTCATATATGCACAAAATACATCATTCATACAGGCATTATTTAGTGACTTTAAAAAAAAAACAACCTTTTTTACATATCTTTATGTAGGTGGATGTGAGATAAGGCAACTGCCATTGTAAATACAGAATGTATGTTTACTACTGATGTTAAATAATAGGAACAAGATCAGTGAAGCTTTGGACCTCCAGACACTACAAGTAGCCCATGTTATTTTTACTGATTTTATAACCCCCCCCCCAAAAAAAAAAAAAAAATTATATTGACTGATGTGAGATTTGACAACTAGCATTGCAGACTAAAAACAGGCAACGCTACAGTGCTAATCATATGACTCAAAATGTTAAAATTTATTCTATGTTAAATAATTTTCATTAATTTGACACTCATACCATTACTTCACTGGATTTGCACATATATAAAATTTGTTTACTTATTTTTAACAAAATTTGAAAATTTAATGGGAGAAATATGGGTAAATCACTGCAAAATAGGAACAAGAATGCTTGGGGCCTACGGACACTACAAGGGGCCTACGGACACTACAAACAAGTATTCAAGTTTTATCACTATGTATTAATCCAATTTATGTTGAGTGCTTATGTTTGATAAAAGTATCCAACAACAAATAGCAACATACCAATAATGATCAAACATGGCATCCATTCTATGATTTAGTACCAGGCCTACTGACACTACAGATTTTTTTAGGCAAAATTACATGGGTTCAGGATCAGGTGACAAGACCTAGTATTTGTAAACAATCGGATAACTACTGATTCAAACACAGAGACATCATATGCTTGCTTATAAATTACATTTTGATAATATATCTCACACTTTAGTCTTTTAGAAAGACTCATTTTTGTCAGAAAATATATAATCATGCAAAATGACGCTCGACATGATTTCATTTTTAAATAATACTGTGTGACATTTACTCAATGAACATGAAAAAAATAAATAAGTGATAAAAGAAAAAACATGAATTTTACTCATATTTGCAATTCATTTAAACATTTTTTACATTTAAAATATCAATAACTAGCAAGTGCAACATCATTACATCAAATTTATGATAAATTTGGATCACATAATTAGTCATAAATTTGGACTCGATTGATCAATTTCCACAATTTTTTCAGGGATTTTAGATCCAACATAGTTACAAAATTTCCATTACTCTTCATGATAGACAAGCAAACTCATATGATGTAGGATACAGATACTCGATACTAACAGTAATTGGTACACCTGATTGTGCTGTAGCCAATTGGAAATCTGGGATTTTTTTTTTTTTTAATTTACTCATCTCATCTCATCTTCTTCCGCTTATCCGGGGCCGGGTCGTGGAGGCAGCAGTCTGAGCATGGAAGCCCAAACTTGCCTTTCCCCAGACACCGCCGCCAACTCCTCGGGAAGAACACCGAGGCGTTCCCAGGCCAACCGAGAGACATTGTCCCTCCAGCGTGTCCTGGGTCTTCCCCGGGGCCTCCTCCCAGGGGGACATGCCTGGAACACCTCCCCAGGGAGGCGTCCAAGAAGCATCTGAAAGAGATGCTCAAGCCACCTCAGCTGATTCCTCTCGATGTGGAGGAGCAGCGGCTCTACTCCGAGCTCCTCCCGAGTGACTGTGCTTCTTACCCTCTCTCTAAGGGAACGCCCAGCCACCCTGCGAAGGAAACTCATTTCGGTCGCTTGTATCCACGATCTTGTTCTTTCAGTCATTACCCAAAGCTCATGACCATAGGTGAGAGTCGGAACGTAGATTGACCGGTAAATTGAGAGCTTTGCCTTTTGGCTCAGCTCCTTCTTCACCATGACAGACCGGTAAAGCGACCGCATCACTGCGGAGGCCGTACCGATCCGCCTGTCAATCTCACGCTCTATCCTTCCCTCACTCGTGAATAAGATCCAGAGATACTTAAACTCCTCCACTTGAGGCAGAACTTCTCCACCAACCTGAAGAGGGAAAGCCACCCTTTTCCGGTCGAGAACCATGGTCTCGGACTTGGAGGTGCTGATTCTCATCCCAGCCGCTTCACACTTGACTGCAAACTGCCCCAGTGCATGCTGAAGGTCCTGGTTTGAAGAAGCCAACAGGACAACATCATCTGCAAAAAGCAGGGATGAAATCCTGTGGTTCCCAAACAGGATTCCTTCCGGCCTCTGGCTGCGCCTAGAAATTCTGTCCATAAAAATTATGAACAGAACCGGTGACAAAGGGCAGCCCTGTCGGAGTCCAACATGCACTGGGAACAGGTCTGACTTACTGCCAGCAATGCGAACCAGACTCCTGCTCCGTTCGTACAGGGACCGGACAGCCCTTAGCAAAGAGCCCCGAACCCCATACTCCCGAAGCACCCCCCACAGGATACCACGAGGGAAACGGTTCAATGCCTTCTCCAGATCCACAAAGCACATGTGGATTGGTTGGGCAAACTCCCATGAACCCTCGAGCACCCTATGAAGGGTATAGAGCTGGTCTAGTGTTCCGTGACCAGGACGAAAACTGCATTGTTCCTCCTGGATCCGAGGTTCGACTATGGGCCAAATTCTCCTCTCCAGTACCCTGGAGTAAACCTTCCCGGGGAGGCTGAGAAGTGTGATTCCCCTATAATTGGAGCACACTCGCCGGTCCCCTTTCTTAAAAAGAGGGACCACCACCCCAGTCTGCCACTCCAGAGGCACTGTCCCTGACCGCCACGCAATGTTGCAGAGGCGTGTCAGCCAAGACAGCCCGACAACATCCAGAGACTTGAGATACTTGGGGCGGATCTCATCCACCCCCGGTGCCTTGCCACCGAGGAGCTTGCAAACCACCTCAGTGACTTCGGCTTGTGTAATGGATGAGTCCACCCCTGAGTCATTAGCCTCCGCTTCCTCAATGGAAGACGTGACGGTGGGATTGAGGAGATCCTCGAAGTATTCCTTCCACCGCCAGACAATGTCCCCAGTCAAGGTCAACAGCTCCCCACCCGCACTGTAAACAGTGTTGGCAGAGTACTGCTTCCCCTCCTGAGGTGCCGGATGGTTTACCAGAATTTCTTTGAGGCTGACCAATAGGCCTCCTCCATGGCCTCACCAAACTCCTCCCAGTTCCGAGTTTTTGCCTCCGCAACTGGCAGAGCTGCGGCACGCCTGGCCTGCCGATACCCGTCAGCTGCCTCAGGAGTCCTGGAGGTCAACATGGCCCGATAGGACTCCTTCTTCAGCTTGACGGCATCCCTTACTTCCGGTGTCCACCACCGGGTTCAGAGATTGCCACCACGACAGGCACCGGAGGCCTTGTGGCCACAGCTCTGAACAGCCGTGTCGACAATGGAGGCAGAGAACATGGTTCACTCAGACTCAATGTCCCCTGCCTCCCTCGGAAGCTGGGAGAAGCTCTCCCAGAGCTGGGAGTTAAAGACCTCCCCGACAGAGTGCTCGGCCAGACATTCCCAGCAGACCCTCACCATACGTTTGGGCCTGCCAGGTCTGTCCGGCTTCCTCCTCTGCCAGCGGATCCAACTCCCCACCAGGTGGTGATCAGTTGACAGCTCAGCCCCTCTCTTCACCCAAGTGTCCAAGACATAGGGCCGGAGAGCCGATGAAACAACAACAAAGTCGATCATCGACCTCCAACCTAAGGTGTCCTGGTGCCACGTGCACTTATGGACAGCCCTATGCTTGAACATGGTGTTCGTTATGGACAAACCGTGACTAGCACAGAAGTCCAATAACAAAACACCACTCGGGTTCAGATCAGGGAGGCCGTTCCTCCCAATCACGCCCCTCCAGGTGTCACTGTTGTCGCCCACGTGAGCGTTGAAGTCCCCCAGTAGAACAATGGAGTCCCCAGTCTGAGCACCCCTCAGTACCTCTCCCAGGGACTCCAAGAAGGCTGGATACTCTATACTGCTATTTGGCCCGTAAGCACAAACAACAGCAAGAGCCCTCTCCCCGATCCGAAGGCGCAGAGAGGCGACCCTCTCGTTCACTGGGGTAAACTCCAACACATGGCGGCTGAGCTGGGGAGCTATAAGCAAGCCCACACCAGCCCGCCGCCACTCACCATGGGCAATTCCAGAGAAGTGGAGAGTCCAGCCCCTCTCAAGGAGCTGGGTTCCAGAGCCCAAGCTGTGCATGGAGGTGAGCCCGACTATCTCTAGCTGGTACCGCTCAACCTCCCACACAAGCTCAGGCTCTTTCCCCCCCAGCGAAGTGACATTCCATGTCCCAACAGCTAGCCGCTGTGTTCGGGGATCAGGTCGTCGAGGCCCCTGCCATGTATGACGAGACTGAATGGGACAACTGTTATTATATCCACATTCACTGGATTTTGAGAAACAGAGCATTTTTATTTTTTGCAAATTTCATAAACAAAAATTTTATACAAAACGTCCACCCTAATCATTTCCACTTAGAATGTAATCAAACCAGCGAAATGACAGTAGCAATTTGTGAAAAATGCAATAATAATTATTGAAGAAAAAGATATGTTCTTACAATCAAATACTTTGTCATATTTTGTTGCTTTTTTATATTTTGGGGTCTTGTTTTCGAGTAGAGTTTTTATTTCATCCTTGGTTGGTTCAGCAACACACTCCGCCATTTTGTTTTTCTCTACTCACGGTATGTGAGCTGATAGCCTAATAGTAGAGTAGCCAGTCAGAGCACACGATTGCTCATATCCAGTGAATGTGGATAGAATAAACTGCCTTGTTCCTATGAGAACAAAAGGAACAAACATCTGTCTGTACCCACAAAGTAGTAACCTGCCAAGTGATCTCATAGTTGGTAAGTGCACTGAAGAACAGCCCTAACCAGATCAGCAGTAAGCAACAAAACACTTCTGGTGAATTTAACAAACAGGCTGCAGCCCATTGTGGCTACCTTTTGACAATAGGATGGCAATAAGGTAAAGTTAAGACTAGTGGTTCAGTGTCGTTTTGGAAGTTTTAGCTCTTTTCTGTACTCTGCTTAGCTCACCATAAACATCCCACAGCTCGGCTCCCTAACTGCCAACATTTTTACTTCCCCTAAACCAGTCACTGTTATTGGTCTCTGCATTTCAATGGGAAACTTCCTTATGATTATAAAAATAGTATTACATTTTGCATTGCGTTTGTCATTTTAAATAAGTGTAAAATAGCAAGGAGCTACAGAGTTGCATTGATTAGGCTACTAATAGACCTGAAGCAATCATTCCTGCATTAATGTTATTGTGTTGCTGGGTTTAAGCTCAACTTCCATTAAAGGAGGCACTGGGGGAAAAAAAAAACCTTCCTGTCCTGGTCTGATACTCATTACACAACACTACACTAAATAATTAAATCACAATGCAACAGAGATATGATTTAAAAACATCTCATTCTTACTAAGATTGACTCTACATCAGGGTTTCTCAAACTTCTTTGCTCTGGGGCCCAGTAATGTTAGGCCTTGGTGCTGCAAGGCGCTTCTGTGCGCCCCCCACCACACACACACACACACACACACACACACATCGTGTGCGCCTCCATAGATAGATAGATACATACATAGATTATTATTATTTTTTTTTTTTTGTTAGTAGTACTTGTTACAAGTAGCAGGCTTATACCAGTATAACAATATTTTGGCTAAATAAGACCTAATAGGAGTGCATTGGCAGAATTGTAGAAAATTGCCAAATGACCAGTAACTGTCCAAAGATATGCCATTATAATAATAATAATAATTATTATTATTATTATTAGTAGTAGTAGTAGTAGTAGTAGGCCTATTATTATTATTATTATTATTATTATTATTATTGCTTAGGCCTAAACTATTATTAAACAAGGGAAACTAACAGAAGTGCTTTGGCTTTGAGATTATTGCTAAATTACATAAATATACTGATATGTAGGCCCAATAATTTGACTATTATTAATATTATTATTAATAATAATAACCTATTATTACCACTTGCGTAAGAACCATTAAACCAAGATTTTTTTTTAAACTACACCTTTGAACTTGAAGCACTGCCAAACAGTGCCTCAATAACATACACACAGTTATAAAAAGGTCTACCAGAAACATGGGACCTCAAACCGAGAAACCTAAAGACCCACTGTAGCCCTAATACTGACTGATTACACAGTCCCAGTATGACGAAGGGAGAACTGAACGTAGGCTATGTGCTGACTTTTAACCTCAAATGACAGGCCCAGTCACCCACAGAGATTTGGTAAAAGAAAAGTCAGCATTCTAATGCGAAGGATGTGCCTGCTTTCTCGCCACTAACAGGTCGAAACGAGGAAGACAGGGTGACAAGGCCACTCGGAGCGTGTTTTCTGAGTTGAGCCTGTTTCGGTATTTTGTCTTTGTGGCTGTCAAATGTGAAAATGCGGTCTCGCAGAGGTACGGTATGTTGAATGGAAAGGCATCAGTGTTTTCACTGCCATCTCACTCAGCTGGGGATATTCATCGCAGCATGACAGCCAGAATTCAGACAGAGAAAGTCGACCAAATCTCGACTGCAGACCAGCATCGCACAAAAGCTGCAGAAGTTTATCCTGCACCACAGGTGGCAGAGCGCTCGTTTCTGGGTTGGTGAACGGATCTCTTACCCATTGCTTTTCCGTGAGATGGGATTTTGAGGGGAAATATGAATCAAAATGACGCAGTGTTTCGGTAAGGTGTTGCGCGATCACTGCTGGCACCTGCCCCAAATCCATACCTTCATCAGCCAGAGACGACAGACAGCAGAACATGTCAAACACACCTCTATTAACTCTGTTGGTCCAGACTGAGAGCTTCTTTTTGAAAGCCATGATTTTATCATTGGCTTGAAAAATGTCACACGCTTGGCCTTGGACCGACAGGTTTAGCATACTGAAATGGTCCAGGATGTCAGAAAGATAAGCTACCTTTATAAGCCAAGACTGATCTCGCAGGTGATCGGCAAGATTGGACTGTTTATTTGTAAAGAATACCTCAACCTCATGCCTCAACTCGTACACTCTGTTCACCACTTTACCCCGTGACAGCCAACGAACCTCAGAGTGCAAGAGCAGATGAACATGATCTACACCCATCTCATCACACAGAGCTGTAAATAGACAGGAATTTGTCAGATTGGCCTTAATGAAGTTCACTATTTTGACCACTTTATTTAAAACTTCATGAAGCTCTGTGGACAGGTGTTTAGAGGCAAGTACCTTTCGATGAATAACACAGTGCGTTGCCTGCACTGATGGTGAAACGGCTTTTACCCGAGCAACAACTCCGTTGTGCCTGCCGGTCATAGCCGCTGCCCCATCTGTGCAGACACCGACACAATGCCCCCATATCAACCCATGCCCAGAGATGTACCCATCAAGCATATGGAATATTTCTCCAGCAGTTGTGGTCCCTGGAAGCACCTTACAAAACAAAAAATCCCCATGAAACCGGCCCTCATGAGCATATCTGATGTAGACCAGAAGCATAGCCAAGTTAGAGAGCTCCGTGGTCTCATCTAATTGAATGGCAAACCAGTCAGATGACTTCGCCCTTTCTAAAATTTGCATTTCGATGTCTGCCGCCATATCGTCAATTCGACAACAGACCGTATCATTTGACAGAGGAATCTCTTTTACTTTGGCTGCAGCAGCCGGACCCAACACCTCACTACAAGCAGTAACAATCGAAGGCATAATTAGCTTCTCCCCAACTGTGAAGGGTGCCTGACATTTGGAAATGTGCTGTGAAATCATGTATGATGCCTTTGTTAGCTTTTCATTCTCGGTCAAATTACTTTTCAACACTTTAGTTTGGGTGGCCAATTCATCACGTTTTCTTCTGAAAAAATCCTCTGATTTATCCTTGAGATGCGAATGTTTAGTTTCCAAATCCCGGCGTAATTTGGATGGCTTCATAGCTTCGTTGCTTAGCATGGTTTGGCAGATAACACAGATTGGTTTCAGGGGACAACTATCACTTGAAATAAAGCCGAATTGTATGTATGAAGGGTCGTAATTGCGAGTGAATGGGCGATATTTTTTTTGCCTCTTGCTCATGTTGTGTATCTGCACTGTCAGATGGACGCTTTCCAAAGAAAGAGTCAAAAGTAGCTTGCTTTGAACATGCCATGATATTGCTCTCATAAAGTGTGTGTGTGCTACGTGGCACACAGTGACAAAAGCACTGAGAACAGAGCCAGCCAATCGCTCTTCTACATAATACTGACTACTAGTGCAGAGGCAGGCTTGCGGACCGACGGTAATCTCACGGACCGGTACCGGTCCACGGCCCATAGATCGAGAAACACCGCTCTACATCATAAAGGTGTGCCAAATAAGACAAAGTTCACCTTTCAATCACATTTATAGTCTACCTTATTCGATTAATAATAAGCTACTAATTCATTTTCAGGGAGCGGTCTGTTGATCTATGCTGAGTTGCCCAAAAGCACCCTAACACAAAGATGATCATTAAATGGTAGAGCAAGCAGCACAATGAACACTCTCTCTCTCTCTCTCTCTCTCTCTTAGTTAAGATGCTCTTAGTATTAAGAGGCTTTTGGGAAACCCATCCCTGTTCGTCTTCCCCCCCTTCCTTTTTCCTTAATGTGAGTTGGCTCCCGACGTTCAGCTCAAAGATCCGATTCAAAGATCCAACTCAAATCGATGGATACTATATGGATACTTAAATATTAAGTCGATAAAAGAAATAAAAATCATGTGATGGATGTTTTAACACACGGCAATTCTGGAAACTTTTCTGGACGTGGCTAAGATACATATATACAGAGTACATTATTAAATAACTAAAATGAATATAGAGTATAAACTTACCCATATAACGAAACAAAACAGGCAGAGAAGTGGCACTGAACGCCATGACCTGGCCATTTCCGGAGCGCAAACTCGGTATAAAAAACCTTGTTGTTTGTATCTGGATAGTTGAACGCCTCCACCACAGATACCTGCGCGATTATAGGAGCTGGAAGGAAATCAGCACTTTAAAACCACCACACACCCTCACCTTTAGAGGAGTTAAGAGGAGGGTCTAAACACAGATCTCTCCTTCCCCCACCCTTTTGCTGTGTGTGAACAAGAGAATCCAGATCCATGTTTAAAAAAAAAAAGCTAACCTTTTACATTACTTCGCAGTAACCTATTTTATTCGACAATAGCAGTTCATTGTAACATTAAAAAAAAGCTTTTGATATTTACTGAAAGCTAAGGATATATAGCTATGTATTAATGTCCATTCATTGTGGTCACAATGGCAATAACATGCTGAAGAGGGGGTGGCACGGTGGTGTAGTGGTTAGCACTGTCGCCTCACAGCAAGAAGGTCCTGGGTTCGAGGCCGGCGAGGGCCTTTCTGTGCGGAGTTTGCATGTTCTCCCCGTGTCTGCGTGGGTTTCCTCCGGATGCTCTGGTTTCCCCCACAGTCCAAAGACATGCAGGTTAGATTAACTGGTGGCTCTAAATTGACCGTAGGTGTGAATGGTTTGTCTCTGTGTTCGCCCTGTGATGATCTGGCGACTTGTCCAGGGTGTACCCTGCCTCTCACCCATAGTCAGCTGGGATAGGCTCCAGCTTGCCTGCAACCCTGTAGGACAGGATAAGCGGCTAGAGATAATGGATGGATGGATGCTGAGAAGGTCAGCCCAGCCTTCTCCATCCTCCACCACAGATACAGGTTGAACTGTGAAATCAGTCTATGAGATATGATCTTGGCCACTGGTTACAACAAAAACACTCAGCCTAGGATTGTTCATCACATGTCTGCTGCCCGATTAGCATTACACAGGATCCCCCACACTTCACTTTGCCCATAAGTTTGATCCGTTGTTTGTTCAGAATAACCTTGACTGGGTTATGTGCACTGAAAAAAAAGAACTTGAAAAGATCATAACAATTTGAACTCACACTTAAGTAAAATTTGTGCTGTAATATCAAGTAAAACTTACTTACCACTAAAGTTAATGTTTGTGAAAATATTAAGTAAATGTTACTTAATTATATATAAATTAGAAGTACAACTCACTAACTAGTATCAAGTGAAATGCACTTACCACTATAAACTTATTGTTTGTGAAAATATTAAATGTTCCTAAATTATTTTTTAGTTAGAAATGATCTGTATTTAAACTAATTAAGTCTATTTAATTTTTTTCATGGATAAGATCATGGCTTTTATCAAAATCTCATCTCATCTCATCTCATTATCTCTAGCCGCTTTATCCTTCTACAGGGTCGCAGGCAAGCTGGAGCCTATCCCAGCTGACTATGGGCGAAAGGCGGGGTACACCCTGGACAAGTCGCCAGGTCATCACAGGGCTGACACATAGACACAGACAGCCATTCACACTCACATTCACACCTACGGTCAATTTAGAGTCACCAGTTAACCTAACCTGCATGTCTTTGGACTGTGGGGGAAACCGGAGCACCCGGAGGAAACCCACGCGGACAACATGCAAACTCCGCACAGAAAGGCCCTCGCCGGCCCCGGGGCTCGAACCCAGGACCTTCTTGCTGTGAGGCAACAGCGCTAACCACTACACCACCGTGCCGCCCTTTTATCAAAATATTAAGTAAATCTTACATATCCTTAATATATATTGTTATGAAGCAATTAAGTAGATTTTATGATACTTTTCTGTTTAATACTTTACATTACTTAGTTATAGGGCGGCACGGTGGTGTAGTGGTTCGCGCTGTCGCCTCACAGCAAGAAGGTCCTGGGTTCGAGCCCCGGGGCCGGCGAGGGCCTTTCTGTGTGGAGTTTGCATGTTCTCCCCGTGTCCGTGTGGGTTTCCTCCGGGTGCTCCGGTTTCCCCCACAGTCCAAAGACATGCAGGTTAGGTTAACTGGTGACTCTAAATTGAGCGTAGGTGTGAATGTGTGTGTGAATGGTTGTCTGTGTCTATGTGTCAGCCCTGTGATGACCTGGCGACTTGTCCAGGGTGTACCCCGCCTTTCGCCCGTAGTCAGCTGGGATAGGCTCCAGCTTGCCTGCGACCCTGTAGAAGGATAAAGCGGCTAGAGATAATGAGATGAGATGAGATGAGATTACTTAGTTATACAAATTTACTCACAACAATTATGTAAATGTTCCCAAAAAAGTCATCTTTATATACTTTCAACACAAATCACAAAACAAACACAGAACAATTAAACAGTTTACTTCATAAACATTAAATACCAAACAACTGTGTAAATAGTTTTAGTGCCAGAGCCCTTTAAAAGACTAAAGTAAAGAGTAATGCTCAGTAGCCATAAATGGAACACTGGCATAACTGACTAAAACAAGATAAGGTGTTAATCTGACAGAGCTACTGGCATAAACTCTAAATATTTATTTTCGAGAATTAGCAACATAACCAGTGCCTAAACAGTTTGGTTAAATCCATATAAAAACATTACTCAGTATTATTTTTTTTATCACAGTGAACACAATCACTGACTTGTCAGTGAATACTGCAAAGATTTGTGTCAATTTTGCCCTGCTCATTAAAAAAAAAAAAGAAAAGCAGCATTCAAAGATCTGGAACAGTGCAACTGTAACATTTAAACAAGAACTTCGGACTGGTGCACTTAAGTATGCCATAAAATGTTTATACATTAAAACAGCAAAGGTGGTAACATTTCTACATAAAGAATAAAATGTGAACATTTTCTTTATCTTTCATATGTAATAAACATGAATGACAGTAAACCAGTAGCCTTAGTTAACACAGAACAGGAAATATTTCAGACAGACAATTTCCCACAGCTAGTCAGTCAGGGTGAACTCACAGGCAAGATGCTAATTCTGCACAAGGGTATAAGTAGGACATCATTAAAGACCTACATAGTGTGGATTAAACTTTTTATGACAGGGATACTGATATTCCACCCTGGTGCACAACACATTGTCATTGCACTGTGACCATTTTTGCATTAAACCAGCTTACAAACATCTACATACCGGTAGTTTTCAAATTCAACAAGTCCTGGCCATCCAACTGTCTTTAGAGCCAAGAGTGCCTTTGCAAGATGGAGAAGTGAGTTAGGGTATACCAGCAGCTGAGATTGTATAGCAATGGTGTGGTGATAGCAGCATTTAAAACAGTAACTTCAACTTTAAAGCCTGTAATTCTGGGGACAGCTTAATCCCATCCAGCTCTAAGAAAACTTTCTGAAACACCTCAAAAGTGTAGCACAGTACTGGGGGTATGCAAGGTTGAGGGCATAAACCAGCCCCATAAGCAGCGCACAAGCTTTACCAGTACTGTCACATCCTGGCAACATCTCTTTGCCTTCAAGAAGGATGGATACATCCACTGGTTTCTCTCCATTAACCCCATGGACAACCAAGATCTTGAGGATATGCTGAGTGGCATCACTGCAACTGGATATAATTTACAATCAATCAATCAATCAATCAATCAATCAATCAATAAGAAAGAAAGAAAGAAAGAAAGAAAGAAAGAAAGAAAGAAAGAAAGAAAGAACTGCTTAAATCATTTAAAAATCACTTAATTATCAGAGCAGCATATGCAGATTGCTGATGGGTAGTAAAGGATGAGTCTGTGGGATTAAAAACAAAACCAGAGCAGGGTGAGTTGTTCTCTGGCTTAGCAACACACTCTGCTCCACCTAGATTAATAGATAAATATGTAGATAAATAAGCCCTGCCATAACCTGGCAACTTGTAAAGGGTGTACTCTGCCTTTCATCTTTAGTCAGCTGGGATAGGCTCCAGCTTGCCTGCGACCCCGTAGAACAGGATAAGCGGCTACAGATAATGGATGGATGGATGGCTGTAGATGAATATTTTTATTCAGTGCTGTTTTATTGGGCATATACTGCAGTTTAGTTAATTTTAACTTTAAATGATGACACAAAATTTTAAACTGTCTCATTACAAAAAACGTTAAATAGAAAAAAATTTATATATTTCCCAGGCAATCTTCAAAAAGTTCCTCTTCTTTCTTTCCAAGATACAGTATGAGGCTGCAGATAACAGCTTCACGTCTCATCCCAATACTTTGGTTCTGTGAACAAATTAATATTGTGTTAATACTTAAGCATTATTCATACACAATTAACTTTCAAAATGAGAACACAAACGCACATACTGTATGTGCAAGGAGCAGGCAATTTGAGCACATAGAGCCAAAAGCCATAGTGGAAAGATGGGCCAGAGAAGCTACCAAGTCTGAGGACGTGTGCTATATAGTGTATATGTGGCGCAGTGTGCACGTGTGTGTACGAGTGAGACAGTAGTTTCTTCTAGCACATTTTTAACAAACACACCTGTAGGGCTGTCCCCCAAAAGTCAAAGATTATAGTCCATGGTGTGCAGGGATTTTATTCCTGAACTATAAGCAGGTCTTCCTGGTAAAACATAGTTATGTAGGCTGATATCAGTGTTGAGTTGACTAACAAAATTCTGAGTCAGGTACAGTCCTAAACACATGACTTAGTTTATCCAGAAACAACCTCAGTTTGGTCCCCATGACACCTCTCTTGTCCTTCATTAGGGCAATAAGCTTTGGTGTGTAGTGATCAAGTTTGCACATGAAGGCCTGTTCCAGAAAATAGTAGTTATTCTCCTGAACTCGTTCTTGATCTGAAATGACAAGATTCAAAAGGATGTTAAACAAGAATATCAGGAACTAGGCTAAATAGTCTAATGCAGGATGAAAGGAGAGTACATTTTCTCATGACATTTCGAAATTAATGGCAGAATGAACAAGCTCATATTTTTAATAATTATCAGCTCAACAAGGAAAACTAGTTTGACTTCCAGTTTTAACTTTGAGAGAACTGTTTCAAGTGTATTTATGTTCATGTGTTCAATCAGCAACAGTATTTCATAACACACAAAAACTAATTATTATTACTGCCCAATGGAGTAGGTGAAATTTAAGGTTTTATAGATTCACCTACTTCAGCTTCACAAAACAAAGCAGGCCATCTCTCTCTGAAGTCATCAGCAGCTAGACTACCACTCACAACCTCAAGCCTTTGAGAGGAGAACGTTTTGGTTATCTTTTCTTGAATCACCATAGTGTTGTCCTTCTTCTTAACCTCATTAAAAAGCTTCTGTCTCTCCATCTATAGACTGCCACTTGTTTCTCCACTTGGATGTGGAGGAAGGTAGTTCACCTCTGCTCGCTTCAGCTACTTGCAGTTTTTTGCAGGATGTTTCTCACCATGGGATTTCCTTTTCAAGGCGTTGATTTCTACTTACCTTAGACTAACGTTTCAACATTAGAACAGTCACTCATCCTGCCAGGCTCTCAATGTACAATTGATTGTACTAGTCTGCTTCCTGGTCACAGAAAAATATGTTGATAAGACTTTGTTTTTAAATAACAAATAATAGATGAACTTGCAATTGCTTGAGTAATAGAAATTACTTAACTGATGAGAGGCTTTTCATTTCGTTTAATGCTCAATCAAGTTACATCTGAACATGAGGACTTATGGGAATCTATCAGGAAAAATGGAATATAAGCTTCATAAATATGTTTTCATTAGTGTATAATCGTGAAATAAGAATCATGTTTTTGTGACCTTGAAATGAACTGTTTACGTCTACAGAAGGAATGGACAGACTAGCAGTAGCCCCAACAGACAATCCAAGCATTGGCTCTTGTGGTTGACATTAGTACTGCTGTGTGGCCCACAGTAGTTGGAAAATTACTTGCCACAGAATATTCAATGGGTGTAGGAATGGCTTGACCATTTTCATAGTCAGCATACCCACCGGTCTCACGAGCCATGAGCCCCCAGCTTCCCTCACCGCCCCCCACAATTCACCCTGAAGATTTGACTTTTTTGTCAGGAACACTCTGGTCTTGACTAACATCACCCTCCCTCCCCATCTCCCTTTCTCTCATGATTTTACATTTACATTTAGCAGACTCTTTTATCCAAAGCAACTTACTTGACACAGCATTGGGGCAATTTTGGGGTTCAGTGTCTTGCCCAAGGACACTCTGACATACGCATTGGGGGAACTGGGATCAAACCATTGACCACTCCACCTCCTGAGCTACAGCTGTCCATGATTTTAATGTCTTTAGTTTTACAAAGTTAAATAAATGAAGTTAGTGAGGTTATAGCTCCACTACATAAAGTAATACAGACCTGTCTCACTATTTCCGCAATTCTCCAAAAACTTTTCAATAACCGATTGGATAAATTCATTGACAAATATAAACTACTTAGTGACAGTCAATATGGATTTAGAGCATATAGATCAACATCACTGGCTTTAATAGAATTAGTTGAAGAAATCACCAATTCCATAGAGCAGAAAAAAAACATGCAGTTGGAATATTCATTGATTTAAAAAAAGCATTTGATACAATAAATCACGACATATTAATAAAAAACTGGAACGATATGGCATCAGGGGTATAGTTTTAAACTGGGTTAAAAGCTACTTAAGTAACAGGAGACAGTTTGTGAAGCTGGGAGATTGTTCTTCATGTTTGGACATAACTTGTGGTGTTCCCCAGGGGTCAGTGTTAGGACCAAAATTTTTATACTATATATCAATGACATATGTAGTGTATCTAAAGTAATGAAGCTTGTCTTGTTTGCTGACGATACAAATATCCTCTTTTCTGGTGATAATTTAATGGAACTATTGCAGGAGATCACAACAGAAATAAGTAAATTAATAATATGGTTCAACAGTAACAAATTATCATTAAACTTGAACAAATCCAAAGTAATATTATTTGGTAACAACAAAACAAACACACAAATAAATATTCAAATAGATGGGGTTATTATAGAAAGAGTTAAGGAAATCAAATTTCTTGGAACAACTACTGATGAAAAACTCAGCTGGAAACCACATATAAAAAACATACAATCCAAAGTATCAAGAAGTATTGCAATATTAAACAAAGTCAAACAGTTTCTAGATCACAATTCACTCCAGATTCTTTACTGTTCCCTGGTTTCACCTTATTTAAGTTACTGTGCAGAGGTATGGGGCAATAATTACAAAAATACAATACATTCATTATTCATTCTTCAAAAAAGAGCAATAAGAATTATACACAAGGCTGGGTATCGGGATCATACAAATACATTATCCTTACAGTCAGAAATACTGAAATTTGCCGATCTGGTGGACTATCAAACAGCACAAATATTATTCAAAGCAAACAATAATCAACTACTACATAATATTCAAAAACTGTTCACTGAAAGAGAAGGGAGTTATAATTTAAGGGTGTGGCAACGGGGGCGTGGTCAAGCACCGGTCTGTGACAGGAGGGCGGAGTCAGGGAAGGTAAGTGGCAGAATCACGACACCTGAGAACAATTAACCTGTGTTTGTGTGTGTCTTCCCAGTGACCGCGCCCTATTTAAGGAGGGAGAGTGTGAGCAGAGGGGCTGATCTCCGGACTAGACGCTGGCTGTGTGTGTGTCTGTGTCTAGCCAATATAACATTGTTCACTGAAAAGTGTGGCAATAAAGCCGTTTTGCAAACCTGATCTCTGTCCTGCCGTCCTCAGTGCTCCACCCACACGTAGGGAGTGTTACAGTGGTGCCGAAACCCGGGACGTGGAGCACCAAATCAGCAGCCCCATGGAATCCTCCCCATTCGCCGATCTGGTCCACGCCCTCGCCACGGCTCAGCAAAGCCAGCACCAGGCACTCGTCACGCTCCGAAAGGAGCAGGAGCAGCGCTTCGAAGCCCTGGTGCTGGCCCAGCAGGAAGACCGCGAGGCGTTCCGGCATCTCCTCGCGTCGGCGGGGTCCACCAGCGCTCCGGCTGCGGGCCCGTCTCCCCTCATCGTCACCAAGATGGGCCCGCAGGACGACCCCGAGGCGTTCATCACATTGTTCGAACAGGTCGCCGAAGCCTTGGGGTGGCCGATGGAGCAGCGCACGGCGCGCCTCCTCCCCCTGCTCACGGGAGAGGCACAGCTGGCCGCGCTACAGCTCCCCGCCGACCGCCGGCTGGCCTACGCGGACCTCCGCCGGGCCGTCCTCCAGCACGTGGGGCGCACCCCAGAGCAACAGCACCAGCGCTTCCGCGCGCTGCGACTGGAGGAAGTTGGCCGGCCGTTCGCGTTCGGCCAGCAGCTCCGGGACGCCTGCTGGCGGTGGCTGAGGGCCAACAATCGCGACGCCGAGGGAATCGTCGACCAGGTGGTACTGGAACAGTTCGTCACCCGCTTACCAGACGGAACCGCGGAGTGGGTCCAGTGCCACCGCCCGGCGTCGCTGGATCAGGCAGTCGAGCTGGCGGAGGATCAGCTGGCGGCTGTCCCGGCGGCAGGACAGCAGATGGCATCGTCTCTTCTCTCCTCTTCTCTCTCTCTCTCTCTCTCTCTCCCTCTCCTCCTGTGTCCCGTCCTCGCCCCATTCCCCCACCGCGGAGGCGGGGGCCGGCTCCACCCCAGCCGGCCCGCCGCACCCGCGGTGCCCTCCCGTTTCTCCCTTCTGTGTCTGTCTCTCCCCCACCTCAGGTGAGTGAGCCCCAGATCACCGGTGCAGAGGGAAAGCCCGGGCTGGTTTGCTGGCGCTGCGGGGAGCCGGGCCACCTTCATCAGCAGTGCACAGCAATGGAAGTGGGCGCGGTGGTTCGGATCCCCGACGCGCCAGAGGCCGCCCTCGATCGGGCCGGAGCGTATCGCATACCGGTGAGTATCCAAGGGGCTACATATCAGGTGTTGGTGGATTCTGGTTGTAATCAGACCTCAATTCGCCAAAGCCTGGTTCAAAACGAGGCATTGGGGGGAGCACAGGGGTGAAGGTGTTATGTGTGCATGGGGATGTTCACAGCTACCCTTTGGTGTCGGTCCACATTATTTTCAGAGGGGAAAAATTTATAGTGAAGGCGGCGGTTAATCCTCGCCTTACCCACTTGTTAATTTTGGGGACTGATTGGCCGGGATTTCGGGGTTTAATGACACGCCTAGTAGAGAGTGGGTCCTGCCATTTGACAGGGGGAGGTCCCGGTGTCGCTTTGGCAGGAGCAGCTGTCACAGAGCCGTCTACGTCATCTCCACGTCAGAGTGAGGAGCCGCCGGCTCCTCCTCTCTCTATTGGGGAATCCCTCGCGGATTTCCCATTAGAGCAGTCGCGAGACGAGACTCTGCGGCATGCGTTTGACCAAGTGAGAGTAATCGATGGTCAAACGCTCCCGCCGAACGCCACCCCGTCCTTCCCCTACTTCGCGATTATGAAGGATAGATTATACCGAGCGACGCAGGACACTCAAACCAAAGAGCGAGTCACGCAGCTTTTAATTCCGAAAAGCCGCCGGGAATTGGTATTCCAGGCGGCTCACTTTAATCCCATGGCTGGACACTTGGGGCAGGATAAAACACTAGCCCGAATAATGGCCCGATTCTATTGGCCGGGGATTCGCGGCGATGTCCGTAGGTGGTGTACGGCATGCTGCGAATGCCAGTTAGTAAACCCAGCGGCCATTCCAAAAGCGCCTTTGCGCACTCTACCGTTAATCGAGACCCCGTTTGAGAGAATTGGGATGGATCTCGTTGGGCCATTAGATCGGTCAGCACGAGGGTACCGCTTTATATTAGTTCTGGTGGACTATGGAACGCGATACCCGGAAGCCGTGCCTCTGCGCAATATCTCAGCACGCAGTATTGCAGAGGCACTCTTCCGCGTCATCTCCCGAGTTGGAATCCCGAAAGAGATTCTGACTGATCAACGCACTACGTTTATGTCACGAACACTGCGCGAACTGTATGGGTTATTGGGGATTAAGCCGATCCGCACCAGCGTGTATCACCCACAAACGGACGGTTTGGTAGAACGATTCAACCGCACCCTCAAAAATATTATTAAAAAATTCGTAAGTGAGGACGCACGTAATTGGGATAAGTGGCTCGAACCCTTGCTGTTCTCAGTGCGAGAGGTCTCCCAAGCCTCCACGGGGTTCTCCCCGTTCGAATTATTATATGGGCGTAAGCCGCGCGGCATCCTGGACGTGCTGCGGGAAAATTGGGAGGAGGGACCTTCACAAAGTAAGAATGAAATTCAGTACGTTATGGACCTGCGCGCAAAACTCCACACGCTCACCCACCTAACTCAGGAGAATTTGCGGCAGGCCCAGGAACGGCAAGCCCGCCTGTACAACAAGGGTACGCGCCTTAGAGAGTTCACTCTGGGAGATAAGGTACTCATACTGTTGCCCACGTCGAGCTCCAAATTGATCGCCAAGTGGCAAGGACCCTTTGAGGTCACACGGTGAGTCGGGGATGTCGACTATGAGGTGAGGCGAACGGACAGGGGTGGGGCGCTACAGATTTACCACCTCAATCTGCTGAAACTCTGGAACGAGGAGGTCCCTGTGGCGTTGGTGTCGGTAGTTCCGGAGAAGGCGGAGCTGGGGCCGGAGGTTCAAAAAGGAACATTGGCATCACGTACCTCTCCGGTCCCCTGTGGAGACCACCTCTCCCCGACCCAACTCACGGAGGTCGCCCAGTTGCAGACCGAGTTTTCGGATGTGTTCTCGCCCCTGCCCGGTCGCACTAACCTCATAGAGCACCACATAGAGACACCCCCGCGGGTGGTAGTGTGTAGCCGCCCTTACAGGCTACCCGAACACAAAAAAAAGGTGGTTCGGGAAGAACTTCAGACCATGCTCAAAATGGGCATCGTCGAGGAGTCCCACAGTGACTGGAGCAGCCCGGTGGTCTTGGTACCCAAGGCCGACGGGTCGGTCCAGTTCTGTGTGGACTATAGAAAAGTCAACGCGGTGTCTAAATTCGACGCGTACCCAATGCCTCGGATTGATGAGCTGCTCAATCGACTCGGCACTGCTCGATTTTATTCGACACTGGATTTGACGAAGGGATATTGGCAGATCCCCTTGACTCCACTATCCCGAGAAAAAACGGCCTTTTCCACACCGTTTGGTTTACACCAATTCGTCACCCTTCCGTTTGGGCTGTTTGGGGCGCCCGCGACGTTTCAGCGGCTGATGGACAGAGTCCTCCGCCCTCACGCCACGTATGCGGCAGCATATTTAGATGACATCATCATCTATAGCAATGACTGGCAGCAGCACCTCGAACATCTGAGGGCCGTCCTTAGGTCGCTGAGGCGAGCGGTGCTCACAGCCAACCCAAAGAAGTGTGCGATTGGGCGGGTGGAAGTACGGTACCTGGGCTTCCACTTGGGCAACGGGCAGGTGCGTCCCCAAATTAATAAGACGGCAGCAATTGCGGCCTGCCCGAGGCCCAAGACCAAAAAGGGGGTGAGACAGTTCCTGGGGCTGGCTGGCTATTATCGTAGGTTTATACCTAATTATTCGGACGTCACCAGCCCGCTGACTGATCTCACTAAAAAGGGGGCACCAGATCCGGTCCAGTGGACGGAGCAGTGCCAGCAGGCTTTCTCAGAGGTAAAGGCTGCACTGTGTGGGGGGCCACTTCTACACTCCCCTGACTTTTCTCTCCCCTTTGTGTTGCAGACCGATGCGTCGGACAGAGGGCTGGGGGCGGTTTTGTCCCAGGAGGTGGAGGGGGAGGACCGCCCTGTCCTGTATATCAGCAGGAAGCTGTCGGTGCGTGAGGGGCACTACAGCACCATCGAGAAAGAGTGTCTGGCCATCAAGTGGGCGGTTCTCGCCCTCCGATACTACCTACTGGGGCGCCCTTTCACCCTCTGTTCGGACCACGCGCCCCTCCAGTGGCTCCACCGCATGAAAGATGCCAATGCGCGGATCACCCGTTGGTATCTGGCGCTCCAACCCTTTAATTTCAAGGTGGTCCACAGGCCGGGGGCGCAGATGGTCGTGGCGGACTTCCTCTCCCGTCAAGGGGGGGGGGAGTCGGCTGCAGGCCGGACGGCCGCCCGGCCTGAGTCGGGCGGTGGGGGTATGTGGCAGCGGGGGCGTGGTCAAGCACCGGTCTGTGACAGGAGGGCGGAGTCAGGGAAGGTAAGTGGCAGAATCACGACACCTGAGAACAATTAACCTGTGTTTGTGTGTGTCTTCCCAGTGACCGCGCCCTATTTAAGGAGGGAGAGTGAGAGGAGAGGGGCTGATCTCCGGACTAGACGCTGGCTGTGTGTGTGTCTGTGTCTAGCCAATATAACATTGTTCACTGAAAAGTGTGGCAATAAAGCCGTTTTGCAAACCTGATCTCTGTCCTGCCGTCCTCAGTGCTCCACCCACACGTAGGGAGTGTTACAAAGGGGTTTATTTAAATTTAAAAATTATAGGGTGCGCACAACCAAGAAAAGTTTTTGTGTTTCTGTTTGTGGGGTGAAGCGGTGGAACAGTTTAAATGAGGAGCTCAAGGGATGTCCAGACATGAAACGGTTTAAAAAGATGTAGAAAAATTTGATTTTCACAAGGTATATGGATGAAGGGGATTAATCATAACTGGCTCTTTACTGTGTATTTTTTTATTTTGTTCTTTTTTGAGTCATTGTCTGTTTGTTTTGTTTTTATCTTGTTCTCCATTGTGAGCGTGTTATTAGTAGTAAACTTGTGCAGACATATGGATATACATATATAATTAATTATATGATATAGTCATAGAGAATTGATATATGAATAGTTGAATAAGTAATATACAGTGTGTGTGTGTGTGTGTGTGTGTATATATATATATATATATATATATATATATATATATATATATATATATATATACTACCGTTCAAAAGTTTGGGGTCACCCAGACAATTTTGTGTTTTCCATGAAAAGTCACACTTTTATTTACCACCATAAGTTGTAAAATGAATAGAAAATATAGTCAAGACATTTTTCTGGCCATTTTGAGCATTTAGCCCATGTTTACATTAGACCGTATCAGCGGATCATCAGATTAAAACTTAAGAGCTTAAAAATTAAGAGCTCTAAATTGTAAACTAAAGGCCTGGCATGTGTCAACGCTCTGATAATAGGGCTCAGATAGCCCTTAAAGAAGTAAAGTGGCGCTGCTCTGCACAGATCAAAATGCAAGTTGGACGCCCTTCTGCTACTGAACAGATCCTGCTGATTCACCAACGACCGAGATTCAGCGACCGCCCTGCTGCCAGCGAGCAGAGACTGCTGATTCGCGAATGACCGAGAACGAGAGGCAGCGCGAACTAGTTCTAGTCGTTCACTTCGAAGACTCGTTCAAAAAGAACGGTTCGTTCGTGAACGACACACCACTACTAGCAGTGATTCGGGACTGAGCCGCTGTGTGTGTGATCCCAGCGCATATCACTTAACACTTGCAAGTGGAAGGATGGCAAGCCTAAAGACAATCATAACTACACAATGGGCAGTATTTGCATCAGTATTTGCAGTATTTTCATACTTTTATACTCTTTAATGAAAGGTGATACAAGACGGAAGTCCGCGCCGTTTTTCAGCAGTTGCGTCACATGACCAACGCCAGCGAATCAGGAAGGTGGATGTCACAGTGACGTTGTCCAATGAGACGCCAGCTAGAGCTCAGCACAGCGTATTCGTGTATCTCAATGTTTACACAGCACCGGACCAGATACGATCTAGATTGAATACGTGGACGCTGGCGGATTCCCGTTTCCCAGCGTTTCCAGGCGGTTTAATGTAAACGGACAGTGCATCCACGAAGAAAACGAGACAGATACGGTCTAATGTAAACGTAATCGACCCCACAAATGTGATGTTCCAGAAACTCAGCCCATGTTTACATTAGACCGTATCAGCGGATCATCAGATTAACGTTTTTAAAACGATTAGTGTGCACACAGCAACACCAATACATGATTTGCGTGCACACAGCAACGCCAATACACGGATACGCTCGGCTCCGCAGGCATCCTGCGTTCCAAATCACTCCTCCCTGAACAGCGAGTGCCCTCTGGAGTGTGCGCACTCCGGCCTTGCATAGCTCACAGAGCACGCGAGTATAGCGCAAGAGCAGTGATTCGGGACTGAGCCGCTGTGTGTGTGATCCCAGCGCACATCACTTACCACTTGCAAGTGGAAGGATGGCAAGCCTAAAGACAATCATAACTACACAATGGGCAGTATTTGCATCAGTATTTGCAGTATTTTCATACTTTTATACTCTTTAATGAAAGGTAATACAAGACGGAAGTCCGCGCCGTTTTTCAGCAGTCGTGTCACATGACCAACGCCAGCGAATCAGGAAGGTGGATGTCACAGTGACGTTGTCCAATGAGACGCCAGCTAGAGCTCAGCACAGCGTATCCGCGTATTCTCAATGTTTACACAGCACCGGACCAGACACGATCTAGATTGAATACGTGGACGCTGGTGGATTCCCGTTTCCCGGCGTTTCCAGGCGGTTTAATGTAAATGGACAGTGCATCTGCGAAGAAAACGAGACAGATACGGTCTAATGTAAACATAGCCTCAATCTGCTCAAAGGAAGGTCAGTTTTATAGCTTCTCGAAAGAGCTAAACTGTTTTCAGCTGTGCTAACATGATTGTACAAGGGTTTTCTAATCATCCATTAGCCTTCTGAGGCAATGAGCAAACACATTGTACCATTAGAACACTGGAGTGATAGTTGCTGGAAATGGGCCTCTATACACCTATGTAGATATTGCACCAAAAACCAGACATTTGCAGCTAGAATAGTCATTTACCACATTAGCAATGTACAACCCCGATTCCAAAAAAGTTGGGACAAAGTACAAATTGTAAATAAAAATGGAATGCAATGATGTGGAAGTTTCAAAATTCCATATTTTATTCAGAAATAAACAGGAAATTTCCCCACTGTGGGATAATAAAGGTCTTCTTATCTTATCTTATCTTATCTTATCTTATCTTATCTTATCTTATCTTATCTTATCTTATCTTATCTTACACACACTGGCAGGAAATGCAAGCTCTGCCCGTGTGCAAGAGTATGCAAGTTTGCGAGACAGTATGATGATGTTTGAGAGTATGATAGTACAACCCCGATTCCAAAAAAGTTGGGACAAAGTACAAATTGTAAATAAAAATGGAATGCAATGATGTGGAAGTTTCAAAATTCCATATTTTATTCAGAACAGAACATAGATGACATATCAAATGTTTAAACTGAGAAAATGTATCATTTAAAGAGAAAAATTAGGTTATTTTAAATTTCATGACAACAACACATCTCAAAAAAGTTGGGACAAGGCCATGTTTACCACTGTGAGACATCCCCTTTTCTCTTTACAACAGTCTGTAAACGTCTGGGGACTGAGGAGACAAGTTGCTCAAGTTTAGGGATAGGAATGTTAACCCATTCTTGTCTAATGTAGGATTCTAGTTGTTCAAATCTCTTAGGTCTTTTTTGTCGTATCTTGCATTTTATGATGTGCCAAATGTTTTCTATGGGTGAGAGATCTGGACTGCAGACTGGCCAGTTCAGTACCCGGACCCTTCTTCTACGCAGCCATGATGCTGTAATTGATGCAGTATGTGGTTTGGCATTGTCATGTTGGAAAATGCAAGGTCTTCCCTGAAAGAGATGTTGTCTGGATGGGAGCATATGTTGCTCTAGAACCTGGATATACCTTTCAGCATTGATGGTGTCTTTCCAGATGTGTAAGCTGCCCATGCCACACGCAATAATGCAACCCCATACCATCAGAGATGCAGGCTTCTGAACTGAGCGCTGATAACAACTTGGGTCGTCCTTCTCCTCTTTAGTCCGAATGACACGGCGTCCCTGATTTCCATAAAGAACTTCAAATTTTGATTCGTCTGACCACAGAACAGTTTTCCACTTTGCCACAGTCCATTTTAAATGAGCCTTGGCCCAGAGAAGATGTCTGCACTTCTGGATCATGTTTAGATACGGCTTCTTCTTTGAACTATAGAGTTTTAGCTGGCAACGGCGGATGGCACGGTGAATTGTGTTCACAGATAATGTTCTCTGGAAATATTCCTGAGCCCATTTTGTGATTTCCAATACAGAAGCATGCCTGTATGTGATGCAGTGCCGTCTAAGGGCCCGAAGATCACGGGCACCCAGTATGGTTTTCTGGCCTTGACCCTTACGCACAGAGATTCTTCCAGATTCTCTGAATCTTTTGATGATATTATGCACTGTAGATGATGATATGTTCAAACCCTTTGCAATTTTACACTGTCGAACTCCTTTCTGATATTGCTTCACTATTTGTCGGCACAGAATTAGGGGGATAGGTGATCCTCTTCCCGTCTTTACTTCTGAGAGCCGCTGCCACTCCAAGATGCTCTTTTTATACCCAGTCATGTTAATGACCTATTGCCAATTGACCTAATGAGTTGCAATTTGGTCCTCCAGCTGTTCCTTTTTTGTACCTTTAACTTTTCCAGCCTCTTATTGCCCCTGGCCCAACTTTTTTGAGATGTGTTGCTGTCATAAAATTTCAAATGAGCCAATATTTGGCATGAAATTTCAAAATGTCTCACTTTCGACATTTGATATGTTGTCTATGTTCTATTGTGAATACAATATCAGTTTTTGAGATTTGTAAATTACTGCATTCCATTTTTATTTACAATTTGTACTTTGTCCCAACTTTTTTGGAATCGGGGTTGTATAGAGTGTATTTCTGATTAGTTTAAAGTGATCTTCATTGAAAAGAACAGTGCTTTTCTTTCAAAAATAAGGAAATTTCAAAGTGACCCCAAACTTTTGAACGGTAGTGTATATATATAAAAGGAAGCTAGATAATCAATTTATATTGACTAAAGAAGAGGGATGGGATTAAATAAGTGTTTACTTCAGCCCACCGCTTTTCGGACATGTAAACTCAAAACTGCTTAGGGCGTCCTTGTTTGTATTTTTGTTTTGATATATTATTATTACCTATATTATTTATGGTTTATTTTCTAATTTAGTAGCTTTTTACGTGTTCTTGTTGCAAATGCTGTTTTGCTTTTCTTGTTTTCTGCTTATTTATTCATTGTTTACATGTTCGAAATAAACAAGAGGAGCTGCTTGTACACTGGAAAACAAAAGAAACAGTAGAGTGAGAGTAGAGTTTACTTGTTTGCTGTTGCGGTTTTCTTTTCGCTTCCTTTAATAGATACAGGGTCGCTGCTGGTTGTTTTGTGCTGGGAAGAACTTTTAGTTCTCGCTAACGGTGAAAGTGATTTATTTATTTATTCTCTAACAGTTAGCGCTAGCTTAGCTACAGCCGTAGCTTTGCTCAGTACTGTGGTACTACCTACTATAGATTTAATACAGGTTATAGGTTTTCGGGCTCGTGGATAAGAAGAAACTGGTGCAGCAACAGTGGCCCCCGGGAGTCTCCTGAGAATACTTCAGAAATGTCAGATAAGTCCATGAATATGTCTGCTGCCACAGATAGCTGTGACACATCCAAGTCTGTTATTGTCAGTGAGCTTCTCTGCTTCATTTCAAACAAAATGAACATTCTGGTTCATGATGTTCTTGTGAAAACTGCTGCCGATTTCTATAAATAATCTGAAATAGAGGATGCAAAGAAACTGTTGTTTGGCTTCAGCACTGTCAAAAAGAGAGGTACCCGTTTCATCAAGAGGCAAGGTCCTTTAAAGGATGTCAATAATCTCTCATCTCATCTCATTATCTGTAGCCGCTTTATCCTTCTACAGGGTCGCAGGCAAGCTGGAGCCTATCCCAGCTGACTACGGGCGAAAGGCGGGGTACACCCTGGACAAGTCGCCAGGTCATCACAGGGCTGACACATAGACACAGACAACCATTCACACTCACATTCACACCTACGGTCAATTTAGAGTCACCAGTTAACCTAACCTGCATGTCTTTGGACTGTGGGGGAAACCGGAGCACCCGGAGGAAACCCACGCGGACACGGGGAGAAGATGTCAATAATGTTAACGATATTGTGACAGCATTTCATAAATGTGACCCTAATGAACTGCCTATGTTCTGTGCCAATGATTTATCCAATGTACCACCTGTGGATCTCAACAGCTTTGATATGTCTTCCATGTTTCGAGAATTTTCAGCAATGCGCAAAGAATTTGCCTCAATGAAAGACGAAATGAAGGAATTGAAATTATTGTATCAAACTGAAATGCCCTCTGATAATACACAAGCTGGTAGATCTAGTGTGAAACAACAAGTTAATGTTTCCCATATGAGACCTCAAGCTGTCACTCAGGAGTCTTCATCTGACCATGTCTCTGGTTCCCAGGCGAAAACTCAGGTGACACCTCATGTTGATATCAAAGATGACAAATCATCTTCTGACCCTGTCTGTGGCTCTCAGGTGAAATCTTGCTTAGTACCTGTTCAGAGGCAAGACCAGTCTGATTCCAGTGATAACACAGGATGTTCTACGACTGAGACAGTATCTCAAACCTATGCTGATGCCATACAGTTGAACCAGTGTAAAGAAACTGAGGCCTCCCCCAGTGGTTTTCAACTCGTCACACGAAAGAAAACCAAGACAAAGTCTATCATCGGGTCTGGTGACGTAAACTCACAGTTGAAGGCATCCAGTGGATGTTTCTCATCAGTGTTCATGTCACGACTTTCACCTGATACCTCCTGTGAAGACATTATTAAATATGCTAAAGATTCACTGAAATTGTCTGTTAAATGTGAAAAATTGAAATCAAAATTTGACAGTTATGCATCCTTCAAAATTGATGTAGTCTGTGATAATCCTTCAATTTTATATAATCCAGAATCTTGGCCCTCCGGTGTTCTTGTGAGAAAATTTTTTGTGAAACAATAACTCAGTATTGTTTAATGTCACTATGGGTTTAAATGTTATATCTTTCAACTGTAATGGCTTTAAAAGCAAAGTGTCTCTGTTGTAAGACTTGCTAGGTGACTGTGACATTCTATGTTTACAAGAACTTATGATAACCAAACCTGAATGTAACATTCTTAATAATGTACATGATGACTATTTTGGATTTGGTGTCTCTCCAGTAGATCCAACCAAAGGTATTCTTACTGGTCGCCCGTATGGTGGTGTTGGCATCTTATGGCGGAAAACCATTGATCTCTCTATTACAGAGTTAAAGTATGACCTTGATTGGATATGTGGTATTAAAATATCAGCTTCCTCCCATGAATTATATTTGATCAATGTTTATCTTCCTTATGAATCTGATTCAAATTTCAATTTATACCATGATTGTCTATCAAAGTTGTATGTTGTCATTCAGGAAACACCCAGCTCTTGTGTAATGGTTACTGGTGATTTCAATGCTGATATTGCAAAAAAGTCCTTGTTTGGTGATATTTTACTCAATTTCTGTGATGATAATAGCTTAACCATGTTAGATCTTGATCAACTCCCTGCCAACTCATATACTTATGTTAGTCATGCTTGGTCTACTACCTCATGGCTTGATCATATTGTTGGTACTAAGGATGTCACTGATTGTGTCACTAATACAGCTATTGATTATAGTTGTATTATCTCAGACCATCACCCTCTTGCATGTAATATCGATATCGATGTGTTGCCTGCCTCATGTTCAAAATCTCCTGTGAATGACTTCAATCCTAAAATATTATGGGATAAGTTGTCTACTGGGTTAATTGAGAACTATCGCTGTGACACCAGTCTGATGTTTAATAATATCAATGTACCTGAAGGTCTGAAATGTTCCAATACTAATTGTTCCGAACCATCTCACAAAAAACGACATTGATCAGTACTATATGTGCATAGTCCAGGCTCTGTCTACATGTGGCAGTAAATTGACCACAGCCAAACATAAGTAAAAAAAAATGAGTATTCTGTTCCTGGTTGGAATGACCTTGTTGCACCTTATCATAATACAGCCAGAGATGCATACAAGTTATGGTCTTCTGCTGGCAAACCAAGGTCTGGTGCTATTCATGGTCTGATGAAGAGCTCTCGTGCAAAATTCAAATATGCTTTATGAAGATGTAAACATAATACTAATACTGTTCTAGCTGACAAGCTGGCTAACAGATATCAGCTCAAAAATCACAAAGAGTTTTGGAGGTTCATAAAATCAGAGTTGAACTCCAAAGTCAAACTGCCTAATTCCATTGACAACTGTTCTGGTGATGAAGTACCTGTTATGTGGAAGCAACACTATGAGTCTATTTTTAATTGTGTCCCTAACAGTAACTGTAAAGAGTTCTTGATTAACTTGTGCGAATCAGAACAATTTCCTAATGTACCTCATGTTACAGCTAATGAAATTATTGTTATTATTAAATCATTAGCAGTTGGTAAGGCTCCTGGCCCTGACAGGCTCACTGCAGAGCATTTGAAGTATGCAGGTACCAGTTGTACTGGCTCTATTGTTGTCATCAGTTTTTGTACATGGGTATCTTCCTGAAATGTTGATTCAGTCAGTTATAGTTCCAATTATAAAGAATAAAAATAAAAGGATATCTGATAAAAATAACTACAGACCTATTGGTTTGTCTAATATTTGTACTAAAATAATTGAATCAGTAATAATGAAACGAATGGATACTTATTTAGTTACAACAAATAATCAGTTCGGTTTTAAATCTAAACATGGAACAGAAATGTGTGTGTTTGTTCTCAAAGAACTCATCAGATACTATACTAATCATGGCTCTCTGATGTTTGTGTCCTTTTTGGATGCCTCTCATGCATTTGATCGTTTGAACCACACCACTTTGTTATCTAAACTAAAGGTGATTGGTGTACCTATGTACAGTGGTGCTTGAAAGTTTGTGAACCCTTTAGAATTTTCTATATTTCTGCATAAATATGACCTAAAACATCATCAGATTTTCACACAAGTCCTAAAAGTAGATAAAGAGAACCCAGTTAAACAAATGAGACAAAAATATTATACTCAGTCATTTATTTATTGAGGAAAATGATCCAATCTTACATATCTGTGAGTGGCAAAAGTATGTGAACCTCTAGGATTAGCAGTTCATTTGAAGGTGAAATTAGAGTCAGGTGTTTTCAATCAATGGGATGACAGTCAGGTGCGAGTGGGCACCCTGTTTTATTTAAAGAACAGGGATTTGTCAAAGTCTGATCTTCACATGTTTGTGGAAGTGTATCATGGCGTGAAAAAAATGAAGATTTCTGAGGACCTCAGAAAAAGTGTTGTTGATGCTCATCAGGCTGGAAAAGGTTACAAAACTATCTCTAAAGAGTTTAGACTCCACCAATCCACAGTCAGACAGACTGTGTACAAATGGAGGAAATTCAAGACTATTGTTACCCTCCCCAGGAGTGGTCGACCAACAAAGATCACTCCAAGAGCAAGGAGTATAATAGCCAGCAAGGTCACAAAGGACCCCAGGGTAACTTCTAAGCAACTGAAGGCCTCTCTCACATTGGCTAATGCTAATGTTCATGAGTCCACCATCAGGAGAACACCGAACAACAATGGTGTGCATGGCAGGGTTGCAAGGAGAAAGCCACTGCTCTTCAAAAAGAACATTGCTGCTCATCTGCCGTTTGCGAAAGATCACATGGACAAGCCAGAAGGCTATTGGAAAAATGTTTTGTGGATGGATGAGCCCAAAATAGAACTTTTTGGTTTAAATGAGAAGCGTTATGTTTGGAGAAAGGAAAACACTGCATTCCAGCATAAGAACCTTATCCGATCTGTGAAACATGGTGGTAGTAGTATCATGGTTTGGGCCTGTTTTGCTGCATCTGGGCCAGGACGGCTTGCCATCATTGATGGAACAATGAATTCTGAATTATACCAGCGAATTCTAAAGGAAAATGTCAGGACATCTGTCCATGAACTGAACCTCAAGAGAAGGTGTGTCATGCAGCAAGACAACGACCCTAAGCACACAAGTCGTTCTACCAAAGAATGGTTAAAGAAGAATAAAGTTAATGTTTTGGAATGGCCAAGTCAAAGTCCTGACCTTAATCCAATGGAAATGTTGTGGAAGGACCTGAAGCGAGCAGTTCATGTGAGGAAACCCAGCAACATCCCAGAGTTGAAGCTGTTCTGTACGGAGGAATGGGCTAAAATTCCTCCAAGCCGGTGTCCAGGACTGATCAACAGTTACTGGAAACGTTTAGTTGCAGTTATTGCTGCACAAGGGGGTCACACCAGATACTGAAAGCAAAGGTTCACATACTTTTGCCACTCACAGATATGTAATATTGGATCATTTTCCTCAATAAATAAATGACCAAGTATAATATTTTTGTCTCATTTGTTTAACTGGGTTCTCTTTATCTACTTTTAGGACTTGTGTGAAAATCTGATGATGTTTTAGGTCATATTTATGCAGAAATATAGAAAATTCTAAAGGGTTCACAAACTTTCAAGCACCACTGTATATCATCAGGCTTATTGCAAATGTATCATATTAGATGGGGACAGGTTATCAGTGATGGTTTTTACACAAGTAATGGTGTAAGACAAGGCAGTGTTTTTGTCCCCTCTTTTCTTTAATGTTTATATGAATGATTTAAGTAATGCCTTGAATAAGATTTCTGTTGGTTGTTGTTGTGCTGGTACCACAATCAACTATCTAATGTACGCTGATGATTTAGTTATATTTGCACCCTCTGCCAAAGGTCTGCAGAGATTGATGAATGTTTGTACTGAATATGGTCAGCACCACGATGTGATATATAATTGTACCAAGTCTCAGCTGATGTTGTTTGATCAGAAACATCTTGAAGTCAAACCCAACATAACTTTAGCTAATTCAGTCCTAGATTATGTTAATCGATATAAATATCTTGGTCATATCATTGATGGTCATCTTAATGATGAAGAGGATATGAAAAGTAAACAGAGAGCTTTATACAGTCGAGGTAATTTACTTGCCAGAAAATTTTACTTTTGTTCAAATGCTGTTAAGGTTAAGTTATTCTCATCATATTGTAACAACATTTACTTATGTACTCTATGGGTAAATTATCGTGTTAATTACAGAAATATTGTATGTGTTGCCTTCAATAATGTCCTTAGGGGCCTACTGAATTATAACCGCAGAAGCAGTGCTAGTCAGATGTTTGTTAGTAATGGCATTAAGTCTTATCAGGAATTACTCAGAACTGTTATCTATAGTCTTAAAAAACGGCTTGAATATTCTGAGAACTTTTTTATTCATAGCATCATTCATTCTGATATTTGTCGCGAGTCAAAATTAGTCACAAAATGGAAAAACCTGTTGTATGCTGGTCATCATATGTCTTAACTATTCTGCTGTGATTTTTATACTGTTTTTTTTTTTTTTTATTACAGATGCTAGTCAATGGCCTATCATGGTGCAATTCATGTGTTCTGTTTTTATTTTATAGATTTTATATTTTTTATGCAATTTTATATATTTTATAATATTATGGACTGTACGTTGTCTGCATGTCTGAGATAAATAAATAAATAAATAAATAAAAATTAAAAAAAACTATCATCATCATCAATACGTTATGTAGCAGAACTAAATAACTGAGGACATAAAACTGAAGTTACCTCTGTTAAATAAAGTGAATTGGTAGCAGAGCTAAAACGCTGTGTGGATGCCACTGTTGTCAGCACATTAGCTAATGTTTCTGAGTTTCAGTGATTAAAACTAACATAACATAATTATGAACAGTCCTTCCATCCATCTATTTTCTATCTGCTTAACTGAGACCGGTCGTGGTGGCAGCTGGCTAAGCAGGGTATGGCTCTCTCCTCAGCCGGGCTGTATGCAGCCTTGTGTCATGTCCAGCTCACCCTGCTTTCGCCTGCTGACGGCTCACATAGCCCCCGACCCACACTGCCCCCCGGGTGGTCGGCTGACAGGACAAGTAACAGTCACGGAGATTATACTATCAAGCAAACTGTTATGTTCTTATGGTTAAGAATAAAACCATTCAGAGTCCAACTTATAGGTGAACACTGTGTATGTGACTTCTTTTGTCTCTCGTACTCCTCCACTGACATGAGAACTCAGCCTTACATATCGATCCCTGGTACAGCCTCTAGGGTCAACTAATCGATACATGATCTACTGATCATTCCTGCAATATACTACATCCTTAATAACTAAACCTGAAATGACACCTGTTATAGACAGTTAAATTATCTCTTTACATTGCTCAAAACATGAACTTTTAAACAAATTATATAATTTCAATCTTGCCTTTATTTTCCCCCTGTCATTCTGTTGATTATCAAAACAAACAAGTCAAACACGACTCATAAAACTCACATACAGGCTACACCCAGAGCCTGAACTTGACTCATCCATGGGCTAAATCTAAGCATTAGCTCAACTCAAAGTCTCTGAACTTTATAGGAAGCTTTACGTGTCTCCCACTTCTGATGCTGCAGATGAGAGTAGCTGGAGTGAGACTGATGTCTTCACAGGCGGATGTACTCTGGTCTTGCATGGCCTGTAACCCGGAATCCTCTTTTTGTGAGTTCACTGGTGACTCCAGCAGCTCAGCATCATCTTCTCTCTGCAGACTTCTCCTCAGATGACGTCTGTTTCTCCTAAAAGTGACACCACTGGGAGTTTGTACATCATATGCACGTGGTTCCACTCTTTTGCTTAAGACTGTAGCTGGTCCCATCCACGCCGTGTCGCCATGTGAACGGTGGTACCAGGAGCGAACTCAGGCAACGGTTTTGAGTTGTAGTTATAGTAGCTAGTGCTCTTGTCTGGCTTGTAGATGTTTTAGCCTGGAGTGAAATCCATCTGGAATAGCCAGTTGTAGCACAGCTGTGGAGCTCGGCAAGGTGCTTCATAGTACTCTTCCCATCAGAACTTGTGCTGGTGAAAACTCTGTGCCAGTCACTGGGGTGTTTCTCAGTGATAGGAGAGCTAAGTGTGGGTATGTACCTGTCTGTGTTGCCTTCTTAAGTGCGTGCTTTACTGTCTTCACCATCCTCTCTGCGAGGCCATTTGATTGGGGATATCCAGGACTAGAATGGACAAGCTTTATGCCCCATGAAACTGCAAACTCTCTCATTTCACAGCTCGCAAAAGGAACATGGTCGCTTACCAGCTCTTTCGGAATTCCATGTCTGACGAAGACTGTTTTCATCTTGCGTATGACTGTGTAGGCAGTCTTATCAGGTAGATGGAGCACCTCTGGATATTTCGACAAATAATCCACCATCACAAGGTGTGACTTTCCATGAAGCTCAAAGATGTCAGTCCCAATCTTCAGCCATGGCAGCTCAGGTACCTCATGTGGAATCAGAGGCTCTTTGTGATTTTGTGGCTGGAGCTGTTGGCATGGAGCACAGCTTTCCACCATATGCCCAATATCATGTGTCATCCCTGGCCAGTACATCACCTTTCTTGCCTGTGCTTTCATCCGCTGTATCCCTTGATGTGCAAGGTGCAGTCTGTCAAGCATCATCTGCCTCACACTCTGAGGAATCACAACCCTATCACCAATCATAAGTATGCCATCCCTGATGCTAATAGAATTTTGCATAGGCCAGTACTGGTGTAGATTGATGGCAATACTGCTTTGTCTTCTACGCCAGCCTTTGTGGTGCATTTCCATTACCTGTTGCAGTACATTGTCTGCAGCTGTGGCCTCCTTCAGTGTTGTGAGAGTGTCTGTGTCCAATGCGGCTGTGGCTTCCATTGCATGGACCACTCTCTCCTCAAACAGATCCTCTTTCGCGTCATCTTTGCAGTCAGAAACAACAGCATGGGACAGGGTATCAGCAACGTGCATGTCCTTGCCTGAGGTGTAAGTTATTTTCAGATCATAGCGCTGGAGGTGCAATAACATGCGCTGTAGCCGTGCTGGTGCCTTGCTTGAAAATTACTTCAAGCAGTTTGTGATCTGATTGAACAGTCACTGTGTTGCCATAAACATACTGGTGAAAGCGTTTCGTTGTAAAAGCTATCGCCAGCAGCTCTTTCTCTATCCGAGCATAATTCTTCTCAGATTCTGTAAGTGCTCGTGAAGCGAAAGACAGCGGCCTACCTTCCTGAAGCAGACAGGCGCAAAGCCCATCTTTTGATGCATCACATTGTATGGTAAGTGGCTTGGTCTGATCATAGAATCGGAGCACTGGGGCTTGCATGAGGGTGGACTTAAGCTTGTCCAGTGCAGCATTGTGTTCATGGTTCCAGTGCCAAGCAGCATCCTTTCTCAACAACTGCCTGAGTGGGCTGGTTATCATGGCTTCGTTTGGAATATACTGGGAAAGATAACTTGTCATTCCCAGCAGCCTCTGCAGCCCTTTCTTGTCCTCAGGCTGTGGCATGTTCTTGATGGCCAATACCTTGGACTCATCAGGTTTCACACCTTTGGACGTGACGACATGCCCCATGTACCTGACTGAGTCCACCTTGTACTGAATCTTTTCTTTGTTGAACTTGATGTTGGCTCTTTGTGCAGTGTCCATGACTTTCTGTAGGATAGCATCATGCTCGTCCTCAGATGCAGCCGCGATTATCTTATCATCTGCAATTATGTGCACTCCATCAATATTTCCAAATGTCTCACAATTTTTCTGTTGGAAAACCTCGCTGGCAGACTTAATGCCGAAAGGAAGTCTCTTAAAACGAAACCTGCCCCATGGTGTACTGAATGTGCACAACATTGATGAGGGCTTGTCAAGTCTCACTTGCCAATATCCATCCTTCTCATCTAAGATGATGAAAATGGATTTCCCTGACAACCTGTACAGGACCTCTTCCGGGGTGGGTATTGAGAAGTGCTCCCTCTTAATAGCCTTATTCAGATCACGAGGGTCCAAATACACCCTCAGAGACCCGTTATTCTTCTCTGTGATGACAAGACTATTTACCCACTCTGTGGGCTCCGTCACGGGTTCTATGACTTCTCTGTCAATGAGGTCTTGCAGTGTTGTTTTCAATCTATCCATGACAGCGATGGGTATTTTTCTACAGCCGTGTACTACTGGGGTCACATCGGGGTCAGTGTGAATGTGATGCACCCCTGGAAACTGGCCCAGGCCACTGAAGATGGATGGATAGGCCTCCACCAACTCCTCTTTCGTGGCTGGTGCCTTAACTGCAATCATCTCCATTCTCTTTACCAGCTGCAGCTTCTCGCATGCTTTTCTGCCCAGGATCGGAGTGGAGGAGTGCTTGGTGACAAAGAACTGTAGATCTGACTTTGTCCTGGCCATTTCACAGGTGAAACTCAGTACCTTATGGTTTCAGGCGTGCTCCTCCATAAGCTACGAGAGCTAATTGGGTGGGCTTCAGATGATTGGGACCTGGAATCTTACAGAAAATGTTCAGCGGTAGCACATTTGCATCTGCGGCAGTGTCCAGTTTAAATTTGACAACAGTGTTTTTTATGATGGCTGTGGTATACAATGCATTGTCAGCCTGCTGAGCCGTGCGATTTAATCCTACACAGGACATAGTGCCTATGAAAAGAGATTCGACCTCTCTGTCAAGGTCATTTACACTTCTCACAGCGCCTAACTTGTCTTGAGATGAGGTGCACACTTTGGCGAAGAGATTTCTCTTGCTACAATTATGGCATATGACACCAAATGCTGGACATTGCCATGGCTTATGTGTCCTGCTGCATTTCCTGCATGCATTTGGACTAGCTGCTTGTGCTTTTACTTTATCTAATGGTCTTGGCTTTCCTTTTATGTTTGCTTTAGTTTTCTCAGAGCTAGCCGCCATCCTGCATAGTGCCTCCACTGATGCCTCTGGCTGCACTGTTCCCATTACACGCATTTGAGATTTAGCAGCTTCTGCCGCTCTGCAAATATCAACTGCTTTATCTAGAGTCAAGTCCATCTCTCTTAACAGTCTCTCCTTTACGCGAGCATCAGGCACAGTAAACACAAGCTTATCTCTTATCGTTTTCAGTCACTCCAAACTCACAGTTTTTACATTTCTGGCAAAGCTTGGTCACAAACTTGTCAACGGTGACTCCTTCTGGCATAGGTTGCGACCAAAACTGATGGCGCTCGAACACGATGTTTTTCTTTGGTATGCAATATTTTCTGAATGCATCCAAAATTTCTTCCAACGTGGCTTGCTCGGCAGCAGACTCAACGTTGAGGGTGTTGTACACAGGGCTCGAAATTAACTTTTTTTCTTTGTGTCCCCCAGTGGTCCCGAATTCTGTGTTGTATTGTCCCGAATGGAAGCAATAGTGTCCCCATTTTTTTCCTCTCTGAAATAACCAGTGGTTAATACACTCTTAAAACGAATGTGTTGGAAATCAACACATCTTTTGTGCAAGTTTAATTTCAACAAGAGTTGTGTTATATTTCAGAAATGTTTAACACCAAAATTGCACAAATAACAAATAATGTGTTAAAATGAACAAAAGTTCTGTTGTCCCAATCTGGACATAGAGATGTGTTAAAAAACAACGCAAGTTGTGTTATTTTCAACACATGTGTTTTAAGAGTGTATTATCATATGAAGTTACTATTATATTTGTAACTATGCGATTTTGAACCCTTTATATCATTTTTACAATAAGCCACAAGACACAAGCGACACATGTCCTATACATCATCTACTTCAAAATTACAGTTATTGCATTTTCAGTTTATTAAACTTTGGCGATTTCACTGTATGAATAGATACCCGTTTATTTAAAGGGGCCAACTAGCTCATTCAGAAAATGTTTCAACTCCCTACATCTGCAGTACACTTTAGTTGAAAATAAGACCCCTTTTATGTTCATTTCATCTACTTATACCTTGAATATCTGTTGGCACTTATAAGGCCAACTTATAATTTTCACCATTACCGTTATCCATTTTTATGAACTTTCCGTTATCCCTTTTTATGAACTTTCCGTTATCCATTTTATGAACTTTCGCTGCCGAAACGTGGGCGCAAATGTTAGCAACATCAACATAGTGCCAGGTCCGAGCTTAGTTGTGCTGCTGACTGACTAAACTTTCTGAACTAGAAAGACACCAAGAAAACTCACTTATTCTGTTGAACGGTATCTTCCGTCAATATCATCCACATCATTCCTGTTGTATTTTATAACGTGTCTAACAGTGTTCATTAAGTTCATTCAGTTGCTAGCGTTGCCTGCAGACCAGGCGATGACACTTTGGATCCTGAATGTCCCGGAGACATTATGTCTGGCCTTTCAGTTTCTTCCCCGCGGTCGGTCCGCTTCAACCACTTAAGCATTTTTGTTCTGGCAAGAGTCGGCGCAGCGTGTGCAGTAGCAATTCCATTCCAAGTCCATATAATGCGGACTCCGGCCGAAGATTCTAGAACAGAATGCGCTGCTCTGTAGCCTACGGATGCAGGTGCATCGAAAGTGTAGCTACTATGTATTTTTCGCTGTTAACGTTTTAAAATTAAAATTGACAAATTAGGTGAATGTCTACGTATGTGTTACGGCTTTGTAAATAATATTAATGTAGAACTTTTTTTCTAGATCTATTTTTTTTCCATTGTCCCGGGATTGTCCCAGATATGATAATTTTGTGTCCCGATGACATTTTTTATGGTCCCCGGGACGTCGGGACACCGTTAGTTTCGAGCGCTGGTTGTACACCTCTAGAGCATCCTCTCCGACCGTGTGCAGCATGATAGCAATTTTCACCGGTTCATCCTTCTCACCCGCACCTGTGGCCGTCATGTACAACTTAAAACATTGATCCCAGTGTCGCCAATTCTCGCTTAAATTGCCGGTGAGCATGAGCGGTGCAAGGAGCTTGAACTGGTCCATGCTAAACTTCGGTTCACTCGATGCAAACTCACTTTTCTCCTTTCCACAGCAGTTACAGCGTAGAGCAACGTTGTCTCGCGTCTCTCATGGAAGAAGAAAAAAACCTCTTCTGACACCATGTTATGTTCTTATGGTTAAGAATAAAACCATTCAGAGTCCAACTTATAGGTGAACACTCAGTACGTTTACATGCACATCCAAATCGAGCTGCTGTCGGTAATCGAGCTAAGGGTCCCAGCAGGGGTGCCAGAGAAATCCAATCCTACATGCACACAAGGAAATCGAGCTATTGTGTGAGGTACATTGTGCATCCGAGCCACAGGTGGCGCTACACGCCCCATCGTGTTGGTACACTTCCGGTTGTCGTCATGAAGAAGAGCTATTCAAGAGTATAAACAAAGTTGTCAGTTCCGTGTTCACAAGAAGAGTGTTTGTAGTTTGTATGTACGAACAGAAGTGTTCCTAAAATGGCCACTAAGTTGAAGTTGATCTGTAATGGTGAACATATTAACTGTTATCCTGCTAACATGCTAATAACTTACCAACTAATTGGAAATGGGTGCGTACATGCAAGGCCAGATTAACTATATGGGCCAGTGGGGGGGCACCACATGACAGAAACTTTAAAAATATTTTTCGTGAATGTTTGTACACTTAAAATGGTTATACACTTGACATTGTTAAATAGTCATATATAATTCATTATGAACACTAATTTCATAAGAACAACAACAATAATCATAATTCTGAGCAAGAGTGGCCTATGTGACCATTAACCCCCCTTTCCTCAACCTGTCAGTTGAGCCAGTCCACCTACAGTGAAATGCATCAATTTTTTTAAAACCACCGTAGAAATGAAAAATGGACAGACATCAATTGAGTGGTTGTGCGAAGAGAAAATAAAAAAAGAGAGACTCCAGGCGTGTAGTTGCAATTAAAAATGTTCCAGTGTTAGATCATTTTTTTTATAAAAACATTGACAACTGCTGTCACTACCAGCGCTGAAGCCGGGGAGGAGGATATGTGCGAAGCCACTTTAAGCCAGGTAGAGATCAGTTCACACCATGGTGACGAGAAGGAAGACGAGGGTGTTATGGATGTCAACCCAGCAGAGTAGAACACTTCTCTATTTCAACTGATCCTGCGCTATGGGGAGAACATGTCTAGGTTCATACAGAACAGATACTCTTTGAATTGATACACATATGTACATTGTACATCTGAATATGCCGTACTGGATGTTATTTGAATTTATATTTCGAATTGAGACATTTGAATATGTTGCCTAGATCGATGCTATTTTAACTGATACACATTTTGAATTGACACATTTGAATATGCTGTATTGTATATAGATGGATGCTGTTTAAATTGCTGATGCTGTTTGAATTGATACACATTTTGAATTGAGACATTTTAATATGGATAGAATAGAGTATGGATGCTTTGAAAGTTTTTATTAAGACATACAAATATATGCTGCTCATTTTTGAATAAAACATTTCAATATGCCTACATGCATATTGTTGGTTGTTTTCAGTGAATTTGATGGGCTGATGTAGCCTACTTAATAAATTTTCAATGAGGAAGAATGACCTTGTTTATGTGTACTATTGTTTATGTATATGCTACTATTTTTGACAGCAAAGGGCAAGGTTTGTGAGTGTGTGCAGGAGGTTACTGAACGCGTGCGCGCAGGGTGGTGGTGGTGGGGCACTTGAGGTATAGTGCCCAGGGGCTCCGCATTGGCTTAATACGGCACTGCGTACATGCCCAGACACAAGTGTTCCTAATAAAGTGGCGGCTAAGGTGAAGTGTCATGCCGACCGAGGCTGTCGTGTTTCCCGCTTGTGGTCTCGTCACTCGTCACTTCCGGAAGGGGCAGTGCTGAAGTAAGTAGCTCGACTACGTAGCTCGATAGGGTATACATGCACTAAGTAGTTCGGCTAAAATCGCATAATCTAGGTCGTGTAGCTCGATTACGAGAAATCAAGTTCGGTTCAATTTCAGCCTAGCTAAGGTGTTTCCATGCCATTTAGAACTTCGATTTCAGTCGAGCAACGGCAGAAATTCGATTTTCTCTATGTGCATGTGAACGCACTCAGTAATATTAAATACAAATACTTAATGAGATCTCCTTTAACTTCTATTCACAGCACATTCAAATGTTCCAACGGTTATCAGAGCTCATTTTATTGTTGAACATCTTCATAAGTTCAGGTGCACCTTGTTCATGGCGCGCGTGCTGGAGTCCACTCGGCGCGCTGCAGCTTGAGGCGCGCCTTCAGGTGCATGCGCCACAATGCTCAGAACTGACAGATACTGAAAAAAACAAGATGGCGACCTGCTAACAGCAAGGCTTCTGGTGCTCTGATTTATTTTGGACTAAATCATTGGATATTGTGCTTGTTGTTCGGATTATTATGGATATATTGCTTATGAACATTCATGCTTTGAACCTGTGAGGATATGTGTGCTTAATTTTACATATTATCAGTGATATCTTCGTGTTTTTGACACCGATTTCTGTTGTGATCATTCAACCGTGACGGCCCTTACCTGTCCCGCCATTTTCTGCTGTTGGATAAGCCGCTTGACCAATTTCACCTGCTGTTGGACCTTGAGCCAGAAAAATGTCGAGGCGAAAGGACAAAAACACGAAAATGGCCGAGGAAAATGAAGAGGACTTGTATGCTGTTTTCCCACAAAAGGCATGGGATATCCTCACCTCAATCAAGAAGGACACAGCGGAGACTGTCGAAAAGCTGGTGAGTTTGGACAGACGAGTCTCTGAACTGGAAGATAAAGAAGCGAATAATAAACAAGTGATACAAACCCTCACCATGCAAGTCGAGGCCCTGCAGTTAGCTGTCAACAAAATCAACGGACGGCTCGTAAAATCTGAAAATCAAAAGGCCCATCTAAGCAAGAAAATTGTTGAAATCAAAGCGAGATCCATGAAGGATAATCTGATATTTAGCTTGGCGGGTAAAGAGTACAAGGAGGTGAAGGGAGAGGACTGCGTGGAGATAATCAGAATGTTCCTCGCCCGTGTCATGCGCGTAGAGTATGTCTATCAGATCTGGATCACGACGGCGCACAGGACGGGAGGCAGACCAAAGAACGGGCGACCGCGCAGCATTATCGCGCGCTTCCCGGTGGCTAGTCAGTTGCACACGATCCTGCAGCACACGAACCGGCTTTGCAACACAGAACATTTCGTGTCACGACAGTTTCCCGAGGAAATGAACGAGAGGAGGAAGTTCTCGATGGTCGAATACCAGAGAAGGAAGGATGACCCAGAGGACAAAACGCCCTGCTCCATCGTGCAAGACAAACTCTACATCGGTGGAAAACTGCAGACGCGTTATCTCCACCCGCAGCTCCCGACCTCCAACCCTCTGCATCCACCACCGGTTATCGACGTCGGCATGAGCGATCGTGTGGAAGACTCCGGCAGCTCCTTCTGTGGTTTCGCCGCCAACGTCAACTCACTGCAAGACGTGCGGACGGTGAGAGATCAGTTGTTGTCACGCCCAGAAGTAGCTGCGGCCTCCGACCTGATCTACGCCTTCCGTTTCCAGGATGGTGACATCACCCGAGAGAATTTCGACTCGGACGCGGACGCTATGATGGGATGGGAACTCCTGAAGCACATGAGACTGAAAAACCGCTCGAACTGCGTCTACATGGCGACCAGAGACTGCCCCCTCGGCTACCGTCACATCGGCCAAAGAAGGTTTGATCATATCACCAATCTCTGTGACACTGCATTTATCAACCTGCATTTATCGACCCAAGCTACATGATTTTTTTCAGAGCATCCGTTGTTTTAACACGTTTATGATATTCTGTAAACACTGCATTTTTTGCTCTATTTGGGGTGTTCTTTTTTCTACCGAACGGTCAGTAGCGGGGTCCTGCGAGCTTTTCTCTTTCTGCTATGGTTTAGATCATGACAGATAACTCTATAAAGCACAATGCTTTCATTTTAAATCATTTGAATCAATTCACGGACGTCAATGACGTTATCGACTTGCCGCATAGTGGCAGTGATTACTACGAAATTGAGGAGATTTCCCCTCCTCCAATTACTGGTCAAAACGGGTTTTGTACCCTCCACATAAATATCCATAGTCTGCCCGAAAAATACGACATATTGTCTAACATACTCAGTCGATTACAGGCAGTCCACATCAAAGTCCACTTCATACTTCTGTGCGAGACGTTTCTAAAAGACACCAATTGGCAGATGTATGATAAACTGCCAGGTTATACACTGATATGTCGTAACAGAACTATTAATTCAAAAGGTGGTGTCGCTATGTTTATTAGTAATGAATTCACCTTTATCGAACGTAATGATATTTGTGTGAACATTGATGGTGAATTCGAGTCAATATTTGCGGAAATAAGGGGCAACAATAGGTCGCTTCTTGTGGGTGAAATATACTGTGTGCCTGAGATAAATGAAAAGGTATCAATTTCTAGATACAATAATGTGTTGGAAAACATCGCAAGATCGAATATTTCACTTGTCATAATAGGCACCGATCAAAACTTTGATTATATGAAAACAGACTCGCACACAAACACATCAAGTCTGCTTAACACCTTCTCGAGTTCTGGGCTTTTGCCAACAATCACTCGCCCTACCCGGATTACGGCAAAAAGCGCAACTTTAATTGACGACATATATGTGAACTGTTTCGAGGACTTATTCTCAGGTATATTACTCAGTAACATATCAGACCACCTCCCGGTCATGACGTGTGTAACCAGTTTATCCCGTCGTGGTAAAAAGGAACCCATATGCTTCAGTTTCAGGGCCATGAACGAGCAAGTGATAGAAAATATTAAAAATGAAATTTCTCTGTTCGACTGGCAGGGGCTAGATGAATCCCCCGTTAGACGACGCATACCAGAGCTTTATTCAAATTCTCAATGATATTATTGATAAACATGCGCCTCTGAGAGAAATAAAAATTAAGTCAAAACGTTCTCTCTGAACCCTGGATGACACCAGGGCTTCTGCGCTCCAGTATCACTAGAGACAAATTATTTCGCAAATGTCTTGGTAAAGAAAAAACGGACCCTCTTTATCAAAAATTCCTATGCTACAGAAACGCACACAACAAAGTCAAACGCAAAGCCAAGCAATTCTATTTTAGCGAACGTCTCGCTCAATATAAGTCTGACGTCCGGAAAACCTGGAAAATAATAAATCAGGTATCGGGAAAGTGTCCCTCCAAGAAGTTCATATCCAATTGTTTTACCGTGAATGGTCAAAGTATCATGAATCCCTCAGATATCGCTAATGGTTTCTGTGAATATTTTACAAAAATCGGTAAAAAATATGCTGATGCTATTCAGCCGTCGAAACAATCAGTAAACAGCTTCTTGGGAAACAGCCCAAACGAAAAATCGATCTTCTTGGGTCCTACCGACTCCGAGGAAATAACAAAAATCATAAGTGCTCTAAAACCAAAAAAGAGTGCAGGTCATGACCAAATTAACATAAAGATTGTCAAACAAGTGTCGCCGGCGCTCTCTGAGTCGATTGCAACGCTGATAAACAAATCCTTATCGTGCGGTAGAGTTCCCACAAGCATGAAAATTGCGAAAGTCGTCCCAATATTCAAATCGAAGGACCCACAAACTTTTGGTAATTATCGGCCAATTTCGCTCCTCCCGAGCATCTCTAAAATCTTAGAGAAAGTTGTTCACGCTCGGCTATATGACTTTCTGAGAAAAAGCAACATACTGACCCCCAGTCAATATGGTTTCAGACCCAAACATTCGACTGCTCATGCCGTAATCGAATTCGCGTTCGATATACTTAATGCGTTTGAAAAAGACGAATATTGTCTTTCGGTCTTTTTTGACTTGTCAAAAGCATTTGACACGATCGATCCCAGGATTTTGATGCGGAAACTAGAATATTATGGGATTAGGGGAATTGCCTTGAAGTGGTTCGAAAGCTACCTAAGCCAACGTGAGCAGTTTGTATGCTACAAGAATTGCAATTCCTTCAGGCTCCCAATCACGTGTGGTGTGCCACAGGGATCAGTGCTTGGGCCGTTGCTTTTTATTATTTACACCAATGATCTACCGAAAAGTTTGTCAAAAATGAAATGTATTCTCTATGCTGATGATACGACAATATACAAATCGTCATCGAATCTCCCTGTCCTTTTTCAATGCGTGAATGATGAACTCAAAAATTTATGTGAGTGGTTTAAAGCCAACAAATTATCGCTGAACGCAAGCAAAACCACCTACATGGTGCTGACAACTAAAAGGGAGGGGAATCTATCTAATTTCCAGATGACAATGGGAAACGAGATACTAAATAGAATCGAAAATGTGAAATTTCTTGGAGTTCACATCGATGACAAAATGAGTTGGAAAGCGCATGTTGAATATTGCCAAAAGAAAATTTCAAGTGGCATTCATGCTTTGGCTGCATCAAAAAATTACTTGTCTTGCTTCCATCTCAAGCAACTATACTACTCCCTGATCCACCCATACCTCACGTATGGTGTCATCACTTGGGGCTCTGCTGTTGACAAACATATTAGAAGGCTTCGAACTCTCCAGAAAAAAGCGGTGCGAATAATTTCAAAATCTAAGTTCAACAACAGTTCGGCGCCTATCTTTAGTCGCCTAAAAATCCTGACAGTGGACGATCTATTCACTGTTCAACTCTGTAGACTTGTCAATGATCACACCAAAAACGGTCTGCCAGAATCACTTCAGAAAATATTCCGCCCAAATCATGACTTTCACTCCTATTCAACCCGCAATCGAAATGCCATACATTTATCTCGAGTGCGTAAAGACATCGTATTGCGCAGCTTTGTTTATAGAGCGCCTACAGCTTGGTCTGCCCTGCCAGAACACATTAAAACTTCCGATACTGTCCGGTGTTTTGATTCAAGACTTAAGAAATACCTTATTGTGAAATATTAAAACTAAAGCTTTCCCAATAATTTAAAGAATTTTAACCTGCTCCGACCGTTCGCGTAGTAATAACCAAAATCTTTGTTTGATACTGGGGAGGTGGGTGGGGGGTGGGAATTCTGATGTTCAAATAATTTTTTTTTCATTTATTTTGTCTTTTTTAATTTTCTCTTCCTTTTTAATTCTCTTTTGTTCATTTACTTCTCGTTTGCTGTTTGGGTGTGTCTGTCTGCATTTGTTGGGGAGGGTGGGGGATGGGTGGGTCGAGACCGGTTCCGTTTCTGTGTATTTGGTTTTTGTTTATTTTGCTTAATTTGGGACTGACAGATTTTTTAAAACCTTGGTCTCGACCCGAATCTTTTTTTTTTTTTATGTATTTTGTAAATATACCGGTGTGTCTGTTGTACAAAATGATTCGAAATAAAGTATATATATAACACTTACTGTGCCAAGCACAAAGATGTCCCAGGATAGAAGGACAAGTTGACACTTGCTATAGCTGCACTGTTTTCACGAGAACTGGGAGCTTATGAAACTAATCACCACCCCTTTGTTTCCCCAATATGACAAGTCTATCAACTAGCTTCCCTGAATTCTCTTGGGTGATTATAGCACACCAGAGGGACCCAAACCCTCATCTGGTGGCAGGTACACATTCACACCTATGAGTAATTTAGAGTAGCCAGTCAACCTAATCTACATGTCTTTGGACTGTGGGAGGAAACCCACACAGACATGGGGAGAACATGCAAACTTCACACAGAAAGGCCCCTGTCGGCCACTGGGCTCAACCCAGAACCTTCTTGCTGTGAGGCGACAGTGCTAACCACTACACCACCATGCCGTCCAAGGTAAATGGTATAAATACTAAAATCACACAAAGAAAGAAGAAAATATTCAGTTTTTCACATTCCTGTATGTAGGCAACTGTTGTTCCAATCCAGTCTCTTGGGCTTTTGGAGTTTGCATCACTTTGTGAGATGGATTACTAATTTAATGGTCAAAAGAAACTATATGAATATTTTTGTTCCTCAAAGTGAGATGAAGAGATGAAGTTTTTTTTTTTTGTCAGGGAGATAACATGGCAATCTAGGATATCATATCTTGCAACAACATCAAGTCATTACTAATAATAACAAAAATACTCTCTACAGCATAGAAATGTACACTCTTATCCATTATCATTGACATATACAGTAACAGAGATCCAAAATAAGCATTACACAAAACAGGTCATAATTACATATAACACTATATGCACAGACTTGCTACTGGCAATTATTATTCCAATTACTTTACTCCAAAGTTAAAAGTAACATCTTTTTGAGAGTAAACTGAACTATAAAAACAAACAGGTTTTAAAAGTAGCAAATAGTTGTTGTCTTAGTTCCAACGGTTATCAGAGCTTTTTTTTTTTACCCTGCCTTTTGCCCATAGTCAGCTGGGATAGGCTCCAGCTTGCCTGCGACCCTGTAGAACAGGATAAAGCGGCTATAGAGATAACGAGATCATTTTGTTAAATGAAATATTTCTTTTAAAAAATGCAGCTTGTAGTGTTTCAGTGTTGTCTGTTGTGTTCACACTTCACAGCACAGTAGCACTGACACTTTTGGGTGATGTTCTTGTCCAATTATCCAGCTTCATATCCTGAGATAATGTAAAACACTGCTTTTACATGTGTGAAAGATCGATCCATCCATTCTGGCATATCACGACAGTGACGTGGCCACTTTGATGGCTTCAGCCGTCAAAGTGTCTAGGGAATATTACAGTAGTGGTTTCCCGTTGCCTTCTACTGGATTATTATAGCGGTTTTCTCCACTAATATAAAACTAATAAAATAAATAAATCCCACACCCATTCTGTCTCAACTGCTTTGTGATATGATGTGAAGTGATATGATGATACAACCATGACCGATTTTGACACATCCGGTTCATGGAATTACAAACAACTTTTATTCCAGTTGTCATACATATTATATGATCACCCACTACCTCGATGTAAAGAGTAATTACTGTATTTATTATCCAGAAGCAAAAAAGAAGAGTAAAAGAAAACTGCTGGGAGGTGTAAATGGTCAGAACCGGATCCATTTTAAAAATACAGGGTGTAACCTAAGTGTATTATTGCTTTTTTTTTTAAAGATACTATTTGTTATCTAACAGGATTCATGAAGGAATGTGTATCCAGTGTTTATTCATCAACATGTTTTTTTAGAGTGTACTGGCCAAACTTGCTAAACAGTCCCTGACTGGTTGAATGGATGTTGTGACAAAGATTTTGTCACACCTTTTCTCTGCTCTGTTCCTTCCCCATGATCATCCATTTTACCTGTGTTTTGTTTATTGGTCTGTTATTGACCTTGCTGTTTATAATTATGGCTCTACAGTGGTGCTTGAAAGTTTGTGAACCCTTTAGAATTTTCTATATTTCTGCATAAATATGACCTAAAACATCATCAGATTTTCACACAAGTCCTAAAAGTAGATAAAGAGAACCCAGTTAAACAAATGAGACAAAAATATTATACTTGGTCATTTATTTATTGAGGAAAATGATCCAATATTGCATATCTGTGAGTGGCAAAAGTATGTGAACCTTTGCTTTCAGTATCTGGTGTGACCCCCTTGTGCAGCAATAACTGCAACTAAACGTTTCCAGTAACTGTTGATCAGTTCTGCACACCAGCTTGGAGGAATTTTAGCCCATTCCTACATACAGAACAGCTTCAACTCTGGGATGTTGGTGGGTTTCCTCATATGAACTGCTCGCTTCAGGTCCTTCCACAACATTTCGATTGAATTAAGGTCAGGACTTTGACTTGGCCATTCCAAAACATTAACTTTATTCTTCTTTAACCATTCTTTGGTAGAATGACTTGTGTGCTTAGGGTCATTGTCTTGCTGCATGACCCACCTTCTCTTGAGATTCAGTTCATGGACAGATGTCCTGACATTTTCCTTTAGAATTCGCTGGTATAATTCAGAATTCATTGTTCCATCAATAATGGCAAGCCGTCCTGGCCCAGATGCAGCAAAACAGGCCTAAAACATGATACTACCACCACCATGTTTCACAGATACGCATCTTATTTAAACCAAAAAGTTCTATTTTGGCCTCATCTGTCCACAAAACATTTTTCCAATAGCCTTCTGGTCCATGTGATCTTTAGCAAACTGCAAGGCAAGGCAAGTTTATTTATATAGCACATTTCATACACAATGGCAGTTCAATGTGCTTTACAGAAGTAAAAACAAAACAGTAAACAATAGAGAATAAAATTACATAAAATAATTATTTTTATTCTAATATATAATATTATAAGAATTAAACAATTAATTAAAAGAATTAAAAGAAAATAATAAGAATTAAACAATAGTAGAAATAAAATAATAAAATGAAGTAGTAGTTCAAATAGGAGGAGAAAAAGAAAAAAAAGAAACCAGCAGAATAAAATAGAATAAAATTAAAGTAAATTTGAAACATGCAGAGAAAGTAAAGATTATAAAAAATGTAAAGAAGACAATATTAATTATTTAACAGAAAGCATCTGAAAACAGTTTGGTCTTTAACCTAGATTTGAAGCTGCCAACAGCAGGAGCATTTTTAATGTCCTCTGGCAGTTGGTTCCATAGCTGTACTGCATAGTAGCTAAAAGCTGCTTCACCATACTTTGTTTTAACAACTGGTTTTAATAGTAAATTTTTCTGTTTCGATCTGGTAGATCTGATTGGGTTAGGCCGCTGCAACATATCAGAGAGGTACTTGGGCCCTGTACCATTTAGAGATTTGTACACCAGCAGCAATGCTTTAAAGTCAATTCTGTAGCTTACTGGAAGCCAGTGAAGGGACCTTAGAATTGGAGTAATGTGCTCTGTTCTTTTTGTTCGTGTGAGAACCCTAGCCGCTGCATTTTGAACCAGCTGAAGTCGTTTGATGGTCTTTTTTGGCAGGCCTGTGAAAAGGCCATTGCAGTAATCAACCCTACTAGAGATGAAGGCATGTATTAGTTTTTCCAGATCATTTTTTGACATAAGTCCTCTTGGTTTGGAAATGTTTTTTAGGTGATAAAATGCCTTTTTAGTGATTGCTTTCATGTGACTGTCAAAGTTTAGCTCGCTGTCAATGAAAACACCAAGATTTTTAACCATTTCTTTAGTTTTAATCCCTTTTGTATCAAGAATAGTGGTAATCCTGAGTCTTTCATCTTTTTTTCCAAATAGAATTACTTCTGTTTTATCTGTGTTCACCTGAAGAAAATTTTGTGACATCCAGCTGTTGATTTGATCGATACACTGGTAGAGACATTCAAGGGGGGCATAATCATTAGGTGATAGAGCAAAATAAATTTGGGTGTCATCTGCATAGCAGTGATACAAAATTGAATTGTTATTGATAATTTGCCCAAGTGGGAGCATATAAAGGTTGAAAAGTAATGGTCCAAGAATCGACCCCTGGGGGACACCACAGGTCAAGGACATTGACGTTGAGGAACAATTTCCCATGGTAACAAAGAAGCTTCTATCTTTAAAGTATGAATTTAACCAATTGATAACTTTACCAGTCAATCCAACCCAGTGTTCAAGTCGATATAGCAGTATGCTGTGATCAACAGTATCAAAAGCTGCACTGAGGTCCAGTAATACCAGGACCGATGTTTTGCCTGCATCAGTATTAAGACGTATGTCATTTATAACTTTAATCAGCGCTGTTTCAGTGCTATGATTGGCACGAAATCCTGACTGAAAATTATCAAAACGGCTGTTTGATATCAAGAAGGCAGTTAATTGATTGAAGACAATTTTTCAAGGATTTTCCCGATGAATGGTAAATTTGATATTGGCCTGTAGTTATTTAATACTGAAGGATCCAGATTATTTTTTTTAAGTAGGGGCTTTACAACGGCTTTTTTTAGGGACACAGGAACAACGCCAGTCTCCAGGGATGTATTTATAATTTGAAGCACATCTGTAATTATAAGATGAAGAACAGACTTAAAAAAGTTGGTGGGCAGAATGTCCAATTCAGATGTTGAGGAACTGAGATTTTGTACAGTTTTTTCAAGAGTCTCATAATCAATTAAACAAAACTCTGACATTGTGTTGAAGTTATCTATCTGTGTCATTGGTGATTGCAGTTTTTCAATTTTTTGCAACTGAGATATATTATGAGGAATATTCTGCCGTATTTTATCAATTTTGGGGCGGCACGGTGGTGTAGTGGTTAGCGCTGTCGCCTCACAGCAAGAAGGTCCTGGGTTCGAGCCCCGGGGCCGGCGAGGGCCTTTCTGTGCGGAGTTTGCATGTTCTCCCTGTGTCCGCGTGGGTTTCCTCCGGGTGCTCCGGTTTCCCCCAAAGACATGCAGGTTAGGTTAACTGGTGACTCTAAATTGACCGTAGGAGTGAATGTGAGTGTGCATGGTTGTCTGTGTCTATGTGTCAGACCTGTGATGACCTGGCGACTTGTCCAGGGTGTAGCCTGCCTTTCGCCCATAGTCAGCTGGGATAGGCTCCAGCTTGCCTGCGACCCTGTAGAAAGATAAAGCGGCTAGAGATAATGAGAATGGGGATTTTATCAATTTTACCTTTGAAAAAGGATGCAAACTCATTGCATTTATTAACTGAGAGAAGTTCAGGTGCTAATTGTGGTGGGGGATTAGTTAGCTTCTCTACTGTTGAAAATAGCACATGGGCATTGTTCATATTCCTGCTGATGATGTTGGAGAAGAAAGACTGTCTTGCTTTACGAATTTCATAATTATAATTACAAAGCATCTCTTTATGGATTTGATAATGGATGTGAAGTTTAGATTTGTGCCATTTTCTTTCAGTCTTTCTACATTCTCTCTTTAGCAGTTTAACAGCCGGGTACTGCTTCCATGGTGCTTTCTGCTTATCATTGGCTCTTTTGATTTTGAATGGAGCAATATCATCCATAATTTGGGTCATATTTAAATTAAAAATTTCCAGTAAATCATCTACAGAGTCTGACATTTTGGTTGAGTTCTGAGAGAGAGCTTGCTCAAAGAGAGCACATGTGTTGTCTTTTATGACTCTCCTACCTATAGTCGTTGAGCTGTTCTGAATGTGAGGAGACATAGAAACATCAAAGAAAACGCAGAAATGATCGGACAAGGCCAGGTCAACAACAGTAGTAGAAACAGTAAGACCCTTTGTGATGACGAGGTCAAGAGTATGACCACGAGAGTGGGTCGGCTCCTGTACATGTTGTACTAGGTTGAAGTTGTCAATAATTGCAAGTAGTTCTTTGGCATAAGTGTTATCAGTATTATCTACATGCAAGTTAAAATCCCCAGATATAATAAGACAATCAAACTCTAAGCAAATGACTGACAACAGTTCACCAAACTCTTCAAGAAAGACTTTGACTGAATGTCTCGGAGGCCTATAAATAGTTAATAATAATATGTTAGGAGAGCATGTAACAAGTGCACATAAGTGTTCAAAGGACGTAAAATCACCAAGTGAGGATTGTTTACATTGAAAAGAGACTTTGAATATATTTGCGATCCCTCCACCTTTCCCTTGTTGGGTAACATTCAAAAAATTAAAATTTGGGGGAGCTGCTTCAATAAGGGTGGTAGCACTATTTGCTTGATCCAGCCAAGTTTCAGTTAGAAGCAAAAAATCAAGATTGTGTTTGCAAATAAGATCATTAATTAAAAATGACTTGTTTAAAAGTGATCTAACGTTCAGAAGAGCTAGCTTTACAGAAAGTCTAGAAGTAATATCTGCTTGTGCACTCTGATGTTGTTTTAAAACAGAAAGGAGATTAGATTGGTTCACCCCCAGGGTTAAATGTGCTCTATGTTTTCTATTTCTTATCAACACAGGAATAGAGAATGGCATAGGCACATTGGGTCCCAGCTGGTTTTCAAAACTACACCCATTTGCAGGGACCCAGAGTACATCAAACAAGACTTTCTAAATGTTCCATTTGGTTTGAGGGTGAAAGGATTAGAGATGACATGTATCTTTTGGATGGTGAAAAAGATTTGTAGCCAGCTGAAAGTCCTGGGCGAACACAATTTTGATGAACTGGGTACACTGCTTGCCGTGACAGATTTGGGCTGGAAAAAGAGAGTGTAGCCATTGGGAGCAATTTTTTCATGCTATTTGGGAAATCCATCCGAGGGGAAGATAGAGATGGCGAAATGGAGTCCTCTGATTTTTGGCAGTCTGTCTTTGAATCTTGGCAGTCTTGCAGGTCAGATGTTTGTGTGTCCTTGATGACGACTTGCAAAGATGATTGTTTAGGCTTTGTAACTATGTCAGTCTGCGACATCTTATCAACTGTTTTCCTCAATGCTGGCTGAGAAAAGATTGCAAGTCTGTAATGGTCTACTAAGACTTTGGCTCCAATCCAGCTGAGTTCAGTGCTATTTGGCTTGTAAAATTCTCTGCGATTCCAGAAAAGGTTAAAATTGTCTATGAAGAAGTTCATACCAAATGAAAAACAAGTTTTTCCAAGCCAGGTGTTAAGACTGAAGAGTCGAGAAAAAGCAAAACTTCCTCTCGCTGGAAGTGGGCCACTGATAAAAGATTGAATTCCAGTCTTATAGAGCTCAGAAAAAAGTTTTCTGAAATCATCTTGGACAAACAGCTGTTCTCTGAAAACATCATTTGCTCCCACATGCACAACAACACATTTAATAGTTTTATGCTCTGACATGAGTTTCAAAATGCTGTCTTTGGTGTCAGAGATGGATGCATTTGGAAGGCAACAAATAATTATCCCATAACCTTTTAATTGTCTTACAGTGGAATCACCAAGAACAAGGGTTGTGGGATCAGGTGGTGTTTCGAGCTGCTTTTTGCCTCTTCCCACAGCTCTTCGATCTTGGTGCGATCTCTTTTTACTATGTGTTTGTCCACTTGAAAAATCCTCTTCCACATCCCTGAGGCATTCAAATTTGTTCTGAAGCCTTATGGGCTGTGGATTTTCCATAGGATTGTAGATCCTATTGTAATTTGTAGAATGAGCTGGTGTTGAAGTAATTACTCTTCTGTTTTATTTTTGGGCTTGCCACCCATCATTTGCCAGTTTTCTGTACTCACATTTTACCCAGCTTGATTGATGAATTCATCCACTTGATCTGCAATGCCATCGGTCTGTTGGAGTGCAATCTCTGCATTCTCAGCCACTGTTTCTGTACTCCTTTCCTGAGATATCGCTTTTAATTCGTCCGTCTTTGGCAGAGCATCAATCTTTGATTCCAGAATAGAAATCCTCTGTTCTAGTTCCATGCATTTTCTGCAGGATTTTTTGCTCCCTGGCATTTGTTTTAAAAAATAACTTCTTATAATGATGAAAAATAAAATGAAAAAAAAATAGTGGAAATTAAATTAAAATTAAATTAAAAGCTTATAAAGATGAAAAATAAAATGAAAAAAATAGTGGAAATTAAATGAGAAAGTAAAGTATAGAAATAAAGATCAAGAAAGCAGGAGCAAAGCAAAGAAGTGTCCTACTTGCTTGAGTAGGAGGAGCAGAAGAGCAGACAACTGCAGACAAGCAGCAATGTTCTTTTTGGAGAGCAGTGGCTTTCTCCTTGCAACCCTGCCATGCCCACCATTGTTGTTCAGTGTTCTCCTGATGGTGGACTCATGAACATTAACATTAGCCAATGTGAGAGAGGCCTTCAGTTTATTAGAAGTTACCCTGGGGTCCTTTGTGACCTTGCCGACTATTATACGCCTTGCTCTTAGAGTGATCTTTGTTGGTCGACCACTCCTGGGGAGGGTAACAATGGTCTTAAATTTCCTCCATTTGTACACAATCTGTCTGACTGTAGATTGGTGGAGTCCAAACTCTTTAGAGATGGTTTTGTAACCTTTTTCGGCCTGATGAGCATCAACAATGCTTTTTCTGAGGTCCTCAGAAATCTCCTTTGTTCGTGCCATGATACACTTCCACAAACATGTGTTGTGAAGATCAAACTTTGATAGATCCCTGTTCTTGAAATACAATCCTGATTCCAAAAAAGTTGGGACAAAGTACAAATTGTAAATAAAAATGGAATGCAATAATTTACAAATCTCAAAAACAGATATTGTATTCACAATAGAACATAGACAACATATAAAAAGTCAAAAGTGAGACATTTTGAAATTTCATGCCAAATATTGGCTCATTTGAAATTTCATGACAGCAACACATCTCAAAAAAGTTGGGAGAGGGGCAATAAGAGGCTGGAAAAGTTAAAGGTACAAAAACGGAACAGCTGGAGGACCAAATTGCAACTCATTAGGTCAACAGGTGATTAACATGACTGGGTATAAAAAGAGCATCTTGGAGTGGCAGCGGCTCTCAGAAGTAAAGATGAGAAGAGGATCACCAATCCCCCTAATTCTGCGCCGACAAATAGTGGAGCAATATCAGAAAGGAGTTCGACAGTGTAAAATTGCAAAGAGTTTGAACATATCATCATCTACAGTGCATAATATCAAAAGATTCAGAGAATCTCTGTGCGTAAGGGTCAAGGCTGGAAAACCATACTGGGTGCCCGTGATCTTCGGGCCCTTAGACGGCACTGCATCACATACAGGCATGCTTCTGTATTGGAAATCACAAAATGGGCTCAGGAATATTTCCAGAGAACATTATCTGTGAACACAATTCACCGTGCCATCCGCCGTTGCCAGCTAAAACTCTATAGTTCAAAGAAGAAGCCGTATCTAAACATGATCCAGAAGCGCAGACGTCTTCTCTGGGCCAAGGCTAATTTAAAATGGACTGTGGCAAAGTGGAAAACTGTTCTGTGGTCAGACGAATCAAAATTTGAAGTTCTTTATGGAAATCAGGGACGCCGTGTCATTCGCACTAAAGAGGAGAAGGACGACCCAAGTTATCAGCGCTCAGTTCAGAAGCCTGCATCTCTGATGGTATGGGGTTGCATTAGTGCATGTGGCATGGGCAGCTTACACACCTGGAAAGACACCATCAATGCTGAAAGGTATATCCAGGTTCTAGAGCAGAGGTAGAAAAAGTACTGAAAAATTGTAATTAAGTAAAAGTATCTTTACTTTGCTTAAATTCTACTCAAGTAAAAATACCCATCTAAAAATCTACTCGAGTAAAATTAAAAAAGTACTCAATTTAAAATGTACTTTGAGTAAAAGTTACTTAGTTACTTTCAATTATTTGATGTAAAAAAAGAAAGGACAAGTCATAAATCAAATTGTTTTTAATGAACTATTAGTCCACATAATAACATTTCAGGCATTATAATGCATAAAGCTTTGTTTGGACTACCCCATAAAACATTTTCAAGTACAAGTGGCATAAGTTGTAAATTCTATCATCCATTATTTTCTTTACTGACAAACGCCTGCTATTTTTATGCATACTTATATTTAAATATAATTATTATTTATATATATATATATATATATATATATATATATATATATATATATATATATACACACATACATACATACATACATACATACAGAGTCTACCTGTAATGTGCAATTTTTCCGAGCCTCTCAATAAGGCAATTTTTCTATACTTTTTCACGGTAGATAATGCAAATAGCCCTCTGTATTTAATCCTTCGTTTGTCTAATTTGTATTTCAGTTTTATTTGTTATCTGTTTCACATTTTCTTGCTACTGTAACACGTGAATTTCCCCGATGTGGGATGAATAAAGTGAATCTAATCTAATCTAATCTAATCTAATCTAATCTAATCTAATCTAATCTAATCTAATCTAATCTAATCTAATCTAAAGCCACTAAAGCAGACTTACTAAATGACACATATTAAACATAAACCAACCAAAGTGTCCAGGACTCTCACGATTTAAAGACAGCTAAGCGATTCCTTAGTAGCACTGTGCTCTTCCTTGTATAGAAAATATAATTGACAAGTTAACTGCATAATGTTTACAACGTGTCGAGAGGTAATGTGCAAACTATTTTGAGACCACCCCATAAAACATTTTTAAGCAAAGTGCCAAATTCTGAATTGTATGGTCCAACTCAAAACACCACAATAAAAAAAGAAAAGAAAACCAAAATCAAACAAAGTATCCAAGACAGTGAAAATGTTTTGATGGCCTATCAGTGACCTCCCAAAGCTCTAGTCTAGGCTACAGCTAACAACCCAGGAGCTAGTCTATACATGAATTAGGATTTTTTCATAAGAGACCAATTGCAACTAAAACCATGCACTCGTATTATTTCTGACTGTCATTCTGATAAAACAAATTTGTAAACGTGAGGTGATTCATTTCATTTAGGCTACTTCACTTGAAACGTTAGTGATCAGTATGGATGCTAGGCAGCCAAAAGAATTGATAATGAAGGCACATTTTACTCAACAGTGGAAGGTTTTAACCAAACAATAAATATAACGTTTGGGATACACAGGTAAATGCACATATCTACTTACCACCACATGCTTCCGCAGATTTGATGTGGAAGTTTTGTAGACTGATAGCTCTGTACAGCAGGGCAGGCACATTTTGCATTGCATTATTACGTTATTGCCTCGTTTGCGTTTGAATGCAAAGTACTGGCTGAGATACGGCCAAGGATTTCCCTCGCTGTCCGGCGCATCTGTTCCACGGGAATTCTCTTCTTGGCAATCCTCAACCTCTTCCATGACCTCCTCTATCTCTTGCTCGGCTACCTTGGCACCAGCCATCATCCAACCATACATGTAGGCTAATATGGATATTCCGCGCGCGCCTGTGCCAGTTTCCTTTCAGTTCAGGCCAATTGTTTTTTTTCCCCCGCGTTTAATTTTTTACTCAGTAATGGGCGGTTTTCAAATGTAGCGAAGTAAAATACTTGGTTCGAAATGTACTTGAGTAAAAGTAAATTACCCATTTCAAAAACTACTTAAAAAATTACAAATTACACAAAAAAATCTACTTAATTACAGTAACGTGAGTAAATGTAATTCGTTACTTTCCACCTCTGTTCTAGAGCAACATATGCTCCCATCCAGACGACGTCTCTTTCAGGGAAGACCTTGCATTTTCCAACATGACAATGCCAAACCACATACTGCATCAATTACAGCATCATGGCTGCGTAGAAGAAGGGTCCGGGTACTGAACTGGCCAGCCTGCAGTCCAGATCTTTCACCCATAGAAAACATTTGGTGCATCATAAAACGGAAGATACGGCAAAAAAGACCCAAGACGGTTGAGCAACTAGAATCCTACATTAGACAAGAATGGATTAACATTCCTATCCCTAAACTTGAGTAACTTGTATCCTCAGTCCCCAGATGTTTACAGACTGTTGTAAAGAGAAAAGGGGATGTCTCACAGTGGTAAACATGGCCTTGTCCCAACTTTTTTGAGATGTGTTGTTGTCATGAAATTTAAAATCACCTAATTTTTCTCTTTAAATGATACATTTTCTCAGTTTAAACATTTGATATGTCATCTATGTTCTATTCTGAATAAAATATGGAATTTTGAAACTTCCACATCATTGCATTCCGTTTTTATTTACAATTTGTACTTTGTCCCAACTTTTTTGGAATCGGAGTTGTAAAACAGGGTGCCCACTCACACCTGATTGTCATCCCATTGATTGCAAACACCTGACTCTAATTTCACCTTCAAATTAACTGCTAATCCTAGAGGTTCACATACTTTTGCCACTCACAGATATGCAATATTGGATCATTTTCCTCAATAAATAAATTACCAAGTATAATATTTTTGTCTCATTTGTTTAACTGGCTTCTCTTTAGCTACTTTTAGGACTTGTGTGAAAATCTGATGTTATTTTAGGTCATATTTATGCAGAAATATAGAAAATTTTAAAGGGTTCACAAACTTTCAAGCACCACTGTACATTGGTTAATCTCATCTGCCTATGCAACACTATGTTGTGTTTCACACAGTTATAGAGTAGGTGAATCCATTCTAAACCAGGGTATTTGTGCTATTCTGACATTAGTCAACCATAATAATTATTCATTTACCATGCTTTAATGTTTAATGAAAGAGGTGTGAATGGGTGTAGACAGCTTTAAAGGGTAACTGTACAGCATTTAAATATGATCACTATCAGTAGTACAAGCCCAAGTTGTAATAATGCCCCAAAGTGCAGTCACCTGATTAGCTATTGTAAGTAGCTTTAAGTTCTTAAACATCGTTCAGCACGTCAAGCTTTGTTGCACATGGGCAACCAATATGCCACCCGGGCTGTGGTGTCAAATCATTAATAGCCAGGTACTGGAAGTTAAGTGTAGCCGATGTAAACATACTTGTTAGCTTGGAGTTAGTCAGATGAAAACATTATCTTCAAGTCAATATGGATAGCGGAGAAACCAGATATCTGTATGAACCTCGGGAAAAGGACTATCCACACCTAGGAAATGATTTCAGCAATGCATTATCAAATGATTCTAAGGAAGAAATAGGTGTTGCTTTGCAAGTGCAAAGTCAGGAAAGTGTGGTGTATCTGAACATAAACATCTGAACATAAACAGTGTATGAAGGGTTAATGGTTGACGCAGGTTACATTATCAGTTTAGAATAGACCAATGAGATTGCGTGTGTGGGTCATGTGATGCGGGGGGTCCTACAGGTTGGTGTTCAGTTCAATAAAGTGCTTGCAATGTCTGGACACAGATTGTTCCACGCTCTTTTAATTCTTCATAAATAGAAGATACGACATGGTGTCAGAAGTACTGTGTTTATGACAAAAAGGAAAAGGCACAAGAAAAGACGGTCCATGGCGACAGAGACGGAGGTAGAGACGTTGGTGGATGTTATGTTCCAACCTGAGGAAAATGTTAATGTGCAGCAAAGGGGAGTGAGCATGGTGACTAGCGCACCCACTGCAACATTCAACATTCAGCCACCTGAACCCTTCGATTTCAGCAAGCCGCTCGAATGGACAAAATGGATCCGGAGGTTCAAGAGGTTTTGCCAAGCGAGCAACTTGACTACGAACTTGGAGGAGAATCAGGTTAACACTAATATATTGTATCAGGGACGAAGCCGACGATGTATTGAGAGGGTTAAAGCTGAGTGACGCTGACGTGTAAAAGTATCTCGTCTCGTCTCGTCTTCTTCCGCTTATCCAGGACCGGGTCACGGAGGCAGCAGTCTAAGCATGGAAGCCCAAACTTCCCTTTCCCCAGACACCTCGGCCAGCTCCTCGGGAAGAACACCGAGGCGTTCCCAGGCCAGCCGAGAAACATAGTCCCTCCAGCGTGTCCTGGGTCTTCCCCGGGGCCTCCTCCCGGGGGGACATGCCTGGAACACCTCCCCAGGGAGGCGTCCAGGAGGCATCCGAAAAAGATGCCCGAGCCACCTCAGCTGGTTCCTCTCGATGTGGAGGAGCAGTGGCTCTACTCCGAGCTCCTCCCGAGTGACTATGCTTCTCACCCTATCTCTAAGGGAGCGCCCAGCCACCCTGCGAAGGAAACTCATTTCAGCCGCTTGTATCCACGATCTTGTTCTTTCTGTCATTACCCAAAGCTCATGACCATAGGTGAGAGTCGGAACGTAGATCGACCGGTAAATTGAGAGCTTCGCCTTTTGGCTCAGCTCCTTCTTCACCACGACGGACTGGTAAAGCGACCGCATCACTGCGGAGGCTGCACCGATCCGCCTGTCGATCTCACGCTCCATCCTTCCCTCACTCGTGAACAAGATCCCGAGATACTTAAACTCCTCCACTTGAGGCAGGACTTCTCCACCAACCTGGAGAGGGCAAGCCACCCTTTTCCGGTCGAGAACCATGGCCTCGGACTTGGAGGTGCTGATTCTCATCCCAGCCGCTTCACACTCGACTGCAAACCGCCCCAGTGCATGCTGAAGGTCCTGGTTTGAAGAAGCCAACAGGACATCATCCGCAAAAAGCAGAGATGAAATCCTGTGGTTCCCAAACAGGATTCCTTCCGGCCCCTGGCTGCGCCTAGAAATTCTGTCCATAAAAATTATGAACAGAACCGGTGACAAAGGGCAGCCCTGACGGAGTCCAACATGCACTGGGAACAGGTCTGACTTACTGCCGGCAATGCGAACCAGACTCCTGCTCCGTTCGTACAGGGACTGGACAGCCCTTAGCAAAGAGCCCCGAACCCCATACTCCCGAAGCACCCCCCACAGAATACCACGGGGGACACGGTCGAATGCCTTCTCCAGATCCACAAAGCACATGTGGACTGGTTGGGCAAACTCCCATGAACCCTCGAGCACCCTATGAAGGGTATAGAGCTGGTCCAGTGTTCCGCGACCAGGACGAAAACCGCATTGTTCCTCCTGGATCCGAGGTTCGACTATTGGTCGAATTCTCCTCTCCAGTACCCTGGAGTAAACTTTCCCTGGGAGGCTGAGAAGTGTGATTCCCCTATAATTGGAGCACACTCTCCGGTCCCCTTTCTTAAAAAGAGGGACCACCACCCCAGTCTGCCACTCCAGAGGCACTGTCCCCGACCGCCACGCGATGTTGCAGAGGCGTGTCAACCAAGACAGCCCCACAACATCCAGAGACTTGAGATACTCAGGGCGGATCTCATCCACCCCCGGTGCCTTGCCACCGAGGAGCTTGCAAACCACCTCAGTGACTTTGGCTTGGGTAATGGACGAGTCCACCTCTGAGTCATCAGCCTCAGTCTCCTCAGTGGAAGACATGACGGTGGGATTGAGGAGATCCTCAAAGTATTCCTTCCACTGCCCGACAATGTCCCCAGTCGAGGTCAACAGCTCCCCACCCGCACTGTAAACAGTGTTGGCAGAGTACTGCTTCCCCCTCCTGAGGCGCCGGACAGTTTGCCAGAATTTCTTCGAGGCCGACCGATAGTCCTTCTCCATGGCCTCCCCGAACTCCTCCCAGTTCCGAGTTTTTGCCTCCACAACTGCCCGAGCTGCAGCACGCCTGGCCTGCCGATACCCGTCGGCTGCCTCAGGAGTCCCGGAGGTCAACATGGCCCGATAGGACTCCTTCTTCAGCTTGACGGCATCCCTTACTTCCGGTGTCCACCACCGGGTTCGGGGATTGCCGCCACGACAGGCACCGGAGACCTTGCGGCCACAGCTCCGAACAGCTGCGTCCACAATGGAGGTAGAGAACATGGTCCACTCAGACTCAATGTCCCCCGCCTCCCTCGGAAGCTGGGAAAAGCTCTCCCGGAGGTGGGAGTTAAAGACCTCCCCAACAGAGTGCTCGGCCAGACGTTCCCAGCAGACCCTCACCATACGTTTGGGCCTGCCAGGTCTGTCCAGCTTCCTCCTCCGCCAGCGGATCCAACTCACCACCAGGTGGTGATCAGTTGACAACTCAGCCCCTCTCTTCACCCGAGTGTCCAAGACATAGGGTCGGAGATCAGATGACACGGCTACAAAGTCGATCATCGACCTCCGACCTAAGGTGTCCTGGTGCCACGTGCACTTATGGACACCCCTATGCTCGAACATGGTGTTCGTTATGGACAAACCATGACTAGCACAGAAGTCCAATAACAAAACACCACTCGGGTTCAGATCGGGGAGGCCGTTCCTCCCAACCACGCCCCTCCAGGTGTCACTGTCATCGCCCACGTGAGCATTGAAGTCCCCCAGTAGCACAATGGAGTCCCCAGTCTGAGCACCCCTCAGTACCTCTCCCAGGGACTCCAAGAAGGCCGGATACTCTATACTGCTATTTGGCCCATAGGCACAAACAACAGCAAGAGCCCTCTCCCCAATCCGAAGGCGCAGAGAGGCGACCCTCTCGTTCACTGGGGTAAACTCCAACACATGGCGGCTGAGCTGGGGAGCTATAAGGAAGCCCACACCAGCCCGCCGCCGCTCACCACGGGCGACTCCAGAGAAGTGGAAAGTCCAGCCCCTCTCGAGGAGCTGGGTTCCAGAGCCCAAGCTGTGCATGGAGGTGAGCCCGACTATCTCTAGCCGGTACCTCTCAACCTCCCGCACAAGCTCAGGCTCCTTCCCCCCCAGCGAAGTGACATTCCATGTCCCAACAGCCAGCCGCTGTGTCCGGGGATCAGGTCGTTGAGGCCCCTGCCTTCGACTGCCACCCAATCCACACTGCACCAAACCCCTACTGCTACCTCTGTGGGTGGTGAACCCACAGGAGGTCGGGCCCACGTCACCTCTTCGGGCTGAGCCCGGCCGGGCCCCATGGGCAAAGGCCCGGCCACCAAGCGCTCGCATACGAGCCCCAACCCCGGGCCTGGCTCCAGGGTGGGGCCCCGGCTGCGTCCTACCGGGCGACGTCACGGTCCTGGATTTTTTCTCCATAGGGGTTTTTTGGTGAACTGCTCTTGGTCTGGCCTGTCACCTAGGACCTGTCTGCCTTGGGAAACCCTAACAGGGGCATAATGCCCCTGACAACATAGCTCCTAGGATCATTCAAGCACACAAACCCCTCCACCACAATAAGGTGGCAGTTCTAGGAGGGGGTGTAAAAGTATGATGAAGTAAAAGATGGTGTGGCAGCGGGGGCGTGGTCAAGCGCCGGTCTGTGACAGGAGGGCGGAGTTGGGGAAGGTAAGTGGCAGAATCGCTTCACCTGAGTGTCATTAACCTGTGTTTTGTGTGTGTTCTCCCCAGTAAACCGCCCTACTTAAGGAGGGAAAGGGAGAGCGGAAGGGAGTTTCTTCCCCGGCAGAGCCGACAGTGTGTGTGTGTGTGTGTATGTGTGTCTCTCTGCCTACTTGGTTTAAAACATTGTTAGACTGAAAAGTTCGGCAGTAAAGCCATCTGAAAACCCTTGATCTCTGTCCTGCCGTCCTCTGTGCTCCACCCACACGCTATTCGCGCTACAGTGGTGCCGAAACCCGGGACAAGGTGGAGCATCAGTCCTGCAGCCCCATGGAATCCTCCCCGTTCGCGGACTTGGTCCACGCCCTCGCCACGGCTCAGCAGAGCCAGCACCAGGCACTCGTCACGCTCCGGAAGGAGCAGGAGCTCCGCTTCGAAGCCCTGGTGCTGGCTCAACAGGAAGATCGAGAGGCGTTCCGGCATCTCCTCGCGTCGGCGGGGTCCACCAGCGCCCTGGCCGCGGGCCCGTCTCCCCTCACCTTAACTAAGATGGGCCCGCAGGACGACCCCAAGGCTTTCATCACGTTGTTCGAGCAGGTCGCAGAAGCCTCGGGGTGGCCGGTGGAGCAGCGCGCAGTGCGCCTCCTCCCCCTCCTGACGGGAGAGGCGCAGCTGGCCGCACTACAGCTCCCCGCCGATCGCCGGCTGGCCTACGCCGACCTTCGCAGGGCTGTCCTCCAGCGCGTGGGGCGCACGCCGGAGCAGCAGCGCCAGTGCTTCCGCGCACTGCGGATGGAGGAAGTCAGCAGCCTGTTCGCGTTCGGCCAGCAGCTCCGGGACGCCTGCTGGCGGTGGCTGAGGGCCGAAGATCGTGACGCCGAGGGAATCATCGACCAGGTGGCGCTGGAACAGTTCACCGCCCGCTTACCAGCCCGAACCGTGGAGTGGGTCCAGTGCCACTGCCCGGCGTCACTGGATCAGGCCGTGGGACTGGCGGAGGATCATCTGGCGGCTGTTCCGGCGGCAGGACAACCACCGACATCGTCTTCTCTCTCCTCTCCTCTCTCTCTTTCTCTCCCCCCTCCTCCTGTGTCTCGTCCTCGCCCCATTCCCCCACCACAGAGGCGGGGGCCGGCTCCACCCCAGCCGGCCCGCCGCACCCGTGGTGCCCTCCCGTTTCTCCCTTCTGTGTCTGTCTCTCCCCCCCCTCAGGTGAGTGAGCCTCAGAACACAGCTGCAGAGGGAAGGCCTGGGCCGGTTTGCTGGTGCTGCGGGGAACCGGGCCACCTGCAGCAACAGTGTGCAGCGATGGAGGTGGGGGCGGTGGTGTGGATCCCCGACGCGCCAGAGGCTGCCCTCAATCGGGCCGGAGTGTATCGCATACCGGTAAGTGTACAAGGGGCGACATATCAGGCGTTGGTGGATTCAGGTTGCAATCAGACCTCAATCCGCCAAAGCCTGGTGCAAGACGAGGCATTGGGGGGAGCACAAGGGGTGAAGGTGTTGTGTGTGCACGGGGATATTCACAGCTACCCGTTGGTGTCGGTCCACATATATTTCAGAGGGGCAAAATCAATAGTGAAGGTGGCGGTTAATCCTCGCCTTACCCACTCTTTGATCTTGGGGACTGATTGGCCGGGATTTCGGGGTTTGATGGCACGCCTAGTAAAGAGTGGGTCCTGCCGGTTGACAGGGGAGGGTCCCGGTGTCGCTTTGGCTGGAGCGGCGGTCGCAGAGCCGTCTACGTCATCTCCGCGACAGAGTGAGGAGCCCCCGGCCCCTCCTCTTTCTATTGGGGAATCCCTCACGGATTTCCCACTGGAACAATCGCGAGACGAGACTCTGCGACACGCATTTGACCAAGCGAGAGTAATCGATGGTCAAACGCTCCTGCCGAACACCACCCCGCCCTTCCCCTATTTTTCCATTTTGAAGGATAGGTTATACCGAGTGACGCAGGACACTCAGACGAAAGAGCGGGTCACCCAGTTGTTAATTCCAAAGAGCCGCCGGGAATTGGTATTGAAGGCGTCTCACTTTAATCCCATGGCTGGACACCTCGGGCAGGATAAGACACTCGCCCGGATAATGGCCCGATTCTATTGGCCGGGGATTCGCGGCGACGTCCGTAAGTGGTGTACGGCCTGCCGCGAATGCCAGTTAGTAAATCCAGCGGCCATTCCAAGAGTGCCCTTGCGCCCCCTACCATTAATTGAGACCCCGTTCGAAAGAATTGGGATGGATCTCGTCGGGCCATTAGACCGGTCAACACGTGGGTACCGCTTTATATTGGTTCTGGTGGACTATGCAACGCGATACCCGGAAGCGGTGCCTCTTCGCAATATCTCAGCACGCAGTATTGCAGAGGCCCTCTTCCACGTCATCTCCCGGGTTGGAATCCCAAAAGAGATTCTGACTGACCAGGGCACCTCGTTTATGTCACGAACACTGAGCGAACTGTATGGGCTACTGGGTATTAAGCCGATCCGCACCAGCGTTTATCACCCACAGACGGACGGTTTAGTTGAACGGTTCAATCGCATCCTCAAGAATATTATCAAAAAATTCGTAAGTGAGGACGCACGTAACTGGGATAAGTGGCTCGAACCCTTGCTGTTTGCAGTGCGAGAGGTCCCCCAAGCCTCCACGGGGTTCTCCCCATTTGAATTATTATATGGGCGTAAGCCGCGCGGCATCTTAGATGTACTGCGGGAAAATTGGGAGGAGGGACCTTCACAGAGCAAAAACGAAATTCAGTACGTTATGGATCTGCGTGCAAAACTCCACATGCTCACCCACCTAACTCAGGAGAATTTGCGCCAGGCCCAGGAACGGCAAACCCGCCTGTACAACAAGGGCACGCGCCTTAGAGAGTTCACTCCGGGAGATAAAGGACTCGTCCTGTTGCCCACGTCGAGCTCCAAATTAATCGCCAAGTGGCAAGGACCCTTTGAGGTCACACGGCGAGTCGGGGACGTCGACTATGAGGTTAGGCGAACGGACAGGGAGGGGGCGCTACAGATCTACCACCTCAATCTGTTAAAACTCTGGAAAGAGGAGGTCCCCGTGGCATTGGTGTCAGTAGTTCCGGAGAAGGCGGAGCTGGGGCCGGAGATCCAAAAAGGGACATTGGCATCTCGTACCTCTCCGGTCCCCTGTGGAGACCATCTCTCCCCGACCCAACTCACGGAGGTCGCCCAGTTGCAGGCCGAGTTTTCGGATGTATTCTCGCCCCTGCCCGGTCGCACTAAGCTCATAGAACACCACACAGAGATGCCCCCGGGGGGTGGTAGTGCGCAGCCGTCCTTATAGATTACCCGAACACAAAAAAAAGGTAGTTCGGGAAGAACTTCAGGCCATGCTCGAAATGGGCATCGTCGAGGAGTCCCACAGTGACTGGAGCAGCCCGGTGGTCTTAGTTCCTAAGGCCGACGGCTCGGTCCGGTTCTGTGTGGACTATAGAAAAGTCAACGCGGTGTCTAAATTCGACGCGTACCCGATGCCTCGTATTGATGAGCTGCTCGATCGACTAGGCACGGCTCGCTTTTACTCGACACTGGATTTGACGAAGGGATATTGGCAGATCCCCTTGACTCCATTATCCCAGGAGAAAACGGCCTTTTCCACACTGTTCAGCTTGCACCAGTTCGTCACACTTCCGTTTGGGCTGTTTGGGGCGCCCGCTACATTTCAGCGGCTGATGGACCGGGTCCTCCGGCCCCACGCCACCTACGCGGCTGCTTACCTAGACGACATCATTATTTATAGTAATGACTGGCAGCGGCACCTGCAACACCTGAGGGCCGTCCTTAGGTCGCTGAGGCGGGCGGGGCTCACTGCCAACCCGAAGAAGTGTGCGATTGGGCAGGTGGAAGTACGGTATCTGGGCTTCCACTTGGGTAACGGGCAGGTGCGTCCCCAAATTAATAAGACAGCAGCGATTGCGGCCTGCCTGAGACCCAAGACCAAAAAGGGGGTGAGGCAGTTCCTGGGGCTGGCTGGCTATTATCGTAGGTTTATACCTAATTATTCGGACGTCACCAGCCCGCTGACTGACCTCACTAAAAAGGGGGCGCCAGATCCGGTCCAGTGGACGGAGCAGTGCCAGCGGGCTTTCTCTGAGGTAAAGGCTGCACTGTGTGGGGGGCCACTTTTGCACTCCCCTGACTTCTCTCTCCCTTTTTTGTTACAGACGGATGCGTCGGACAGAGGGCTGGGGGCCGTTTTGTCCCAGCAGGTGGGGGGAGAGGACTGCCCAGTGTTATACATCAGCCGGAAGCTGTCAGTGCGTGAGGGGCGCTACAGCACTATCGAGAAAGAGTGCCTGGCCATCAAGTGGGCAGTCCTCGCCCTCCGTTACTACCTGCTGGGGCGCTCTTTCACCCTCTGTTCGGACCACGCGCCCCTCCAGTGGCTCCACCGCATGAAGGATGCCAACGCGCGGATCACCCATTGGTATCTGGCGCTCCAACCTTTCAACTTCAAGGTGGTCCACAGGCCGGGGGCGCAGATGGTCGTGGCGGACTTCCTCTTCCGTCAAAGGGGGGGGGGGGGGGGGGGGGGGAGTCGGCTGCGGGCCGGACGGGCGCCCGGCCTGAGTCGGGCAGTGGGGGTATGGTCAAGCGCCGGTCTGTGACAGGAGGGCGGAGTTGGGGAAGGTAAGTTGCAGAATCGCTTCACCTGAGTGTCATTAACCTGTGTTTTGTGTGTGTTCTCCCCAGTAAACCGCCCTACTTAAGGAGGGAAAGGGAGAGCGGAAGGGAGTTTCTTCCCCGGCAGAGCCGACAGAGTGTGTGTGTGTGTGTGTGTGTGTGTGTGTGTGTGTGTCTTTCTGCCTACTTGGTTTAAAACATTGTTAGACTGAAAAGTTTGGCAATAAAGCCTTCTGAAAACCCTTGATCTCTGTCCTGCCGTCCTCTGTGCTCCACCCACACACTATTCGCGCTACAGATGGATTTCGTGATTTCTTTATTGTGAAAAAGAACATTGTCTTTGAATGTGCATGCTTCAATATGCGAAAACAAGAAGGTGACGAGACTGTCAATGCATTCGTCACTACCCTACATGCTTTAGCAGAGCATTGTAAATACGGAGACTTACATGATGAACTCATAAGAAATAGGATCGTAGTGGGGCTTGCAGACACCAAACTTTCGGAACGCATGCAGATGGAGGAAAATTTGACTTTGGAAAAAGCCATAGATATGGCAAGACAGTCCAAAAAAAAAAAAAAACAGAGCGCACTTAGGAGTGAAGCCAGCAGTGTGATGCAGATGAAGGCTAGCTCCATAGACAGACTGATAAAGAAAGGACAGAAAAATGAAAAGCAGAGATACACAAACCAGAAAAACAGTGGTGCAAGGCCGCGCCAGCACATGCAAAGCAAAGACAAAGGCATGCACAGCGCCCAGTGCTACAAATGTGGAGGGCCTTCTCACCCCAAAGCGGAGTGTCCCGCAAGCGGTGCAAAATGTCGGGGCTGTGGGGAAAAAAGGCCATTATCAGCGTGTTTGTCGGAACAAGGCTGTAGTAGCATGCATCGAGGAAGAAGAGGAGAAAAGTTTCTTCCTGGGCTCTGTGTCATGTGAGAACACTATGTGGACAGCTGATGTGCAGATTAAAGGGAAAGTGCTTAAATTTAAACTTGACACTGGCGCAGACGTAACTGCCATTTCTGAAAGTGACGTGAAAGACTTGTTCGCTGGGGCACAAATGCCTGTTCTCCACAAGCCAGAGAAACCCTTGCTGGGTCCAGGAAAGATTCAGTTAGAGGTAGAAGGCTTTGCTAAAATGCAGCTTACTTACAAATCCAAGCAGACTGAGGAGAAAGTCTACATGGTCAAAAACCTGAGCACACCTTTGCTCGGGCTACCAGCCATTACTGCCCTGGGCCTACTCATTCGAGTCGACAGCGTCACAATGGACTCTTTAAAGGCAGCCTACCCAAAACTGTGCAAGGGCCTAGGTGACATCCAATGACTATACCACATCAAGCTCAAGCCAAACGCTGTGCCATTCTCTTTAAAAACGCCATGGAGAATTCCCCTGCCTCTGATGGGAAAGGTGAAAGAGGAGCTCCAACGGATGGAAGAGATGGGGGTCATCAGGCGTGTCGAAGAGCCTACGGAATGGTGCGCTGGCATTGTTGTCGTACCAAAGAAGAACAGCCAGCGACTACGCCTGTGTGTGGACTTCACTGGCTTGAACCAGTATGTGTGTCACGAAAAGTATGTTCTGCCATCAGTCGACCAGAGTCTAGGAATGCTAGCTGGAGCCAGAGTATTCAGTAAACTAGACGCAAACATGGGATTCTAGCAGATTCCTTTAGCTGAGGAGTCAGCTAAATACACTATATTCATAATACCCTTCGGACGGTTCCACTTCCAGCGTCTTCCGTTTGGAATCAACTCTGCGCCTGAACACTTCCAGCGTGTCATGGCAGAGGTCACAGATGGACTGGATGGTGTGGTCTGCCACATCAATGACCTGCTGGTGTGGGGAAAAGACCAAGAACAGCATGACGCTCGTCTCCATGCCCTGCTGCAAAAGCTCGAGCAAGCGGGGTGACCTTGAACATGGACAAGTGTGAGCTCTCCAGGAGTGAGGTGGTCTTCCTCGGGCACGTCATCACCGCGTCAGGCATCAGACCCGATCCAGAGAAGACAAAGGTCATCAGGGACATGAAAGAGCCTACAAACGTGAGCGAGTTAAGGAGCTTCCTGGGGATGGTAAACCAGATGGGAAAATTCATACCCCAGCTGGCCGAGAAAGACAAAGCTCTTAGCGACCTTCTCTCAAAGAAGAACTGTTGGCTGTGGGGTGCTGACCAGGCGGCAACATTCAAAGTGCTGAAAGAAGCACTATCTTCTCCACCGGTCCTGGCCATGTATGACGCGAGCAGGGACACAAAAGGATCGGCAGATGCTTCATCTTATGGACTGGGAGGCGTGCTCCTCCAGAGATGGGACAGTGAATGGAGGCCGGTAGCTTACACATCCCGCTCACTCTCACCCACTGAACAGCGCTACGCGCAAGTCAAAAAGGAGGCCCTGGGTCTAACCTGGGCATGTGAATGCTTCCGGGACTTCTTGTTAGGAAAGCACTTCTGCCTAGAGACTGACCATAAGCCACTCCTTTCCCTACTAGGCGCACAAGCACTCGACCTGTTGCCACCAAGGATACAGCGCTTTCGAATGAGACTCATGCGCTACTCCTATGACATCATGCATGTTCCTGGAAAGACACTCTGGACTGCCGACACGTTGTCACGTTCACCCGTACAAGCGCAAATGACTGCAAATGACACAGAACTGATGGAGAGCACCAACATTTACATGGACTGCATTGTCAACAACTTATCTGTCAGTCCCACGTTCATGGACACACTCAAAGCACAGCTGGAGGCTGACAGTGTATGCTCTCGTGTCATGAAAATGTGTGCAGATGGATGGCCAGAGCACGCAACGCAGAAACGACTGTTGAAACACTTTTGGCCTGAGCGGGCTACACTCACAGTGCAAGATGGACTTTTGCTGAAAGACACACGTCTAGTCATTCCAGCAACAATGCGAAATGACGTGATGGACAGACTGCACGAGGGCCATCAAGGCGTCGTTAAGTGCAAAGCACGCGCCCGTCAATCTGTGTGGTGGCCTGGACTCGGACAGCAGATCACTGAGATGGCGCTGAGATGCAGAACGTGTCCACAAGAGCGCCACAACCACAGTGAGCCACTCTTGCCATTAGACTGCCCCGAGCGCCCATGGCAAAAGCTGGGGGCCGACCCATTTGAACTGGGGGGGAAAACATACTTACTTGTCGTCGATTACCTCTCCAGGTACGTCGAAATTGCTCTGCTAACACACACAAAGTGCAATGACGTAATCAACCATCTGAAATCAATGTTTGCAAGGCACGGCATCCCGGAGTGCTTAGTGTCTGACAACGGCCCTCAATTCTCTGGGCAAGCGTTCGCTTCCTTCGCCACAGCTTATGCATTCAAACACCTTACCAGTAGCCCCAAATTCCCGCAAAGCAACGGCGAGGCTGAGCGAGCCGTTCAGACCATTAAGAATCTTCTGAAAAAGGCGACTGACCCGTACATGGCTCTTCTTGCATACAGGGCCACACCTCTTCAGAATGGATACAGCCCGGCCCAGTTACTCATGGGTCGACGTCTCCGCACCACGGTGCCGACTCATCCCTCTGAGCTACGCCCTGCACTGCCCGACCGCAGCATGCTGGTCCAGAAAGAAAGGGAGAAGAGGATGTCAGATGCTGCAAACTACAACAGGCGACATGGTGCAAAACCACTCAGTAGCCTGTCATCAGGTCAGGAGGTGTGGATAACTGACAGCAAAACATCAGGGACAGTGATCCAGAATCACATCTCGCCGAGATCTTACCTTGTGGATGCGTCACATGGGGTGGTAAGACGCAACCGCCTGCAGTTGATACCACTCCAGTCTCCATCACAGGATGAGGCTGGACAGCAGCTACAGGAGCCACTGCCGGTCCTAGAGCAGGGTCGCACACCACCTGCTTTGGGGTCTCCTGTTCCCGCTCCAGAGGTTTCCACTCCCAAAACCAGGTCCGGGAGAGCCATCAAACAACCCACTAGACTGGACTTATGAGTGGGAGAGAAAAAAAGAAAAAAAAAAGAAAAAAAAAACTTGAAAAAAAAACACTATGTGAAAAAAAGAGAAAAAAAAGATTGTCAAATGTTCATGCTGAAATGAAAATGTTGCTTCGAAGTGTAACAGTTTTACAGAAGAGATATGTAAATACAGAAAAGTTTAAGTTTGAAAATATGATTTAAGAAGTCAAGAAATAGAAACAGTAATAGAAGAATAACTGGGCTGCCAACTCTCACGCAATGAGAGTGAGACACACGCATTTGATTGTCTTCACACGCTCACACGCCATACCTCCGATTTCTCATGCTAGAAAAAAATCTAGTTTATCTATCTGATCTAGGCTACCCATTGCGTCGCACCAACCACTTGCGATCGATCAATTACACCTTAGAGCCAATTTATGCTGACAACCCAGTCCTCGCAGATGGCGTCGCAGATGGTGTCTGCAAAGCCCCCCCCTTCGCAGATGCTCTGCGCGCACCTCCCAAAAATTGTGACCACCGCAGACAACCTCGCAGAGAGCGTCACAGACAAGAGGGCTCTGATTGGTCCACTCTACATCTGCTGTACACGCACTTCCGCTTCCCTACTTTCCCGGTTTGTTTTGTTTTCACGACCGCCATTTTTAAAAACACGAGCGAAGATGGAGCAGCACGAAGAGTGGTTGATCAAGGAAGTGAGGAAGTACGTACATCTATACGACTCCAGTTCTAGTCGTTATCAGTAACCGGAGGATAAACACTCCACTAACCACACCCACCAACTACTCCTAGCGATTTCGCGACTTCGCACCCCCTTGCGTTGTGGCGGTGAATAACATCGCGCACGCCTATTACTCCCCGCTCAACGATAAGTTACAACTGTCTGCGAAAAGCTATCTGCGAAAGCCTTGTCGCAAGAGCATGCAGAGGCCCTTACGCACGGCTAAACAGGTGGAGAGGTGTTCCCTCTGTACACACTCCCCTATGGTAGGTGGCGCATCTAATGATGCTGCACTCGCCAGAAGTTGGATAATTGCCTACCGTCAATTTAGAGGAAGAGGAGAGAGAAGAAGGTATCCGAGTTGAAGACGGGTGTCTCAGACAGGTTTGTACATATGTACGCCAATGTGTGGTGTTACTGGCGTAATTATGAACTTTATAAAGTTTCTTAATCATTTTAGCCTACAAGTGTTGTGAAAATATTTAATGCCATATTGAGAGCTGTGGGCGGCACGGTGGTGTAGTGGTTAGTGCTGTTGCCTCACAGCAAGAAGGTCCTGGGTTCAAGCCCCGGGGCCGGCGAGGGCCTTTCTGTGTGGAGTTTGCATGTTCTCCCCGTGTCCGCGTGGGTTTCCTCCAGGTGCTCCGGTTTCCCCCACAGTCCAAAGACATGCAGGTTAGGTTAACCGGTGACTCTAAATTGACCGTAGGTGTGAATGTGAGTGTGAATGGTTGTCTGTGTCTATGTGTCAGCCCTGTGATGACCTGGCAACTTGTCCAGGGTGTGCCCCGCCTTTCACCCGTGGTCAGCTGGGATGGGCTCCAGCTTGCCTGCGACCCTGTAGAGGGATAAAGCGGCTAGAGATAATGAGATGAGATTGAGAGCTGTGTACTAGGCATGCTAAATTATAGGCTTACTGCCATGCCACAGCCTTTATCTTCCCAAACAAGCAGCACGGGAGAGCACCTCCTTAGCACACGTTTATTAAGGCGCATTTTTAGTTTGTTTACTGTATGTTATCATACTTTATGACTTTATTTGAAGCCATACTGGAAATGTTGTAAAATAAAGCAAGTAAGAGATATTACAAATGCAAGAAGAGCCATTAGCCACCATACCTATTGTTTATTTACAGGGTATTTATTTTTAATTATTTATGATGTATGTAACTGCTCAGTTAAAGTAAATAAAGCATGGTCACCTGTAATATCAAAGAACTGGAACTTGTGAATAATAATAAAAAAAAGACAGAGAACAATATACTGAGGAGACAGGGTTTCAAAAAGAGGGCAAGACAGGTAGAGAATATTTGTCAGATAACAGGCCCTGACGAATGCTCTATTACTAATAAGAAACATAGATAAGAAATAAATTAATAAGAAATATATTAATATAGCTTATTTAAGTATGACCAAAATTTTTAAGCCCAACTTTGTGTGGACATTCCCACCTATGGCCAAGGTTCAGCTTTTTGTGTTTCAATACTGTTCAAACTTAATCATTTTAATGTTTCTTGTAGCACATGCACATTTTGCTTACTGTTTAAGCATTTTATTTGTTCTTTTGCTGTTGATATTTTTCCCCATGCCAATCTTCTGCTGAACCCAGTGGTGGGGAAAGCCCTTAAATGCATAATGAATAGTCAGTGAGGGACAATCTTATTTTTTGCAACAGTTATTAAAAACTTAACATTTAGTTTCAATTCAGAAGGTGTTTAGGCTTAGCTGATGGAGAACGTAGTTGTGGTGACCATGAAGGAGTAAGATCACTGCGCACCCAACGTACAACCCGGAAGTCGAATGTGCGTACCACGCACGAAATCTGAGGCTGCTCGGATGTACGGCTGTCACTTCATTCATACAGCCAATGCACCTTCAAACATGCACTAATCGTACTGACCGTGCTTTCCATGTAGGTTTCGTATGAAGGTTGCAAGAACTGTGCACGATCTGTATGTTGTGCATACCAACGGCGTTCGTTTGTCGCACTGCGGCGATTGGAGAGGGTTATATATATTTCGGCATACTTTGGTTTCTCACTGTGAAAATGGCAATCCCTCCGCAAAGTCTCAAACTGCTGGCCACTGTCGTGGTCTTCATCCTCTTCCTCACTGCTCCTTGTCCTCTCTCTCTCCTCCCTCTCTGCCGCCGTCTCTCTCTCCTCCGTCTCCGACACTTTTTCTATCCTCCTCTTCCCTTTTGCCTTTGGCATATTGAATTGAAGCGATGCAATGAAATGAAATGAAATTAAATTGGGTTTTCTCTCAGTCAAAGCCTATGTGTACAAATGGCCGTAGGCACCCCTGCAGCTTTATATACCCGAGTTTTCGTGCGATTGACGCCATCTCGCCGTACGGCCAATGCATGGCCGACTTACTTGACACGCATGGATGACATACGAAATATCTGAACGTGCGTTGGCCGCACTAATTACGTATGTGGGGCGCACGACACACATACGGAGTCCGCAAGTGCGACTTACGAAAAAAATTGACATTTTGCCCAAACCTGACACCAGCAAATCGTACGAAAGACGCACGTCGGCCGTACGGAAGACACACGAGGCCGTAAGTTTGTCTTGCAACCTGAATAAAACGTAAGCACCCGTAGAGTTTGTTTGACATGACAAAGAACCTCTGCGGCTGGTCTGCAGCCAGTCTACGGCTCGAAAATCAGCACGTCACACGCGCGCCCTCCGTGCGTTTCTTTGCGTTTTTTGCACGTAGACCGGCCGTAGGAGCACGTACGGCCGGTTGTGACCGAGGCATTATCTTGGTCAGGGTCACAGTGGATCTGGAGACCATCCTGGGACCACTGGGCATGAGGTGGGAATATACCGTGGATGGGATAACAGGCAACGTTCACGCAGACATTCGTACACCTTGGCGTAAGTAGCATGCTTTTGTCTGATGTCTCCTCCAAAATCTGTTTACTGAAGGTGGCACTATTGGGTGTGTTAAGCTCCTGGTGATATTGCCCTGAGATTCACTGAAATATACAAGTGCCTTCACAAAAACAAGATCACATACAACATTAGTATTTCCAGACCAAATTATTTTATACCTGTTACAGTATCTACCTCCTCCACAGGACCATTTTGGTTCAGGACATCTCTGAAGGGTGAGAAAGAGATGCTCAAGTTAAGACCCAGCATGAAGTTGTGCACTTTCCCCGCTCTGCCGTCACGTGTGTTAAACAGGGCGGAGTTGGTGAACAGCGAGGTGACGATGTGCTGCATCCAGCTGGCCTGTGCTTGCTGATAGTCATTCTGCATGCTAACTAAAGAGCAATCACAAAGACATGGAGAGAAAATGTTTAGAACCTGCACTGAAAAAGTATATTGAATTGACCTAATTCAAATGTGTAGATCGGTTCCATGTGAATGACCTGAGTTGCATTAACACAGTTTGTTTTCATTCAGTCAACATTTGATCATGTATTTTCAAAAACCTGGAATAAAAATCGATCACTGCACACTCACCTGAGCTCAGGATTGAACCCAGGATCTTGTGCTGTGAGGAAGCTATGTTACCAACTGCTGCACATGTGTCAAACAGATCAACTTAATATTCTACTCCAGGGTTTCCCAAAGTGTGGTGCGCGCACCCCCCACTAGGGGGAGCGCAAGATAAAAAAAAAATGTAATGGCGATTTTTAACTCTTCTTCTACGCCGTAACGGTTCTGCAGTAGTTTGTGGCTTCATTCATTCATGATGCTCACCTGGTTGAAATCGGCAAAACTAAATGCCGATCGGCAACTAAACATCGGCAAAGACTGGGAGATGTTGAGAAAGATTTGAGGCTGAGACTGTCTTCAATTACCCCAAACATCGGACAGCTTTGTGCCAAGATGCAGACCCATCCGTCGCATTAATATTGGTATGTATTTGGCCAAATGGCATTGATCTTGCTAAAAATATATACTGCTACTGAAAATAGGATCTATATAGCCTACTGACCCACCCACCGTCTGTCTGTCTGTCTTTCTCTCTCGCTGCAGACTGAGCCGCCAGCGCTGCACTTCACAATCAGATGGATCCTCTTCTTTGTCTGTTCCTGATATGCTCCTTAATTGTTGTATCTCTTTAAAATGCATATGTTCATAATTATCATTGCGATTTTTACTGTTATTATATGTTAACTTTTTTTGCAAATTAAATTCATTCTCAATTCATTTTCATAACCTTGTAATGACTGGGTTGTGTTGCTAGTGTTTTAAACACGGATGAAAATCATATTTTCCCCATATCTGGCTGGTAGACTACATGCCTCGATGTGATCTCCCTTTGTAATGAATTTGCGCATTTACCGTGTTGCAACGTTTTAAAGCTGTTACATTTCAATCAAATTCTATCTAATTCAAATACGAGAGCACATAATATGTTAATGTGATTCGATGTTCTCATTCGAGCACGACGTGCTGCCTTTGTAAGAAAGCTTTGGTGTTTTTTTTTTTTTTTTTTTACTTTTGTGGTTTCCTGCAGGTATGGCAAACGATGTTTATCATTTTAGCATGATTAAAGATGCTGCCTTTATAAGAAAGCGTGTGTTTTTTGAAACTGAGGAACTGGGGGTGCGTCAACCTGGTTGGAGTATAGAAGGGGGTGCGCGGCCAAAAAGACTTTTCTTCTTGTCAGTGCCAACATCCTCACAAGATTTTAAAATGTAACTGGATTACATTAATACTATGTGAATTGCTTACACTCACTCAACATAATTCAAACTAATAATCAAATCCATGTTTAAATCACATTTAGCATAAGCAATGAAATCATGTTTCGATAAGAATTGACATTTTTATGTAAGCTATGTGTAATATTTTCTCTCCCTTTTTTTTCATGTGGTGAAAGAACAAACCACAGTAAAAAGCAGTTTCTAATGTGCCTGTGCATTGTGGATAACGTAGTTTCTCACCTTTGCGTGACTCTTCATCAGTGTCTAAGCTGTCTTCTCCCATAATATGCTCAGGTTTTATATGTCCTGCGAGACAAATACATATTCACGGCCACTGATTAGTCACATACTCTTGCCTTATTAAGGAGGGCCTAACGAGAGCTCCTTGCTTTAACTGCAAAATAAAACTTAAAAAAAATATTTCATCCTGCAAAAAATACTAGCTCCCTCTTTGAAGTCTCTCTGCAAAAATGTACTATAATTGTACAAGATCCACTGCAACCATGACCAGGATAAAGCTCCTACAGAAGATTATTTATTTATATATCACAGTTAGGTCCATACATATTTGGACAGAGGCAACATTTTTCTAATTTTGGTTCTGTACATTACCACAATGAATTGTGAACAAAACAATTCAGATGCAGTTGAAGTTCAGACTTTCAGCTTTAATTCAGTGGGTTGAACAAAATAATTGCATGAAAATGTGAGGAACTAAAGCATTTTTTTAAACACAATCCCTTCATTTCAGGGGCTCAAAAGTAATTGGACAAATTAAATAATTGTAAATAAAATGTTAATTTCTAATACTTGGTTGAAAACCCTTTGTTGGCAATGACTGCCTGAAGTCTTGAACTCATGGACATCACCAGACGCTGTGTTTCCTCCTATTTAATGCTCTGCCAGGCCTTTACTGCAGCCGTTTTCAGTTGCTGTTTGTTTGTGGGCCTTTCTGTCTGAAGTTTACTTTTTAACAAGTGAAATGCATGCTCAATTGGGTTGAGATCAGGTGACTGACTTGGCCATTCAAGAATATTCCACTTCTTTGCTTTGGCTTTGTTTTTGGTTATTGTCCATCTATATTATGAAACGCCGACCAATCAGTTTGGCTGGATTTGAGCACACAGTATGTCTCTGAATACCTCAGAATTCATCCGGCTGCTTCTGTCCTGTGTCACATCATCAATAAACACTAGTGACCCAGTGCCACTGGCAGCCATGCATGCCCAAGCCATCACACTGCCTCCACCGTGTTTTACAGATGATGTGGTATGCTTTGGATCATGAGCTGTACCACGCCTTCACCATACTTTTTTTCTTTCCATCATTCTGGTAGAGGTTGATCTTGGGTTCATCTGTCCAAAGAATGTTCTTCCAGAACTGTGCTGGCTTTTTTATATGTTTTTTAGCAAAGTCCAATCTAGCCTTTTTATTCTTGAGGCTTATGAGTGGCTTGCACCGTGCAGTAAACCCTCTGTATTTACTTTCATGCAGTCTTCTCTTTATGGTAGATTTGGATATTGATACACCTACCTCCTGGAGAGTGTTGTTCACTTGGTTGGCTGTTGTGAAGGGGTTTCTCTTCACCATGGAAATTATTCTGCGATCATCCACCACTGTTGTCTTCTGTGAGTGTCCAGGTCTTTTTGCATTGATGAGTTCACCAGTGCTTTCTTTCTTTCTCAGGATGTACCTAACTGTAGATTTTGCCACTTCTAATATTGTAGCAATTTCTCAGATGGGTTTTTTCTGTTTTCGCAGCTTAAGGATGGCTTGTTTCACCTGCATGGAGAGCTCCTTTGACCACATGTTTTCTTCACAGCAAAATCTTCTAAATGCAAGCACCACACCTCAAATCAACTCCAGGCCTTTTATCTGCTTAATTGAGAGTGACATAACGAAGGAATTGCCCGCACCTGCCCATGAAACAGCCTTTGAGTCAATTGTCCAATTACTTTTCGTCCCTTTAAAAACAGGGTATCACATGTTAAGGAGCTGAAACTCCTAAACCCTTCATCCAATTTTAATGTGGATACCCTCAAATGAAAGCTGAAAGTCTGGACTTTATTATGTCCATTATATAACTATAACTTGAATATGTTTCAGTAAACAGGTAAAAAAACAAAATTTGTGTCAGTGTCCAAATATATATGGACCTAACTGTGTGTGTGTGTGTGTGTGTGTGTGTGTGTGTGTGTGTGTGAGTAAACTTATTACACTTTCAAGATACTGTTTGTACTCTAGCCACATACAACCCCAATTCCAAAAAAGTCGGGACGCTGTGTAAACTGGAAATAAAAACATAATACTATAATTTGCAAATCATCAATACCCTATATTTTTTTTTTAGATTTTTTGGGGGGCTTTTTTCACCTTTATTTGGATAGGGCAGTGTAGAGACAGGAAATGAGCGGGAGCACGGGTGATTGCTCTAAGACAACGAGGGAGGCTCAGCCTCCTCTAAAAATGCCCTTATAACTTTAATGTGTGCGTGAGTTTCTCCCCCTCGTAACAGCGCGACGCAGCCTCAGTAGGCTTCAATGGCATTGAAAGCGCAGAGCTCCCAACTCAAAATGCAAGACGATTATTGGACAAATACTGCGAAAATGCCCGCCTACGGACTCCCAGCCTCAGTGGACTTCAGTGGCATTGGGGAGCTCTGCGCTTTTCAATCTCAAAATGCAAGACGATTATTGGACAAATACTGCGAAAACGCCCGCCCACGGACTCCGAGCCTCACATGGGAGGGACATGGCAGTTTCCGCGAGGAGACTGGTGATTGGTGAAAGCGGCCGGATATTTTCTTTGATTGACAGCTCGTTTCAACTATAGACATGCAGCGGTACAGTGTTGCCAGATTGGGGGTTTCCCGCTCAATTGAGCGGTTTCAAGTGCATATTGGCGGGTTTTGAACATATTTTGGGCTGGATAACGTCAGCAGTATCTGGCAACATCAGTTCAGTCCCATGCGGATTCGCAAGTGCTGTATTGTAAGAGATCAGCTTACATTTCGATTTCATTCATTACATACGGTTTCTACCAGCTTTTTTAGTTTGTATACATTTTCATTGTAAATAAAGTGTAAATATAGTGTTGTCAAGTTTGCTATCTTAGTTCCAGAAACTTCGTTTATTTGAGTGACTGAACTTGAGGGGGCTAGTCAGCTAGCAAGAAAGCTGTGCACGGATGCCAAGCATTGCTGATTTAATTTTGGCGAAGCCATTTGCCAGTCTTCCTTTTGAGGAAATAATTAAAATTAAAGAGCAGGGTAGACCAATGCCTCAAATTGACTTGGTGAAAAAGGTAGGGAATAATACTCGTTCCTTTCAGCTCTCCTGGTACGAGAAAGTGAATTGGCTAACAGCAAGTGACCCAGGGTGCCAGGGTGAAATTGGTAAGGGGGCCAGATTTTTTTCAAGTGGGACCTTGGGGGCCGAATTACACTTTTGGCCTGAAAAGACCAGACACTAACTCAACAAAAGGACATTATTTTATATGATTTTTGAAGGCCTATACGCCCAAAAGGAATTGTAAAGCTATAGCCTCAAAATGAGGCACACAATAACATGGCAGACAAAAGCAATTTACCCTCTGAAAATGTAACAGTCTAAGCATGCAAGTAGCCTACATTTATAAAAAAAAAAAAAAATGCTACAGAAATGGACTAAGACACAAATAACACAAGTGTAAACTGTAAATGACTTAGATCAGATTTATTGATCTTGCACATCAAAAACATGTCAATGCATAGGCCTAATTAGGCCAATTAAAACGACTGGCAAGTAGGCCTAAACGAGTCAAAAGAAAGAAGTGCCAGGGTAAATAATTCCACCAATAGGTCAAGTGACTAAATATCCAGTAGCATTAGTTTAAAAGAGCCAAATATGACTGAACATACCAATAAAAACAAACTACAGATGGCACATTAACTTTGCTGGTCAAGTCCCACATATATTTCCACACACCCATCCTGTTTATTCCCCCTCAAGCACACAGCACAAGGTTACATGGGGGAGAAATACCAGCTGCATTTTACATGTGGAAGCCAGAAGTCTTTTACTTTTTACCAGCTTGTCGACATTGGGGGACAGACTCTGGGCAGTTGCCATTTTCATGACATCGTTGAGATGTCCATGGGTCAGACGACTACACAGTTTCGATTTATTAATATTCATTACTGAAAATGCCTGTTCACATAAATATGTTGTCCCGAACATACAGAGTATTTTACCGGCAAAGGCCATGATAATTGGGTACTCTGGTGGCAATGACTGATAGAAAAATTGGATTCCAACAGATGCGTATTTATCCTTGACGAATGCACCCTCCGAAAATGGCTTGGACACTTTTGCGATCTCCCACGCGATGATGTAGCTCGCCTTCACTGCCCCTAACATGAAATAAAATGTACAACCAAGATTGGATTGGATTGGATTGGATTAACTTTAATACTCCCCAAAGGGGAAACTCAGTGCCACCATCAACATACAAGACACAACACAACATGAAGCAAGACATTAAAACAGGTACAGGACAAAAGATATAGCAGAGAGCAACATAGAGAAGCAGACCATGGCAATGGACCACCACCATGTGCAACATACAGCAGTATAAGCAAGGAAGAAAACAAGCATCAACAGTTAATGGCAATGGATCACCAACATGTGCAACACAGTATAAAAAGTATAAAAAGAACCATGCATACACATACATGCACATACACACACATGCCTAAGTAAATAAATAAATAATAGTGAGTCAATAAAAACAACACTATATCAAAGGTGCTTATTAAAAAACCTAACTGCAGAAGGTACAAAAGATCTCCTGAATCTCTCAGTTGAGCAGCTGGGGAAGAGGAGTCGCTGACTCCTACCACTTCTTACAAAGAAACTATGAAGAGGATGATCCTCTTCTGCCACAATCCTTTTCATTTTTCTCATGGTTCTCTGTTCAATTACTACTTCTAGAGAACTGGGGCTGAGACCAATAATTGAGCCTGCTTTTCTGATCAGCTTGTTGAACCTGTTCCTGTCCTCCCCTGACAAACAGCTACCCCAGCACACCACCGCATAAAAGAGGACACTGCCCAGAATCCCATTATAAAAAGTGTTTAAGATGGGCCTACTAATACTAAAAGACCTGAGTTTACTTAGGAAGAACATTCTAGACTGAGATTTTTTGAACGTGTTGCTACTGTGTACCTTCCAGTCCAGTTTGCTGTCCACATGTACACCCAAAGATATTGAGACACCCCTCTTTGAAAACAGCCACATTTAACATTAAAGGAGAACTGAAGATGATGTATGATATTAAAATGAACCTTCATGTGTCTCTCGAGACTTTGAGAAAGCTGCTTGCTGTTTTTAAAGGTTTGAGGCAAGCTCATTTAGCTTTTCAGTCCTGCGTTGCCCGGTGAATTGGCTGTATTTGTCGGCGTGGGTCTCGTAATGTCTTTTGACATTGTATTCCTTCGGTACAGCCACTTGTTGCGAACAAATCAGACAAACAGGTTTTCCCCCTACTTCCCAGAAAAAGTATTTCTCTCTCCATTTTTCCTGAAAGATGCAACCCTCAGAATCAACTTTTCTCTTTTTAGACTGTTGTTGCTTGTGAACGAGCAACAACTAGCCTACTCTGCATTAAATCCGGGTCATTGCACCTGCGCGTGCTGCAGCAGGCAGAGAGCAGCTAAAAACGAACGGATGGATTACACGAAAATGGAATCAAATTGAAACATTAGATTTAAAATCATTACAAAAAAAAACACAACATTCGATTTTTATTAATTTATTATTTAAAAAAAAAAAGTCTCATGAACCACCGGGCCGGATGTGATGACCAATCGGGCCGTATCCAGCCCGCGGGCCGTTACCATGGCACCCCAAATGGGCTGGTGGGTTGTTCCAGGCTTCTTGGAGAACTTGCTAGGAGCCATTTTAAGAGACTGGTGGTGTTCAATATCGGTTTGCATTTTCTTTAGTAATTAAAAGTTTGGCCTGTATAGAACATCCCCCTGTCTGGTATTGTAATGCACTAAAATGAACATTTGCACACAAATGCACAATTGCCACTTTGCACCCATCTTTGTCTTCTCATTTATGCTGTTTATTATACTTGGATAGCTAAATGTTGAGATAGCAAATGTCTACTTAGATTGCTGGAGATAGTTATTTATATACCTTAATTTATAATCTATTTTCTCTATAAATGCACCATGGGGAGCCTGAGGGAAACAATATTTCAAATGCACTGTATACTTGTATATGGATGTATTGACAAAGCCCTCTTCGATCTTATGCTCCATTCCATTTAGTGTTCATCATTTTCTGAATGAAATTCTAATTAAGCAACTGTAATTTGAAACTGTTAATATTGGATGAGTAAAGTTTTTTTTTGCTTGAAGATTTTTGTTTTCTGAGAAGTTCCCCCCCCGTCACACTTGTTACAAGTAACCTGCTCCATAAGCGGTCAAGGGAAATGGAAGAACAAGAGAAGAGGTAAAGGTCAGTGAAGCTGCATTCTTACTTGTGTAATTGATTTGGTATTATTTAAAAAAAAAAAATTGTGTCATTTACAAAATTTGCATTTGGTTCTCTCAATTAATGAAAATAAAACCTTACATACAGTCATTTTTCTACTTGACCATCTGCTAAAGCAGACAAACTGATGTACTCTGCCTCTGTGACCCTAGGGTTAGGGCCCATACCTTCCGTGATGTCAAATTCCATTCTTTCTTCTATGTACTTTTTACTTCTCCACTTACACGTGGGTAGTAATGGTTGAAGAAGTCTTTTGAAAGGCCCAGTCCACTGTCATACATGGAAAACTCCTCCCTTGTCATCCCAAGATATCCGCTCATTCCCTGACTCATAGAAGCCATTTCAATCTGATTTCTGGTTTGCCCTCTATTGATGACGTAACCAGCACCTCCTGCAGCTCCAAGGGCAGCAACTCCACTCGCTGCACTGTCGATGGCCCAAAAGCCACCTGGCATCATTCTAGGACCATCAGTGTCACTCAGGAAGAAGGGCACATCCTGTCAAATTCAGAATTAAATTGATTTGAATAGCAGAGGTTACATGGATGTTTTGTATCACAGCTGGATTTCAGCCATTGCATGAATGCTACCATTACGAAACTAGGATTAAATGGTAATTTATTTTGATATCCAATTTAAATGTTCTACAAAACTGTTAACAAACCATCTGTAGACTGTCATAAAACAGCTCCCCAACTAATACTAAATAATAACAATTTAAGTATTCAAAATGTTTTGTAGATTACCGATAAATCCTTTTGATTTCACTTTTTTGGACAGTCCAGTTTATAGCTTGTGATGTTTAGATGATCATTTATAGATGATCAACTCATTCTATCACAGTTTCAAATTCAGATAATGTGAACTCTACTGTTTCACTTAATGGCATATTGAAAGGTAACCAAACATAATTTGGCTCTTTGTAGAGAAGCAGTTTATAGGCTGGTTGATGGCAGACTACATATTCACTGTCCACTTTATTAGGAACACCTGTACACCTGCTCATTTATGCAGTTATTCAATCAGCCAATCATGTGGGAGCAGCATAATGCATAAAATAATGTACATACGGGTCAAGAGCTTCAGTTAATATCTATATCAAACACGAGAATAGAGAAAAATGTGATCTCTGAGACATCATCCATGGCAAGGTTGCTGGTGCTCAGGGGCGGAGCTAAAGGGGGACGGGGCCATTGCCTCTGGGCCTTGGGCCCTCCCCCTAGCCATACAGGGCCCCACCCTTTGACATTCAGGCCCTCCCAATAAATGTGCCTTACGCAATTTCATTGGAAATTCCTCCTTGAAACCTACAAGTTTTCACATGATTACAGATTAATTGACACATACATATATAATTTTTGCTACACATTCTTATCATGGTTAAAAAAAAAAAAAAAAAAAAAACCCTGTGAAATCAGGATAGTTGAGGCTTTTCTTGGATTCGAGATAACTGTGAACGCATCCGCTTCTGAACTGGAGGGCTGAATTATTAGCTGCATTGAAGGGAATGGCTTAGATCTTTCCAGATGCCGTGGACAGGGTTATGACGGCGCAGCGAACATGAGCGGAATTTATTCCGGTGTTCAAGCGAGAAAAGCAGAGCCCCTTGCTTTGCACGTGCACTGTGCGGCTCATTGTCTGAATTTGGTACTGAATGATTCTGTCAAAACTATCCCAGAGGTTAGACAGTTTTATGAATGTGGTTGAACAACTGTACAACTTTTTTGCCAACAGTGTTAAGAGATGGGCATTACTTGGCGAGACTTATTGAGCCCAGAGAGCAGGGACATAACCTTGAAACGCCTCTGCCCAACCTGCTGGTCCTCCCGCTACGATGCGCTTGTTGCGTTAAAGTACAGATATGGAGACGTCATTAAAGCTCTCGACAAGCTCTCACTTACAAGCAAGAAAATGAATGAACGAGATGAGGCAGATGCACTTAAAAAGGCCATTACTAAATTTCAGTTCATATTTTTAATCAGCCTTCAGACAAAGATTTTGGAGTGCACTAATGCCATCTCAAAGTTACTGCAGGAGAAGACCATTGATCTCCTCAAAGCATCTGCATTATTGCAAAATGCTGTACAAACTCTACAGGAGTACAGGGAGCAGTTTGATGAGGCAAAGGCTTCCACTCTGGCACTGGCTGTGAAATGGGGCAGTCAAACGCAATTTGTAGCCACCAGGTTGAAAAAAGTGAAGCGCCACTTTGATCACCTTAGCGAAGACAGTCAGCTTTCCGATGCAGAACATTATTTTTGGGTGAATGTGTTCTATGCATGCCTTGACGTAATCATTCAGCAGCTGTCACAAAGGTTTGTCAGTTTAAATCGGACTGCTCATTTGTTTGAGGTTATTCATCCAAATATGCTCCAGCATGCCAAGGACGAGGAGCTATACGAAGTGGCCCGTTGACTGTGTGATCACTATAGTCGGGATATTGACTCCAGCTTTCCTGGTCAACTAGTGTCACTTAGGGCTTGTTTCAAGGAGCAGATAGCGACACACACACATCTGTGCTTAGCCTGGCCAGGTTGCTGGTAGTAGATCATCCAGCAGTAACTTCTACATTTAGTGAGGTGTGCACGGCCTTCTTGCTTTTTCTCACTCTCCCTGTCTCAGTTGCGACAGCAGAGCACTCTTTCTCCAAATTAAAATTGATAAATTAATTATCTCAGGAGCGCAATGGGTCAAGAGAGACTCTGTGGATTGGCCATTTTGAGAATGAGCGAGCAAGAGCGCTTAACATCCCTCAAATAGTTGACGACTTTGCAGCGCGCAAGGCGTGTCGAATGCCTTTTTAATGACGAACGCAAGTTTCCGTGTCGGCTTTGTAGTTGAAGACGTGCTTACACAATGAGGGTGTATCATTCATGATTGCTGGATTTTTTTTTGTTGTCTAGTGTCCATTTGGACACTAATAAAAAATGAACGGAAAATACAGGCTATGTAGGCCTATAAAAAAAAAAAAATTTTTAAATAAAAAACACCACACCTTTGAGCAAGTTCTAATATAGCCTGATTATATGCTGCAGGCCTTCTGTTTGTTTGCAATTTCGCCATGGCTAGGTCCAAAGGCTACGTTCTTAAAAACTGCCTTTTGTTAGATATAGCCTGTGTAGGCCTATATGCCGCAAGCCTTCTAATTTGTTTGTTTGCAATTTCGCCATGGGGGGGGCTGATTGGAGTTTTGCCCCGGGGCCTTGTGTGCAGTTGTTCCGCCACCGCTGGTGCTAGATGGTCTGGTTTGAGTATTTCAGAAACTGCTAAGCTCCTGGGATTTTTACACACAGTCTCTAGAGATTACACAGAATGGTGTGAAACATAAGACATCCTTTGTGAAGAGCGTCTGCAGGCTGAAACACTTTTTTATGAGAGAGATCAGAGGAGAATGACCAGACCCACAAATAATACAAGGACTACAAGAGCGTCATCTAGAGGGGACTGTACACTGTGTGCACAATTATTAGGCAAGTGAGTACTCTGACCCTACCATTATTTCTATGCATGTTTTCCAACCGCAAGCTAGATACACTTGAATGCTAATTGGATTTAAGCATTCTCAGGTGGTATTTATTTGTGTAATGAGGGAGGGTGTGACCTAAAGTCATTTACACCCTATATTAAGGTGTGCATAATTATTAGGCAGCTTCTTTATCTCAGGCAAAATGGGCCAAAAAAGAGATTTAACAGACACTGAAAAGACAAAAATTGTAAAATGCCTATCCGAGGGATGCAGCACTCTTGAAATAGCTAAGCTATAGAAATGTGAGCACAAAACAATCAAACGTTTTGTTGCAAATAGTCAACAGGGTCGCAAAAAATGTGTGGAGAAGAAAAGACACAAATTAACCGCAAAAGACTTGAGAAGGATTAAACATGAAGCTACCAGGAACCTATTATCCTCCAGTGCCACAATATTCTAGAACTGCAACCGACCTGGAGTGTCCAGAAGGACAAGGTGTTCGGTGCTCAGAGACATGGCCAAGGTAAGGAAGGCTGAAACACGACCACCACTAAACAAGACTCACAAGTTGAAATGTCAAGATTGGGCCAAGAAATATCTGAAGACAGATTTTCCAAAGGTTTTATGGACGGATGAAATGAGAGTGACTCTGGATAGACCAGATGGATGGGCCCATAGCTGGATAACTAATGGACACAGGGCACTTTGACTCAGGCTACGTTTACATTACGTCGAATCAGCGGATCATCAGATTAACGTTCTTAAAACGCTTCGCGTTTACACTAAAACCGTTAGCCGTGCACACAGCAACACCAATACGCGGATACGCTCGGCTCCGCAGGCATCCTGCGCTCCAAATCACTCCGCCCTGAACAGCGAGTGCCCTCTGGAGGGTGTGCACTCCGGCCCTGCGCAGCTCACAGAGCGCGCGAGTGAAGTGAACAAGCCACGATTCGGGACTGAGCCGCTGTGTGTGAGATCCCAGCGCATATCACTTATTACTTGCAAGTGGAAGGATGGCAAGCCTAAAGACAATCATAACTACACAATGGGCAGTATTTGCATCAGTATTTGCAGTATTTTCATACTTTTATACTCTTTAATGAAAGGTGATACAAGGCGGAAGTCTGCGCCGTTTTTCAGCAGTCGCGTCACATGACCAACGCCAGCGAATCAGGAAGGTGGATGTCACAGTGACGTTGTCCAATGAGACGCCAGCTAGAGCTCAGCACAGCGTATTCGCGTATTCTCAATGTTTACACAGCACCGGAGCTGATACGATCTAGATTGAATACGTGGACGCTGGCGGATTCCCGTTTCCCCGCTTTTTCAGGGGGGTTAATGTAAACGGACAGTGCATCCGCGAAGAAAACGAGACAGATACGGTCTAGTGTAAACGTAGCCTCAGACACCAGCAAGGTGGTGGAGGGGTAATGGCATGGGCTGCTATTATTAAGGATGAGCTAGTTTGACCATTTCAGGTTGAAGATGGACTTAACATCAACTCCCAAACCTACTGCCAGTTTCTAAAAGATACATTCTTCAAGTAGCGGTATGGGAAGAAGTCTGCATCATTCAAGAAGGCCATGATTGTTATGCAGAACAATGCACCATCACATGCACCCAAGTACTCCACTGCTTGGCGAGCCCACAAAGGCCTTAAAGATGACAAAGTAATGACATGGCCCCCTTCCTCACCTGACTTAAACCCTATTGAGTACTTGTGGCCCCTTCTTAAGCATGAGATTTACAGCGAGGGAAGACAATATACCACTCTGAATAGCATTTGGGAGGCCATGGTTGCTCCTGCACAAAAAGTTGATCGTCAACAAATCAAAAAACTAACAGACTGGATGGAAGGCTCATGGCAGTTATTGAAAAGAAGGGTGGCTATATTGGTCACTGAATATTTTTGAAATGCTAGAAGTGTTTTTGTTAATTCTGAGTTGTTTATTTGTTACACTGAAAATTAAAATAAACAAGTGAGATGGGAAACTTTAAGCTTTTCATTTAGTTGCATAATAATTCTGCACACTAAATGTTGCCTAATAATTCTGCACACTTGTATATTCCCCTGAGAAGGCCTAAACTCCCCTTTCGTTTGTTAATCATTCTGGTTTTAGGTTTATTAACCCCGCCGACAGTAGTCGGAGGGGTTATTATTTTCACCTGCGTCAGTCTGTGTGTGTGTGTGTATCTGTCTGTCTGTCTGTGTGTCTGCAAGATATCTCAAGAACCAATGGATCGATTTGGACCAAATTTTGTACATGTGTTGCCAATCACCCAGGAAGGAAACCATTAAATTTTGGAGGTCAAAGGTCAAGGTCATGGCAGAACTTCGAAATTTTCGCCCAATGTATTTTAATAGGGAAAAGGCGGGGTTTGCACTCGTTAGAGTGTCCCTGTCTAGTTAACAATTTGGATTGACTGAGAGCACTGTATTTGTTCAACGATAAAATTAATCATCAGGAATACAACTTGCCTAATAATTGTGCACACAGTGTATAAGTGTGTTTAGACATTCTACTTTTGGCCAAAGTGCTTTCTCAGTAAAAACATCAGGGCTATGGAATAACATTCCTGTTAGTATCAGGCAAAGCACCACACTCAGTACTTTTAAATTAGGTCTTAAGAAATGGCTAAAAGCAGGGCAGCACTGTGAACATTTTTAGTCATTGATCTTGTGTTTTTGTGTTTATCATATATTATGTTTTTTGTTTCCTTTAGTTTATTTTAACTATGTACTTGTCACTGTAATATACAGTAGGCCTATATCTGCACATAGTCCCACCTATAACATGTTTTGTTGTCTTTTTTTTTTTTAAGATCAATTCCTGTCCAGGGACTACAGATGAAAATTAACCTTGTGGCTATAATCTGGCTCAATTGTATGTTGTGCATTGTTCCTGTCAAATAAACATAAAAAGGTAAAAAAAAAAAAGCTGACAGGAAGTCTATAATAACTCAATCACTCTTTACATCTGCGGTGAGCAGAAAAGCATCTCAGAATGCACAAGACCTCAAACCTTGAGGTGGATGAGCTACAACAGCAGAAGACCACATTAGGTTCCAGTCCTGCCAGACAAGAACCTGAGGCTATCATGAGCACAGACTCACCAAAACTGGACAGATGTGGTCTTCTGCTGTTGTAGCCCATTCACCTCAAAACATCAAACCTTGTGCATGCTGAGATGCTTTTCTGCTCACCAGTTTTAAAGAGTGACTTTGTGAGCTACTATAATTCTTCCTGGCAGTTCGAACCAGTCTGTCTCATAGCACAACAATCATTGTTAAATGGTAGAGTGAGCAGTACAATGAACACTCTCTCTCTCTCTTAGTTAAGATGCTCTTAGCATTAAGAGGCTTTTTGGAAACCCACTACTGGCCAGTTTCCTCTGACCACTCATCAATAAGGCATTTCCACCCATAGAACTGTTATTCACTCAATGTTTTTTGAGTTTCACACCATTCTGTGTAAACTGTGAAATACTTTTCTGAAGTACTCAAACCAGTCCATCTGGTATCAATATCCATGCAATGATCAAGGAGATCACAGTTTTTCATCATTCATGAATGTGCAAGTGTTCCTAATAAAGTGAACAGTGAGTGTAGTAGATGGTTTGTAAACTGGACCATACGAATAAAGTGTAACTGGAATAACCAAATGAGCCTGAAGAACAAGAGGTTGCGATATCTCTCTCTTACCCGGTCTTCTCCCTGACCGTCTGTATAGTAGGAAACCAGATTCTGTTTAGTGTCAAAAGGCATGTCAGTGAAGGGTCCGCTCATGGAAGCTGCTCCACACTGACAGAACAGCAGTAGGAGTGGAATAACTGTGAAAACACTTCAGATATTGAGTGCTGATGCAGGCTTCTTTTACAGTCTTTAATTTTTTGTAGCAGTACAAGAAGGCTAAACATCTACTGGGATGCATCTAAAAATAATCCAGTCAACACAGATGTAACAGACAAGAAAGTACGCTCACGTAATAGCACAAGGAGTCCCAGGATAAGCAAACCAATTCCGGCACTGCCAAGGCCTGAGCTCTTTCCTTGAGCCGCAATGGCGCCACATGTTGCTGATTCATCACATGAGCAGACAGTCACCTTTAACACCTGCTTATCTGGACACGCCATCCCCTGCTGATCGCGAACTTCCAGAGTCACCTGAAGAAGGCCTGGCCACAATGTGTCTTGGGGCACCAACATGGCTGTTGTATCTACAATAACATGATTAAGTCAACATCACTGAATTACATCATGTAAGGAGCAAATAATATTGGAGACTATCCACATTCATTTACCTCAATAGATCCATTTCTTTGTATATTAATAAATGTGGGAATATTAGACAAAAACCCACATGCTAACATGCGACAACCTACTTCTCGGATTCATTTCATTGTCTCTCAACATCATCAAAGGCCTTTACTGTTTTTTTTTTTTTTAAGGAAATATGGCCCTTTGCCCTGAATGTCAGGGCAGATCACTAAAAAATTCGTACCATTTAAGAGCTCCACACTCCACTTTCCATCTGTCCCTTCAGGCAGGACAATGAATGTGAAGGGATATGCATTTGGAAAATCATCTTTGTCCTCTGCAGTGACATACAAAACTTCCTGAGTGGTGCACATCGTCTGTGTGGGATCAGGTAGAGTAGGGCAGTGGTCATTAATGTCCTCCACCTGGATGGCGACAGTGCCCGTCGCTGTTTTAAAGGGCATATCTATAATGACAGAGGGAAAGTATTACATATTGAATAGCACATTGTAATGCCCTTTTTTCAGTATAGGTGGGTTTGTTTCTACAGGATATATTGAAGAACAAATTTAAGATACCAGAAAAACAAAATGAAAAACAATAAATGGGAGATAATTTACTATCATTGATGTGTGCTCCATCTTTCACGGCTCCACCTGTAGGACAAGTGGAGCCATAATCCTTAGAATAAACTTTTATTTCTATTTGCAAAAGCAATGCTTTTATGTTCTCCTGGTGATTATATAACTGCCTTGTCTGGCCTTCCGGAAATCTACAAATGGTATGTTTTGAGGCCAAATGTGCGATAGTTTTTAGTATAAATACACAGATGATTATAGGAAATCATGCATGCTGATTTCTCAGTAATCACCTCAAGCGACTCAGCAAAATGGCGGCCAATCACTTTGTCACTGTAAGTGAGGAAGAATTACAAATTCTGAAAGACAGTACTGTCCCTAAAAGCACTAAAGATGCTACGGAGTTTGGGCTAAAACTATTCAAAGGTAAGGTGGAACTGTGATTTATTTTTATCGATTTCAAAACAAAGTATTTTATGTGAGTTGGCATAGAAAAGTGACAGGTCTGCGCGCATCACATTTGCATGCTGCTTTTGAAGTAACTATTTTTTTAAAAATCATATTAAAAATATCTGTGTATTTATACTAAAACCATTAAAATTGTTCAATCAGTAATTTTTAAATAAAACTTGCTTTCTTCCTCTAGAAATAGAACACAATATTATGTATCTAATTATCATTACTTCCTGTTTCTTTTGTCTAATACACGTAAATTGCGTCGACTACAGGACACTTTAATTGCCTGCCCATCAGCTTATGTAATGCACTTTAGCAGCGTATGTAGGAATTATACCCCCCCAGTGAAACATCAACTATGAAGAGACTACATAAAATACTGAAAAGGCTAAATATACAGTCTGTACACTCATACAGTGGGGTCTAAAACCCGAGCTCACACCGAAAATCTGGGATTTTTAAAAATTTAAACTAGAGTTAAACAAAGATTTAAAATGAAAAATTACATCTTTCAACACGATTCAACACTCAAGATTCTGCAAGATTTTTAGGTCCCAATTTAAATGTAAATAAATTTGTGATATGGACCATGTTAACTGCTTTGTACAAAAGGTCAGATTTTCCATGAGACTCATCTCTTATAGTGAAGTAGGTTCAGCTGATACTCCAATGGACTTTATCTAAAATGGATCATAATTTTGCACAAACTTGTGAAGCTCATGCCAGCTCAAGTGCACAGTCATTCCCACCATAGTGGGAATGATAACCAACAACAACGAGACAGCCTACAGGGAGGAGGTTCAGCACTTGACAAAATGGTGTTCAGACAATAACCTGGACTTGAACATTTCAAAAACTAAGGAAAGGATAGTAAACTTAGTAAAAGGAGATCGAGATAGTAAAAGGAGATCGAGGTGCACCAAACACTCTGCCCTCTGCATACATGGTGAGGAGGTGAAGAGGGTGGAGACCTTCAAGTTCCTCGGCGTCCACATCTTGGCTGACCTCACCTGGACCACAAATCTCTCACCAGGTGGGGAAAGCCCAACAGAGGCTTTACTTCCTTAGGAAGTTAAAGCAAGCTCGCCTCTCTCACCACCTGCTGATCAACTTTTATCGATCTGCAAGAGAGAGCCTCCTGACCTACTGTTGTACGGTGTGGTTTTCCAGCTGTACCGCAGAGGACAGGCAGGACCTGCAGTGGGTGGTGAAGGTGGCAGAGCATAATCGATACACCACTACCTCTCCTCAAAAGACATGTATACTGACCGACTACAAAAGAAGGCCAGCTGTATTTTAAAGGACCACACCCACCCTAGACATCATCTATTCTCCCGACTGGCCTCTGAAAGGAGATACCGACTCAGAGCTGCATCAAACAAACAGACTAAAAAACAGCTTCTACCCTCAAGCTGTCAGATGCACAACCCCACCTCCCCCGCCCTAATTCCACCAGTGAGGGGCAACAAACACCCTCCCCCAAGGAAAATGCCTATTTATTGCTTTTATGTCTATTTATTGTGTTTCTTTTTGTATTTTGTTCTTATGCATCCATTTTATTCACTGTTACTTGCATTTTGCACTGCCAGTACAGAGAGCTGCTACAGTGCCTTGAAAAAGTATTCATACCCCTTGAACTTTTTCACATTTTTCCACCTTACAACCACGAACTTAAAAGTTTTTTATTGAGATTTTATGTGATAGACCAACACAGAGTAGCGCATCATTTTGAAGTGAAACAAAAATGATAAATGGTCTTCAAAATTTTAAACAAATAAAAATCTGAAAAATGTGGTGTGCATTCGTATTCAGCCCCCTGTACTCTGATACCTCTAAATACAATCCAGTGCCATCAATTGCCTTCAGAAGTCATCTAATTAGTTAATAGAGTCCTACTGTGTGTAATTTACTCTCAGCATAAATACACTTGTTCTGTGAAGGCCTCAGTGGTTTGTTAGAGAACACTGAAGAACAAACAGCATCATGAAGACCAAAGAACTCACCAGACAGGTCAGGGATAAAGTTCTGGAGAAGTTTAAAGCTGGGTTAGGTTATAAAAAATATCCCAAGCTCTGAACATCTCAAGAAGCACTGTTCAATCCATCATTCAAAAATGGAAAAAGTATGGCACAACTGCAAACCTACCAAGACATGGCCATCCACCTGAACTGACAGAGCAAGCAAGGAGAGCACTGGTCAGAGAAGCAGCCGAGAGGCCCATGATCACTCTGGAGGAGCTGCAGAAATCCACAGCTCAGGTGGGAGAATCTGTGCACAGGACAACTATAAGAAGAAAGCCATTGTTGAAAGACAGGCATAAGAAGTCCCGTTTGCAGTTTGCCAGAAGCCATGTAGGGGACACAGCAAACATGTGGAAGAAGGTGCTTTGGTCACATGAGACCAAAGTTGAACTTTTTGGCCTAAATGCAAAGCGCTATGTGTGGCGGAAAACTAACACTGCTCATCACCCTGCACACACCATCCCCACTGTGAAACATGGTGGTGGCAGCATCATGCTATGGGGATGCTTTTCTTCAGCGGGGACAGGTAAGCTGGTCAGAGTTGATGGGAAGATGGATGGAGCTAAATACAGGGCAATCCTGGAAGAAAACCTGTTGGAGGCTGCAAAAGACTTGAGACTGGGAAGGAGATTCACCTTCCAGCAAGACAATGACCCTAAACATACAGCCAGAGCTACAGTGGAATGGTTTAGATCAAAGAATATTCATGTGTTAGAATGGCCCAGTCAAAGTCCAGACCTAAATCCCATTGAGCATCTGTGGCAAGACTTGAAAATTGCTGTTCACAGACACTCTCCACCCAATCTGGCTGAGCTTGAGCTATTTTGCAAAGAAGAATGGGCAAAAATTTCAGTGTCTAGATGTGCAAAGCTGGTAGAGACATACCACAAAAGACTTGCAGCTGTAATTGCAGCAAAAGGTGGCTCTACAAAGTATTGACGCAGGGGGGCTGAATACTAATGCACATCACATTTTTCAGATTTTTATTTGTTTAAAATTTTGAAGACCATTTATCATTTTCGTTTCACTTCACAATTATGTGCTACTCTGTGTTGGTCTATCACATAAAATCTCAATAAAAAACTTTTAAAGTTCGTGGTTGTAAGGTGGAAAAATGTGAAAAAGTTCAAGGGGTACGAATACTTTTTCAAGGCACTGTAAACTGCATTCCGTTGTTTCTAAAACAATGACAATAAAGGTCTATCTATCTTAAAGCAAAAAAGGGGACACCCCAAATACTAAGCAACTCTGAAATTCATGTAAATATTTTTTTTAAAAATATATTTTTTCACTCAAGTTGTAGCGGATATCATTTGTAATAAAATCCTTCATGTTAATTTGAAAAAGAAAGCAAATACAATAGTTTTCACGAGTGCTCTCGGACCAGTGTTGTTTTTGGCAGCCATTTTTGATTTAGTTTTAGTCTTAGTCTTTTGGACGAAATGCTTATTAGTTTTAGTCACATTTTAGTCAATTCCATCCTTGATAGTTTTGGTCTAGTTTTAGTCAACGAAAACTAAAAGGGTTTTAGTCCAGTTTTAGTCATTCATTTTAGTCGAAAAAATAATTACTTTAAAACATTAAATTAGGCCAATACAGAGATAGGAAATTGTAATCGAGGTTGACAGGTTGTGCATAACATACTCTCAAAACAAACTTGTTTCACTTGAACGTAAAATGTATGTCAAATATTTGGGTTTAATAATCGATGACAATCTTTCTTGTAAGCCTCATATTGATTTTATTTGCAACAAAATAAACAAGGTTGTCGGCCTTTTGGCCAAGCTTAGACATTTTATTCCACTACATACCCTTATGACATTATATCGCCCTCTGATTCAACCTTATTTAACATATGGTCTTAGTTCTTGGGGACAGGCTTGTAAAACTCATATAAATAAAGTATTAATCCTACAAAAACAAGCTTTAAGATTAATCCATTTTGTTGATAATAGAGAAAGTGCCCTTCCATTGTTTTCCAAAACCAATATTTTACCAGTAAATCATCTTTTCTATGAATGTATTTCTAAATTAATGTATGACGTTGTTAAAGTGCACCCTCAAACATTTGTAAATTATTTTCTTCTATTTCTAGTGTCCATTCATCATCATCATCGTTTTTCCCCTTAAGGCGTCGGCGACAGCCATGGGGCGCTACTGCTGGAAACGAGCATCCAGCAGTTGCAAGAAGTCTGTCTTGCTCATCATCCATTTCCTAGCTTGGTGTATGTCAACATCAAGTTCCTTTTCCACTCTATTCCATATCCTCTTAGGGGTTAGAACGTCGAACAGCACCTGCTTCTGGATAGCACTATTATCGAGTCTACACACATGTGCCAGATACTTTAGGTGTTGCATTATACAAAAGTCGCGTATGGGACTTGTTTTGGTAATTTTATGCAACTTCTCATTTGAAATGCAGAAGCTCCAATCAACCTCTGTTCCCTCCCTTTCTGCCCATGCTGGCGCATTTTTTCTTTCAAAACCACGTCGGACCATTTTTCGCAGGAAGCCATGCCAGACGGTTTCCACTTTGTTTACCTCGTCCTCTGTCAAATCCCATGCTTGGACACTATACAGGAGTCTTGATCGGATACAGGTGGTGAGGAATTTCACTCTGGTTTCCAGACGTATCCGCTTGTCAGTCAGAACATGTTTCAGGTCGTTCCATTTTTGGTATGCTACACCAATTCGGGTGTGCAAAGATTGAGCAGTATTCTCTGAGTTGGTAATGGTGTTTCCTAAATACTTGAAACTTCGAACGTTTTTTAAAGCATTTGACCCAATGCTCACTAGGCTTGGAAGTTCCATTACATATTCGTCAACATTAAAAACCATTGTTTCAGTCTTGGTATACGAGATTTGCATTCCAAACCGTCTAAAGGTGTTATCATAAATATTGAGCATATATTGCAATTCTTCTTTTGTTTTGCATTCTTATAACACTAGGTCATCTTACTCCAAGAGCTTATATACTCAGTATTCTCGTACCAATCTACAAAAGAACTCATTTTCCCGTGTTGGTGTTAGGGTATGGAACCAGATTCTAACTTCTATAAAGATCTTCATCTAAACTGTCGTTCAAGAAAAAAGTCAGAGACCACCTTTTTTCTGATTTAAGTAGATATGGATATGATGTTGACATCTCCAAACTCTTTCTACATAACTTTATTTCTATATATAATTAAGAGCTATATATATTTATTTATTTATCTTAGTTTTAACTTTAAATATTATTTAATACCATGCATGAATTATTATCAGTATGACAAGTATACCTCTCTCTCTATATATATTTTTTTTCAATGTTATTGAATGATATATTACTGTACCTTTATATCGAATAACAAGTATTGTCTCCTCTTTTTCTTTTTGTTACCAAATAGTTGTTAATTTGTCAAGTATGTTTTATCTTTTTCATACATAAAGTATTATATTAATTCATATAAAATATTTTTTTTCTTTGTAAACATGAGTCTGCCTTGATTAGCAGTGCGCTATTTGCAGACTCGTGTAGTCTATTATATGTTTATATGTAATTGAAATAAAAGATTGATTGATTGAAGTGTGCATGCTCTCTACATAAACACTGTCTAGTGCAGACATCCCAAGTCTCCCGGAAGTCTCCCGCATATTGATAGTGGCTCCCTGATGCCCGCAAATTGGATAATATCTCCTGGAATCTAGAGCAAGCGAGCAAGAGCGTGCATGCGAAACATTTATGTCTGTATCGCGCATATGATGGAATGCGCGAGGGAGAGCGAGAGAGTCTGCGTGTGTGCCTGTTCATGTAACGCATGCTAGACAAAGAGCATCCCGATTGGTTTACAGACATCCAAACTCATTTCAGGGAGGTGTCGTAACACCCCCCTTCGCTGAGGGGAAAAAAGTCATGCGTCACGACACCTCCCTGAAATGAATTTCTGCAGGCTGGGATGTCTGCTAGTGCGCATGCTCCATTGTTCACAGACTCGTGTTTCTGCCTCCGTTTAACATGTCGCAATATATTAAGGCACAGCAACAGGTCTGAAAAGCTACATTTCCCCCCGTATGTTTCACAGTAACTCAAATATGGGTCAATATATGACAAAGCATTCAGTTGCTGTCCCACCAATAATCCCTGCAGGACAAGTTTTACTTATGACATGTTAATTGAATTTAAGTTAGCTTAACCAAGCCAACTTTAGCATGAAGCTAGCGGTCCCATTCATTTTCGCCAGGTCACGGTATTTTGGAAAACTTCATAGGAAATTCATCACAGCCCGATTGTTGAGTGACATTAACCAAAGCTAGCAAATGTATACATGATCTGTTAAGGACTTCTTGTAACGTTAACTTACCGTCGCAGAAATAGCAGCATGGTGAGCTTTAGATGACTCTAGAGGTCGGTTGTATTCTTGCCACGTAGTTTATAGCCACAGTGTCTACCTCTGTCTCCCACTACAAGGCATTCCGTTTTATTTTCTGCTGGATTACGTGTAAAGTATGTCCATAAATCATCGCGTCTTTTCCGCCCACCAAGCCCTTGTGCTGGCGTTGCCGCCGCCATGGTCCATGAACTGTGTGCACTGTGCCTGGTGGGCGTGGCCAAACAAGGACAGGATGCAGTGCATTGCTGATATTTTCAGCATTTGGCAGACAGGTTGCACGCACCGTTGGAGGAAATGCCATGCATTTTGATAGTCCTATAGCCAACCCACTAACATTTTCGTCTCGTCTCGTCAACGAAAACAACAGATACAGAAAACAACACTGTCTCGGACTTTTGGACCTCACTGTCTATGATCTTTACCTTGTAATACTGGCTAATGTTCAGTCTGTCTTCCTAAAATAAGTAAAATATCAACAGTTTATGGTGCACAGTTTGAAAATACACAATAATAGTTGAACAGAAAATTATCTGTTGAAAGAATCAAGGGAGTAGAAATCAGTTGTTAATCTTAAAATAATTTAACTGGAGTTATGAACCTTGAGTAATACAGAGGATTTCTGCCATGTAAGTCCCACTGACTAGGTATGGAGACTCTCGATCTGGGATTTTGTTCAGTTTGATCTCAGCAGTTTTCTCGTCAATGGATAGCCAGTTGTCTTGGTCAGAGCCTTTAACATATCTGAGAGAGGAAAACCAGACGTATAGTTCACATACAGAGATGGGTAACAAATAAAGGGAAAACATGAATACATTTGTGCAGAAATATAACGAGTGCAGATATTCCCACACAGATAGTGCCATTAATTAATATTATAATGCTCTGTGTTATGTATGTCAGAATAGCTTAAAAAAAGATTCTATTAATCAAATATGCCGTGAAGAAAATAATAACAGGGACTCACTTGACTCCATGAGCAGGTAATCCTGTATCTGGATCGATAGCGGTGTATGTTGTGAGGACCTTTTTTATATCAACCATCTTTCCATTTTCAGAAACTGGAACTGCCTTCACTTTGGGATTGAAGATCGGGCCTTCAGGCTGATTCTTTACATTAACATTCATAGTGTAGACTTTACCACCACCACCACCACCACCACCGAGCATTCCTGTAGATCCAGGTATCCCTGAAGGCTTATGTCCTGGGTAGAACTGAGCCACATTACTTACAATGATGCCCAGTTTCATGAGTTTTACTTGCTCATAATCTACACTCTGAAAGCAAAGCACATTGGTGACTTCTTCTGCACAGTACAAGCACTCACACTGAAATGAACATTCTTCATATCACAATGTCACACTAAGGCAATATGATGTTACAAGTGGCATATTTGTCCTAATTTATAGCAATATAAGCCTGGTGATCAAGACAGGAAAATTGGGGAAATAAAACATTGACAACCTTGACAAGCATCAGGATTCCCTCGTTGGTCTTTGGATCAGTGACGATATTAAAATGCCCACCCCCATTGCCTGACACAATGGTGTACACAGCCTGCCAGTTTTCAGTGTTTGGCAAGTCCAGATCAGTGGCTTTCAATCTCATCACCTCCACATTCTCTGTGTTCTCCTCAACACTGACTTCAAACTATATACAGAAGGAGAAACAAATAGGGATAACTGTCTCACTGGCCCATCAAAAGTGATTATATTTCTGTGCCTTGCATATTACATTCTCGACAACTACTGTCAAATTTCACAACACTGGAATGAGTAGGAACACAGGGATTAAACAGGTGCCGCCTTACTGAGTCCTGCTCCAGTACTGGGATGTTATCATTGACATCCTTGATCTGAATAGTTAATGTTGTTGTCGCTGTGTTGCAACCTCGACCCCCATTGAGGTCTAAGGCTCTTATAGTAAGCTTATACTGGTCAACTTTCTGTAGAGAGATAGGTATTATAACAAGACACTCATCTTTTCAAAATATTAAGTTACAATAAAGACAATCTCTCTTTATTGATTGTAGCAGATTTATGATAGCATTCTGTACAAAATTCCAGCCTTGACCAGTGTGTGGTGCCTCACCTCTCGGTCCAAGTTTTCATTACTAACAATCACTTCTCCATTCGGATAAATATCAAACATCTCTCCTGGAGGCTTCTGATCAACAATCTTATAGACGATCTGAGAGTTGATATTCCCAGGTTCATCAGCATCTGTTGCTGTTACTTTCATTACAGTTGTACCTAAACATTTCATAAGTCATGTTTACACTTATCTACCACCGTTATTCTAATCTCATTACCTCCTTGTGTTTTATGCAACATCTGCAGACCTACGAAAGTGTCAATTTCAAATTCTTTTAAAAAAAGGTCATGTCAATTATTTCACACTTGCCTTTATTGCTGAGCTCATTCACAGATCCTGTGCTGATGGGTAAGAAGATGGGAGGATTGTCATTCTGATCTTGCACCTTTACTCTCAGCTGAATTTCATTCTCTGCTATTGATCCATCAGTGTACTTCGCAATTCCAGAGAGCTGTTAAGCCCATCATCATCATCAGAAAGGTATCACTATCATTACTGCCATCACCATCCTGTTTATAAGTTATATCAGTGCTCAGTGACTTTTAACTTACATTGTACTGGGAAATGAACTCTCGGTCCAGGATCCCAGTTACTTTAACGTTGCCAGTGGAAGGGTCCACAATGAACAAGTTATAGGGTGGCTTGTCTGCACCGATGCCCTTTAAAGCATATCTTAATGGGACCTGACTTTCATTCGTTTTGTCTGAACGAATCTTTAAAAAAAATTGTCAGGGATTAAAAAGATCAAGTATGTAATAAACTGATAAAATACATTTTTCTCAAAAATCGAAGAGTAGAAAACTAAAATTAAATGTATTAATTAAAATTCATTAAAGAGAAAACATTCTCACCCTGGCAATAAAGGGCTTTTTAGTGTAGTCTACATTCTCCTCCAAAATTTGTGGAGGGACAATCCATTCTCTCCTGTGCCTTTGGAGGGATACAGAGTAGTCTGATTTGGCTCCAGCTTCAAACACACACTAGGAGAAAAGACAAAGAAGTATTTGAAATGTAGTTCATTTTTTAAAATATGGTTTCTGTGGTTGCCACAGATTTATTTATATTGAGGTTAGTGTCAGTCTTCTCTGTTCATATATGCACAAAATACATCATTCATACAGGCATTATTTAGTGACTTTAAAAAAACAACCTTCTTTACATATCTTTATGTAGGTGGATGTGAGATAAGGCAACTGCCATTGTAAATACAGAATGTATGTTTACTACTGATGTTAAATAATAGGAACAAGATCAGTGAAGCTTTGGACCTCCAGACACTACAAGTAGCCCATGTTATTTTTACTGATTTTATAACCCCCCCCCAAAAAAAAAAAAAATTATATTGACTGATGTGAGATTTGACAACTAGCATTGCAGACTAAAAACAGGCAACGCTACAGTGCTAATCATATGACTCAAAATGTTAAAATTTATTCTATGTTAAATAATTTTCATTAATTTGACACTCATACCATTACTGTTCCTTCGTTGGATTTGCACATATATAAAATTTGTTTACTTATTTTTAACAAAATTTGTAAATTTAATGGGAGAAATATGGGTAAATCACTGCAAAATAGGAACAAGAATGCTTGGGGCCTACGGACACTACAAGGGGCCTACGGACACTACAAACAAGTATTCAAGTTTTATCACTATGTATTAATCCAATTTATGTTGAGTGCTTATGTTTGATAAAAGTATCCAACAACAAATAGCAACATACCAATAATGATCAAACATGGCATCCATTCTATGATTTAGTACCAGGCCTACGGACACTACAGATTTTTTTAGGCAAAATTACATGGGTTCAGGATCAGGTGACAAGACCTAGTATTTGTAAACAATCGGATAACTACTGATTCAAACACAGAGACATCATATGCTTGCTTATAAATTACATTTTGATAATATATCTCACACTTTAGTCTTTTAGAAAGACTCATTTTTGTCAGAAAATATATAATCATGCAAAATGACGCTCGACATGATTTCATTTTTAAATAATACTGTGTGACATTTACTCAATGAACATGAAAAAAATAAATAAGTGATAAAAGAAAAAACATGAATTTTACTCATATTTGCAATTCATTTAAACATTTTTTACATATAAAATATCAATAACTAGCAAGTGCAACATCATTACATCAAATTTATGATAAATTTGGATCACATAATTAGTCATAAATTTGGACTCGATTGATCAATTTCCACAATTTTTTCAGGGATTTTAGATCCAACATAGTTACAAAATTTCCATTACTCTTCATGATAGACAAGCAAACTCATATGATGTAGGATACAGATACTCGATACTAACAATTGGTACACCTGATTGTGCTGTAGCCAATTGGAAATCTGGGATTTTTTTTTTTTAAATTTACTCATCTCATCTTCTTCCGCTTATCCGGGGCCGGGTCGTGGAGGCAGCAGTCTGAGCATGGAAGCCCAAACTTCCCTTTCCCCAGACACCGCCGCCAACTCCTCGGGAAGAACACCGAGGCATTCCCAGGCCAACCGAGAGACATTGTCCCTCCAGCGTGTCCTGGGTCTTCCCCGGGGCCTCCTCCCAGGGGGACATGCCTGGAACACCTCCCCAGGGAGGCGTCCAAGAGGCATCTGAAAGAGATGCCCAAGCCACCTCAACTGATTCCTCTCGATGTGGAGGAGCAGCGGCTCTACTCCGAGCTCCTCCCGAGTGACTGTGCTTCTCACCCTCTCTCTAAGGGAGCGCCCAGCCACCCTGCGAAGGAAACCTCATTTCGGTCGCTTGTATCCGTGATCTTGTTCTTTCGGTCATTACCCAAAGCTCATGACCATAGGTGAGAGTCGGAACGTAGATTCAAGAGCTTCGCCTTTTGGCTCAGCTCCTTCTTCACCATGACAGACCTGTAAAGCGACCGCATCACTGCGGAGGCCGTACTGATCCGCCTGTCAATCTCACGCTCTATCCTTCCCTCACTCGTGAATAAGATCCAGAGATACTTAAACTCCTCCACTTGAGGCAGAACTTCTCCACCAACCTGAAGAGGGAAAGCCACCCTTTTCCGGTCGAGAACCATGGTCTCGGACTTGGAGGTGCTGATTCTCATCCCAGCCGCTTCACACTTGACTGCAAACTGCCCCAGTGCATGCTGAAGGTCCTGGTTTGAAGAAGCCAACAGGACAACATCATCTACAAAAAGCAGGGATGAAATTCTGTGGTTCCCAAACAGGATTCCTTCCAGCCTCTGGCTGCGCCTAGAAATTCTGTCCATAAAAATTATGAACAGAACCGGTGACAAAGGGCAGCCCTGTCGGAGTCCAACATGCACTGGGAACAGGTCTGACTTACTGCCAGCAATGCGAACCAGACTCCTGCTCTGTTCGTACAGGGACCGGACAGCCCTTAGCAAAGAGCCCCGAACCCCATACTCCCGAAGCACCGCCCACAGGATACCACGAGGGAAACGGTTCAATGCCTTCTCCAGATCCACAAAGCACATGTGGATTCGTTGGGCAAACTCCCATGAACCCTCGAGCACCCTATGAAGGGTATAGAGCTGGTCTAGTGTTCCGTGACCAGGACGAAAACTGCATTGTTCCTCCTGGATCCGAGGTTCGACTATGGGCCAAATTCTCCTCTCCAGTACCCTGGAGTAAACCTTCCCGGGGAGGCTGAGAAGTGTGATTCCCCTATAATTGGAGCACACTCGCCAGTCCCCTTTCTTAAAAAGAGGGACCACCACCCCAGTCTGCCACTCCAGAGGCACTGTCCCTGACCGCCACGCGATGTTGCAGAGGCGTGTCAGCCAAGACAGCCCCACAACATCCAGAGACTTGAGATACTTGGGGCGGATCTCATCCACCCCCGGTGCCTTGCCACCGAGGAGCTTGCAAACCACCTCAGTGACTTCGGCTTGTGTAATGGATGAGTCCACCCCTGAGTCATTAGCCTCCGCTTCCTCAATGGAAGACGTGACGGTGGGATTGAGGAGATCCTCGAAGTATTCCTTCCACCGCCCGACAATGTCCCCAGTCAAGGTCAACAGCTCCCCACCCGCACTGTAAACAGTGTTGGCAGAGTACTGCTTCCCCTCCTGAGATGCCGGATGATTTGCCAGAATTTCTTCGAGGCTGACCAATAGGCCTCCTCCATGGCCTCACCAAACTCCTCCCAGTTCCGAGTTTTTGCCTCCGCAACTGCCCGAGCTGCGGCATGCCTGGCCTGCCGATACCCGTCAGCTGCCTCAGGAGTCCTGGAGGTCAACATGGCCCGATAGGACTCCTTCTTCAGCTTGACGGCATCCCTTACTTCCGGTGTCCACCACCCGGTTCAGAGATTGCCAACACGACGGGCACCGGAGGCCTTGCGGCCACAGCTCTGAACAGCCGTGTCGACAATGGAGGCAGAGAACATGGTTCAATGTCCCCTGCCTCCCTCGGAAGCTGGGAGAAGCTCTCCCAGAGGTGGGAGTTAAAGACCTCCCCGACAGAGTGCTCGGCCAGACATTCCCAGCAGACCCTCACCATACGTTTGGGCCTGCCAGGTCTGTCCGGCTTCCTCCTCTGCCAGCGGATCCAACTCCCCACCAGGTGGTGATCAGTTGACAGCTCAGCCCCTCTCTTCACCCAAGTGTCCAAGACATAGGGCCGGAGAGCCGATGAAACAACAACAAAGTCGATCATCGACCTCCAACCTAAGGTGTCCTGGTGCCACGTGCACTTATGGACAGCCCTATGCTTGAACATGGTGTTCGTTATGGACAAACCGTGACTAGCACAGAAGTCCAATAACAAAACACCACTCGGGTTCAGATCAGGGAGGCCGTTCCTCCCAATCACGCCCCTCCAGGTGTCACTGTTGTCGCCCACGTGAGCGTTGAAGTCCCCCAGTAGAACAATGGAGTCCCCAGTCTGAGCACCCCTCAGTACCTCTCCCAGGGACTCCAAGAAGGCTGGATACTCTATACTGCTATTTGGCCCGTAAGCACAAACAACAGCAAGAGCCCTCTCCCCGATCCGAAGGCACAGACAGGCGACCCTCTCGTTCACTGGGGTAAACTCCAACACATGGCGGCTGAGCTGGGGAGCTATAAGCAAGCCCACACCAGCCCGCCGCCACTCACCATGGGCGACTCCAGAGAAGTGGAGAGTCCAGCCCCTCTCGAGGAGCTGGGTTCCAGAGCCCAAGCTGTGCATGGAGGTGAGCCAGACTATCTCTAGCTGGTACCTCTCAACCTCCTGCACAAGCTCAGGCTCTTCCCCCCCAGCGAAGTGACATTCCATGTCCCAACAGCTAGCCGCTATGTTCGGGGATCAGGTCGTCAAGGCCCCTGCCATGTATGACGAGACTGAATGGGACAACTGTTATTATATCCACATTCACTAGATTTTGAGAAACAGAGCATTTTTATTTTTTGCAAATTTCATAAACAAAAATTTTATACAAAACGTCCCTAATCATTTCCACTTAGAATGTAATCAAACCAGCGAAATGACAATAGCAATTTGTGAAAAATGCAATAATAATTATTGAAGAAAAAGATATGTTCTTACAATCAAATACTTTGTCATATTTTGTTGCTTTTTTATATTTTGGGGTCTTGTTTTCGAGTAGAGTTTTTATTTCATCCTTGGTTGGTTCAGCAACACACTCCGTCATTTTGTTTTTCTCTACTCACGGTATGTGAGCTGATAGCCTAATAGTAGAGTAGCCAGTCAGAGCACACGATTGCTCATATCCAGTGAATGTGGATAGAATAAACTGCCTTGTTCCTATGAGAACAAAAGGAACAAACATTTGTCTGTAACCACAAAGTAGTAACCTGTCAAGTGATCTCATAGTTGGCAAGTGCACTGAAGAACAGCCTGAACCAGATCAGCAGTAAGCAACAAAACACTTCTGGTGAATTTAACAAACAGGCTGCAGCCCATTGTGGCTACCTTTTGACAATAGGATGACAATAAGGTAAAGTTAAGACTAGTGGTTCAGTGTCGTTTTGGAAGTTTTAGCTCTTTTCTGTACTCTGCTCAGCTCACCATAAACATCTCACAGCTCGGCTCCCTAACTGCCAACATTTTTACTTCCCCAAAACCAGTCACTCAGTGCGTTTACATGCACATAGAGAGAATCGAATTTCTGCCGTTGCTCGACTGAAATCGAAGTTCAAAATGCCATGTATACACCTTAATTCGGCTGAAATTGAACCGAACTTGATTTCTCGGAATCGAGCTACACGACCTAGATTATGCGATTTCTGCCGAGCTACTTAGTGCATGTAAACCCTATTGAGCTACGTATTCGAGCTACTTACTTCAGCACTGCCCCTTCCGGAAGTGACGAGACCACAAGGGAAACACAACAGCCTCGGTCGGCATGACAACGGCATGAATCTTTTCTTTTTGTGGCATTGTTTGCACTGTTAAAATTTAGCTCACTTACTGTATCACCAAATACATCTGTACAGCTGTTGCATAGCTGTGAATTGTGTACATAAGTCACTGTATTTGTGTGTGTGTGTGTGTGTGTATATATATATATATATATATATATATATATATGTCCAACATCTGAAGAATGTCAATAAAAACAAAACAATTGAACTTTTTGTGTGTTTATTAAGACATAAGTTAAATTGTAAGCAAAAAATGGACTTTAGAAAAATATTATCGTGCAAAATAAGTTGTCTTACAAAACAGTGGTCTGCGCCGGACAGTTTGTAGCCATACAGTCTGTTAGAGCAAGCCGAACAGCTTGAGCACGGAACTGCCAGTGTTGCCAGATTGGGGGTTTTAAGTGCATTTTAGCGGATTTGAACATGTTTTGGGCTGGAAAACGTCAGCAGTATCTGGCAACACTATAGCTCTTCTTCATGACGACAGCCGGAAGTGTACCAACACGATGGGGCGTGTAGCGCCACGTGTGGCTCGGGTGCACAATGCACCTTGCACAATAGCCCGATTTCACTTGTGCATGTAGGATTGGATTTCTCTGGCACCCCTGCTGGGACCCTTTGCTCGATTACCGACAGCAGCTTGATTTGGACGTGCATGTAAACGTACTGTGTGTTATTGGTCTCTGCATTTCAATGGGAAACTTCCTTATGATTATAAAAATAGTATTACATTTTGCATTGCGTTTGTCATTTTAAATAAGTGTAAAATAGCAAGGAGCTACAGAGTTGCATTGATTAGGCTACTAATAGACCTGAAGCAATCATTTCTGCATTAATGTTATTGTGTTGCTGGGTTTAAGCTCAACTTCCATTAAAGGAGGCACTGGGGGGGAAAAAAACTTCCTGTCCTGGTCTGATACTCATTACACAACACTACACTAAATAATTAAATCACAATGCAACAGAGATATGAATTAAAAACATCTCATTCTGGCTAAGATTGACTCTACATCAGGGTTTCTCAAACTTCTTTGCTCTGGGGCCCAGTAATGTTAGGCCTTGGTGCTGCAAGGCTCTGCATAGGCCTACGCTTCTGTGCGCCCCCCCCACCACACACACACACACACATCGTGTGCGCATCCATAGATAGATAGATAGATAGATACATACATAGTTTATTATTATTATTATTATTATTATTATTATTTATTTTTTTTGTTAGTAGTACTTGTTACAAGTAGCAGGCTTATACCAGTATAACAATATTTTGGCTAAATAAGACCAAATAGGAGTGCATTGGCAGAATTGTAGAAAATTGCCAAATGACCAGTAACTGTCCAAAGATATGCCATTATAATAATAATAATAATTATTATTATTATTATTATTAGTAGTAGTAGTAGTAGTAGGCCTATTATTATTATTATTATTATTATTATTATTATTATTGCTTAGGCCTAAACTATTATTAAACAAGGGAAACTAACAGAAGTGCTTTGGCTTTGAGATTATTGCTAAATTACATAAATATACTGATATGTAGGCCCAATAATTTGACTATTATTAATATTATTATTAATAATAATAACCTATTATTACCACTTGCGTAAGAACCATTAAACCAAGATTTTTTTTAAACTACACCTTTGAACTTGAAGCACTGCCAAACAGTGCCTCAATAACATACACACAGTTATAAAAAGGTCTACCAGAAACATGGGACCTCAAACCGAGAAACCTAAAGACCCACTGTAGCCCTAATACTGACTGATTACACAGTCCCAGTATGACGAAGGGAGAACTGAACGTAGGCTACGTGCTGACTTTTAACCTCAAATGACAGGCCCAGTCACCCACAGAGATTTGGTAAAAGAAAAGTCAGCATTCTAATGCGAAGGATGTGCCTGCTTTCTCGCCACTAACAGGTCGAAACGAGGAAGACAGGGTGACAAGGCCACTCGGAGCGTGTTTTCTGAGTTGAGCCTGTTTCGGTATTTTGTCTTTGTGGCTGTCAAATGTGAAAATGCGGTCTCGCAGAGGTACGGTATGTTGAATGGAAAGGCATCAGTGTTTTCACTGCCATCTCACTCAGCTGGGGATATTCATCGCAGCATGACAGCCAGAATTCAGACAGAGAAAGTCGACCAAATCTCGACTGCAGACCAGCATCGCACAAAAGCTCCAGAAGTTTATCCTGCACCACAGGTGGCAGAGCGCTCGTTTCTGGGTTGGTGAACGGATCTCTTACCCATTGCTTTTCCGTGAGATGGGATTTTGAGGGGAAATATGAATCAAAATGACGCAGTGTTTCGGTAAGGTGTTGCGCGATCACTGCTGGCACCTGCCCCAAATCCATACCTTCATCAGCCAGAGACGACAGACAGCAGAACATGTCAAACACACCTCTATTAACTCTGTTGGTCCAGACTGAGAGCTTCTTTTTGAAAGCCATGATTTTATCATTGACTTGAAAAATGTCACACGCTTGGCCTTGGACCGACAGGTTTAGCATACTGAAATGGTCCAGGATGTCAGAAAGATAAGCTACCTTTATAAGCCAAGACTGATCTCGCAGGTGATTGGCAAGATTGGACTGTTTATTTGTAAAGAATACCTCAACCTCATGCCTCAACTCGTACACTCTGTTCACCACTTTACCCCGTGACAGCCAACGAACCTCAGAGTGCAAGAGCAGGTGAACATGATCTGCACCCATCTCATCACACAGAGCTGTAAATAGACAGGAATTTGTCAGATTGGCCTTAATGAAGTTCACTATTTTGACCATTTGATTTAAAACTTCATGAAGCTCTGTGGACAGGTGTTTAGAGGCAAGTACCTTTCGATGAATAACACAGTGCGTTGCCTGCACTGATGGTGAAACGGCTTTTACCCGAGCAACAACTCCGTTGTGCCTGCCGGTCATAGCCGCTGCCCCATCTGTGCAAACACTGACGCAATGCCCCCATATCAACCCATGCCCAGAGATGTACCCATCAAGCATATGGAATATTTCTCCAGCAGTTGTGGTCCCTGGAAGCACCTTACAAAACAAAAAATCCCCATGAAACCGGCCCTCATGAGCATATCTGATGTAGACCAGAAGCATAGCCAAGTTAGAGAGCTCCGTGGTCTCATCTAATTGAATGGCAAACCAGTCAGATGACTTCGCCCTTTCTAAAATTTGCATTTCGATGTTTGCCGCCATATTGTCAATTTGACAACAGACCGTGTCATTTGACAGAGGAATCTCTTTTACTTTGGCTGCAGCAGCCGGACCCAACACCTCACTACGGCTACGTTTACATTACGTCGAATCAGCGGATCATCAGATTAATGTTCTTAAAACGATTCGCGTTTACACTAAAACCATTAACCGTGCACACAGCAACACCAATACGCGGATACGCTCGGCTCCGCAGGCATCCTGCGCTCCAAATCACTCCGCCCTGAACAGCGAGTGCCCTCTGGAGGGTGCGCACTCCGGCCCTGCGCAGCTCACACAGCGCGCGAGTGAAGTGCACAAGCTGTGATTCGGGACTGAGCCGCTGTGTGTGTGATCCCAGTGCATATCACTTCCTACTTGCAAGTGGAAGGATGGCAAGCCTAAAGACAATCATAACTACACAATGGGCAGTATTTGCATCAGTATTTGCAGTATTTTCATACTTTTATACTCTTTAATGAAAGGTGATACAAGGCGGAAGTCCGCGCCGTTTTTCAGCAGTCGCGTCACATGACCAACGCCAGCGAATCAGGAAGGTGGATGTCACAGTGACGTTGTCCAATGACGACGCCAGCTAGAGCTCAGCACAGCGTATTCGCGTATTCTGAATGTTTACACAGCACCGGAGCTGACACGATCTGGATTGAATACGTGGACGCTGGCGGATTCCCGTTTCCTGGCTTTTCCAGGGGGTTTAATGTAAACGGACAGTGCGTCCGCGAAGAAAACGAGACAGATACGGTCTAATGTAAACGTAGCCTACAAGCAGTAACAATCGAAGGCATAATTAGCTTCTCCCCAACTGTGAAGGGTGCCTGACATTTGGAAATGTGCTGTGAAATCATGTATGATGCCTTTGTTAGCTTTTCATTCTCGGTCAAATTACTTTTCAACACTTTAGTTTGGGTGGCCAATTCATCACGTTTTCTTCTGAAAAAATCCTCTGATTTATCCTTGAGATGTGAATGTTTAGTTTCCAAATGCCGGCGTAATTTGGATGGCTTCATAGCTTCGTTGCTTAGCATGGTTTGGCAGATAACACAGATTGGTTTCAGGGGACAACTATCACTTGAAATAAAGCCGAATTGTATGTATGAAGGGTCGTAATTGCGAGTGAATGGGCGATATTTTTTTTGCCTCTTGCTCATGTTGTGTATCTGCACTGTCAGATGGACGCTTTCCAAAGAAAGAGTCAAAAGTAGCTTGCTTTGAACATGCCATGATATTGCTCTCATAAAGTGTGTGTGCTACGTGGCACACAGTGACAAAAGCACTGAGAACAGAGCCAGCCAATCGCTCTTCTACATAATACTGATTACTAGTGCAGAGGCAGGCTTGCGGACCAACGGTAATCTCACGGACCGGTACCGGTCCACGGCCCATAGATCGAGAAACACCGCTCTATATCATAAAGGTGTGCCAAATAAGACAAAGTTCACCTTTCAATCACATTTATAGTCTACCTTATTCGATTAATAATAAGCTACTAATTCATTTTCAGGGAGCGGTCTATTGATCTATGCTGAGTTGCCCAAAAGCACCCTAGCACAAAGATGATCATTAAATGGTAGAGCAAGCAGCACAATGAACACACTCTCTCTCTCTTAGTTAAGATGCTCTTAGTATTAAGAGGCTTTTGGGAAACCCATCCCTGTTCGTCTTCCCCCCTTCCTTTTTCCTTAATGTGAGTTGGCTCCCGACGTTCACCTCAAAGATCCGATTCAAAGATCCAACTCAAATCGATGGATACTATATGGATACTTAAATATTAAGTCGATAAAAGAAATAAAAATCATGTGATGGATGTTTTAACACACGGCAATTCTGGAAACTTTTCTGGACGTGGCTAAGATACATATATACAGAGTACATTATTAAATAACTAAAATGAATGTAGAGTATAAACTTACCCATATAACGAAACAAAACAGGCAGAGAAGTGGCACTGAACGCCATGACCTGGCCATTTCCGGAGCGCAAACTCGGTATAAAAAACCTTGTTGTTTGTATCTGGATAGTTGAACGCCTCCACCACAGATACCTGCGCGATTATAGGAGCTGGAAGGAAATCAGCACTTTAAAACCACCACACACCCTCACCTTTAGAGGAGTTAAGAGGAGGGTCTAAACACAGATCTCTCCTTCCCCCACCCTTTTGCTGTGTGTGAACAAGAGAATCCAGATCCATGTTTAAAAAAAAAAAAAGCTAACCTTTTACATTACTTCGCAGTAACCTATTTTATTCGACAATAGCAGTTCATTGTAACATTAAAAAAAGCTTTTGATATTTACTGAAAGCTAAGGATATATAGCTATGTATTAATGTCCATTCATTGTGGTCACAATGGCAATAACATGCTGAGGAGGGGGTGGCACGGTGGTGTAGTGGTTAGCACTGTCGCCTCACAGCAAGGAGGTCCTGGGTTCGAGGCCGGCGAGGGCCTTTCTGTGCGGAGTTTGCATGTTCTCCCCGTGTCTGCGTGGGTTTCCTCCGGATGCTCTGGTTTCTCCCACAGTCCAAAGACATGCAGGTTAGATTAATTGGTGGCTCTAAATTGACCGTAGGCGTGAATGGTTTGTCTCTGTGTTCGCCCTGTGATGATCTGGCGACTTGTCCAGGGTGTACCCTGCCTCTCACCCATAGTCAGCTGGGATAGGCTCCAGCTTGCCTGCAACCCTGTAGGACAGGATAAGCGGCTACAGATAATGGATGGATGGATGCTGAGAAGGTCAGCCCAGCCTTCTCCATCCTCCACCACAGATACAGGTTGAACTGTGAAATCAATCTATTAGATATGATCTTGGCCACTGGTTACAACAAAAACACTCAGCCTAGGATTGTTCATCACATGTCTGCTGCCCGATTAGCATTACACAGGATCCCCCACACTTCACTTTGCCCATAAGTTTGATCCGTTGTTTGTTCAGAATAACCTTGACTGGGTTATGTGCCCTGAAAAAAAAAGAACTTGAAAAGATCATAACAATTTGAACTCACACTTAAGTAAAATTTGTGCTGTAATATCAAGTAAAACTTACTTACCACTAAAGTTAATGTTTGTGAAAATATTAAGTAAATGTTACTTAATTATATATAAATTAGAAGTACAACTCACTAACTAGTATCAAGTGACATGCACTTACCACTATAAACTTATTGTTTGTGAAAATATTAAATGATCCTAAATTATTTTTAGTTAGAAATTATCTGTATTTAAACTAATTAAGTCTATTTAATTTTTTTCATGGAAAAGATCATGGCTCTTATCAAAATATTAAGTAAATCTTACATATCCTTAATATATATTGTTATGAAGCAATTAAGTAGATTTTATGATACTTTTCTGTTTAATACTTTACATTACTTAGTTATACAAATTGACTCACAACAATTATGTAAATGTTACCAAAAAAGTCTTTATATACTTTCAACACAAATCACAAAACAAACACAGAACAATTAAACAGTTTACTTCATAAACATTAAATACCAAACAACTGTGTAAATAGTTTTAGTGCCAGAGCCCTTTAAAAGACTAAAGTAAAGAGTAATGCTCAGTAGCCATAAATGGAACACTGGCATAACTGACTAAAACAAGATAAGGTGTTAACCTGACAGAGCTACTGGCATAAATTCTAAATATTTATTTTCGAGAATTAGCAACATAACCAGTGCCTAAACAGTTTGGTTAAATCCATATAAAAACATTACTCAGTATTATTTTTTTTTATCACAGTGAACACAATCACTGACTTGTCAGTGAATACTGCAAAGATTTGTGTCAATTTTGCCCTGCTCATTAAAAAAAAAAGAAAAGCAGCATTCAAAGATCTGGAACAGTGCAACTGTAACATTTAAACAAGAACTTCGGACTGGTGCACTTAAGTATGCCATAAAATGTTTATACATTAAAACAGCAAAGGTGGTAACATTTCTACATAAAGAATAAAATGTGAACATTTTCTTTATCTTTCATATGTAATAAACATGAATGACAGTAAACCAGTAGCCTTAGTTAACACAGAACAGGAAATATTTCAGACAGACAATTTCCCACAGCTAGTCAGTCAGGGTGAACTCACAGGCAAGATGCTAATTCTGCACAAGGGTATAAGTAGGACATCATTAAAGACCTACATAGTGTGGATTAAACTTTTTATGACAGGGATACTGATATTCCACCCTGGTGCACAACACATTGTCATTGCACTGTGACCATTTTTGCATTAAACCAGCTTACAAACATCTACATACTGGTAGTTTTCAAATTCAACAAGTCCTGGCCATCCAACTGTCTTTAGAGCCAAGAGTGTCTTTGCAAGATGGAGAAGTGAGTTAGGGTATACCAGCAGCTGAGATTGTATAGCAATGGTGTGGTGATAGCAGCATTTAAAACAGTAACTTCAACTTTAAAGCCTGTAATTTGGGGGACAGCTTAATCCCATCCAGCTCTAAGAAAACTTTCTGAAACACCTCAAAAGTGTAGCACAGTACTGGGGGTATGCAAGATTGAGGGCATAAACCAGCCCCATAAGCAGCGCACAAGCTTTACCAGTACTGTCACATCCTGGCAACATCTCTTTGCCTTCAAGAAGGATGGATACATCCACTGGTTCCTCTCCATTAACCCCATGGACAACCAAGATCTTGAGGATATGCTGAGTGGCATCACTGCAACTGGATATAATTTACAATCAATCAATCAATCAATCAATCAATCAATAAGAAAGAAAGAAAGAAAGAAAGAAAGAAAGAAAGAAAGAAAGAAAGAAAGAAAGAAAGAACTGCTTAAATCATTTAAAAATCACTTAATTATCAGAGCAGCATATGCAGATTGCTGATGGGTAGTGAAGGATGAGTCTGTGGGATTAAAAACAAAACCAGAGCAGGGTGAGTTGTTCTCTGGCTCAGCAACACACTCTGCTCCACCTAGATTAATAGATAAATATGTAGATAAATAAGCCCTGCCATAACTTGGCAACTTGTAAAGGGTGTCCTCTGCCTTTCATCTTCAGTCAGCTGGGATAGGCTCCAGCTTGCCTGCAACCCCGTAGAACAGGATAAGCGGCTACAGATAATGGATGGATGGATGGCTGTAGATAAATATTTTTATTCAGTGCTGTTTTATTGGGCATATACTGCAGTTTAGTTAATTTTAACTTTAAATGATGACACAAAATTTTAAACTGTCTCATTACAAAAAACGTTAAATAGAAAAAAAATTATATTTTCCCAGGCAATCTTCAAAAAGTTCCTCTTCTTTCTTTCCAAGATACAGTATGAGGCTGCAGATAACAGCTTTACGTCTCATCCCAATACTTTGGTTCTGTGAACAAATTAATATTGTGTTAATACTTAAGCATTATTCATACACAATTAACTTTCAAAATGAGAACACAAACGCACATACTGTATGTGCAAGGAGCAGGCAATTTGAGCACATAGAGCCAAAAGCCATAGTGGAAAGATGGGCCAGAGAAGCTACCAAGTCTGAGGACGTGTGCTATATACTGTATATGTGGCGCAGTGTGCACGTGTGTGTACGAGTGAGACAGTAGTTTCTTCTAGCACATTTTTAACAAACACACCTGTAGGGCTGTCCCCCAAAAGTCAAAGATTATAGTCCCTGGTGTGCAGGAATTTTATTCCTGAACTATAAGCAGGTCTTCCTGGTAAAACATAGTTATGTAGGCTGATATCAGTGTTGAGTTGACTAACAAAATTCTGAGTCAGGTACAGTCCTACACACATGACTTAGTTTATCCAGAAACAACCTCAGTTTGGTCCCCATAACACCTCTCTTGTCCTTCATTAGGGCAATAAGCTTTGGTGTGTAGTGATCAAGTTTGCATATGAAGGCCTGTTCCAGAAAATAGTAGTTATTCTCCTGAACTCGTTCTTAATCTGAAATGACAAGATTCCAAAGGATGTTAAACAAGAATATCAGGAACTAGGCTAAATAGTCTAATGCAGGATGAAAGGAGAGTACATTTTCTCATGACATTTTGAAATTAATGGCAGAATGAACAAGCTCATATTTTTAATAATTATCAGCTCAACAAGGAAAACTAGTTTGACTTCCAGTTTTAACTTTGAGAGAACTGTTTCAAGTGTATTTATGTTCATGTGTTCAATCAGCAACAGTATTTCATAACACACAAAAACAAATTATTATTACTGCTAGGGTTGCCACCTGTGTCTGACAAAAATCCTGGACATTTCGACCATCCAATCGACCTTTTTGCTTGTAAGCAACGGCGCCCTTCGCACATCTAACCCAAGACAAAAATCGCCCTTCTATGCTGAAATTGTATTGCTCTAATTAGTAAAAATGACGCTTTTGCTAGTTATTTGTTTAGTTAATTGCTTTACATAATATAGCAGGTCTTCATTATTTTGGTTTATTTCCAACAGTTTTTGGTTGTGGACACGTGGGGGCAGTAGTGGGCACAGGTAAAAGGGGAATACATACTGTAATTAAGTTCTGTTTGTTTGCTTATGTGGAATAAAAATAAATAATTTTTCATTGTATCTAAGAATACCTGAATGTAACAATGTAAGGTGTAGTGTCAAACAGCTTACCTGATTGCTTAGAGTGTGGTGTGTGCTTGCCTGTGCCTCTGCTGCTCTTGGCTAAACAAATACATAGGAGGACATGTAACTGATATAACTGGGCACATACAGGAGTATGTACTACACTACACTATTTCATTTAATTCACCAAAACCTTACCTAATCTTCCATTTATATTTGGTGTTTTTCTTTGCTGCTGCTATGAGTCCTGGCTGATTTTCAATGAATGTCTTGAACTCAGTACAGGACAACTGAAAGTTTAGCCTGACTTGAAGCTCAGCCTTCACCATTGCAACAGAGAGTCTGTTTCTTTTATCAGTCCAAGCATCCTCCATTGCCCCTTTTCCACCAAAGCAGTTCCAGGGCTGGTTCGGGGCCAGTGCTTAGTTTGGAACCGGGTTTTCTGTTTCCACTGACAAAGAACCGGCTCTGGGGCCAGAAAAACCGGTTCCAGGCTAGCACCAACTCTCTGCTGGGCCAGAGGAAAGAACCGCTTACGTCAGCGGGGGGGCGGAGTTGTTAAGACCAACAACAATAACAAGACCGCGAAAGATCGCCATTTTTAAGCGACGAGAAGCAGCAGCTGTACAAACGCGAAGTCATCCATTATTATTATTATTGTTGTTGTTGTTGCTTCTTCCGTGTTGTTTTTGCTTTGATATTCGCGCCAAGGTTTATGCAAACGTAGCGCCGTAACTGACGTATGCAGCGACGTAAGGGACGTATACAGTGATGTAATGACGTGATCCGCTTAGCACGGCGAGCTTGGAAAAGCAACCGTACAGCCCTCCTTCTGTGCCTTCAAGCTAGAAATGGACTCGCTCTTCAATTCTCTTCACGTCGTTAGAAATAATCAAAAAAATGACAGACTTTTGTGCCTTCTACATTTAGTATTAAAAAATTGATTGTCATCCTCTCTCTAATATATGACTGTTGTTTCTTTTCCCCTTTGTACATTGTATTTCATTATCTCATTTCATTATCTCTAGCCGCTTTATCCTTCTACAGGGTCGCAGGCAAGCTGGAGCCTATCCCAGCTGACTACGGGCGAAAGGCGGGGTACACCCTGGACAAGTCGCCAGGTCATCACAGGGCTGACACATAGACACAGACAACCATTCACACTCACATTCACACCTACGGTCAATTTAGAGTCACCAGTTAACCTAACCTGCATGTCTTTGGACTGTGGGGGAAACCGGAGCACCCGGAGGAAACCCACGCGGACACGGGGAGAACATGCAAACTCCGCACAGAAAGGCCCTCGCCGGCCATGGGGCTCGAACCCAGACCTTCTTATTGTGAGGCGACAGCGCTAACCACTACACCACCGTGCCGCCTGTACATTGTATATTGTTATAATATATTGGGTGTTTTTTTTTCCTCATTTATCCTTTTATGTCGTGTCAGTTTGTCACGTCTAGATATTTGTATTATTATGTTGTGTACGGTTACTTATGTATTCTGTTTTTTGCATCAATAAAAAAAAAAATCCTAAAAAAAAAAAAAAGAGCTTGGAAAAGCAAACTGGTTCTCAGCTGGCTCGCAAGTTGAAATACACATTTTGCCCATCATGTACAAAAAACCGGGACATTCAGTGTCCCGGATTTTTATTTTTATTTTTTTCCGGGACAGACCATGAAAATCCGGGACAATCAGGAAAAACCGGGACAGGTGGCAACTGCCCAATGGAGTAGGTGAAATTTAAGGTTTTATAGATTCACCTACTTCAGCTTCACAAAACAAAGCAGGCCATCTCTCTTTGAAGTCATCAGCAGCTAGACTACCACTCACAACCTCAAGCCTTTGAGAGGAGAACGTTTCGGTCATCTTTTCTTGAATCACCATAGTGTTGTCCTTCTTCTTAACCTCATTAAAAAGCTTCTGTCTCTCCATCTATAGACTGCCACTTGTTTCTCCACTTGGATGTGGAGGAAGGTAGTTCACCTCTGCTCGCTTCAGCTACTTGCAGTTTTTTGCAGGATGTTTCTCACCATGGGATTTCCTTTTCAAGGCGTTGATTTCTACTTACCTTAGACTAACGTTTCAACATTAGAACAGTCACTCATCCTGCCAGGCCCTCAATGTACAATTGATTGTACTAGTCTGCTTCCTGGTCACAGAAAAATATGTTGATAAGACTTTGTTTTTAAATAACAAATAATAGATGAACTTGCAATTGCTTGAGTAATAGAAATTACTTAACTGACAAGACCCGACTCAAATGAGAGGCTTTTCATTTCGTTTAATGCTCAATCAAGTTACATCTGAACATGAGGACTTATGGGAATCTATCAGGAAAAATGGAATATAAGCTTCATAAATATGTTTTCATTAGTGTATAATCGTGAAATAAGAATCATGTTTTTGTGACCTTGAAATGAACTGTTTACGTCTACAGAAGGAATGGACAGACTAGCAGTAGCCCCAACAGACAATCCAAGCATTGGCTCTTGTGGTTGACATTAGTACTGCTGTGTGGCCCACAGTAGTTGGAAAAATTACTTGCCACAGAATATTCAATGGGTGTAGGAATGGCTTGACCATTTTCATAGTCAGCATACCCACCGGTCTCACGAGCCATGAGCCCCCAGCTTCCCTCACCGCCCCCCACAATTCACCCTGAAGATTTGACTTTTTTGTCAGGAACACTCTGGTCTTGACTAACATCACCCTCCCTCCCCATCTCCCTTTCTCTCATGATTTTACATTTACATTTAGTCATTTAGCAGACTCTTTTATCCAAAGCGACTTACTTGACACAGCATCGGGGCAATTTTGGGGTTCAGTGTCTTGCCCAAGGACACTCTGACATACGCATTGGGGGAACTGGGATCAAACCATTGACCACTCCACCTCCTGAGCTACAGCTGTCCATGATTTTAATGTCTTTAGTTTTACAAAGTTAAATAAATGAGGTTAGTGAGGTTATAGCTCCACTACATAAAGTAATACAGACCTGTCTCACTATTTCCGCAATTCTCCAAAAACTTTTCAATAACCGATTGGATAAATTCATTGACAAACATAAACTACTTAGTGACAGTCAATATGGATTTAGAGCATATAGATCAACATCACTGGCTTTAATAGAATTAGTTGAAGAAATCACCAATTCCATACAGCAGAAAAAAACATGCAGTTGGAATATTCATTGATTTAAAAAAAGCATTTGATACAATAAATCACGACATATTAATAAAAAACTGGAACGATATGGCATCAGGGGTATAGTTTTAAACTGGGTTAAAAGCTACTTAAGTAACAGGAGACAGTTTGTGAAGCTGGGAGATTGTTCTTCATGTTTGGACATAACTTGTGGTGTTCCCCAGGGGTCAGTGTTAGGACCAAAATTTTTATACTATATATCAATGACATATGTAGTGTATCTAAAGTAATGAAGCTTGTCTTGTTTGCTGACGATACAAATATCCTCTTTTCTGGTGATAATTTAATGGAACTATTGCAGGAGATCACAACAGAAATAAGTAAATTAATAATATGGTTCAACAGTAACAAATTATCATTAAACTTGAACAAATCCAAAGTAATATTATTTGGTAACAACAAAACAAACACACAAATAAATATTCAAATAGATGGGGTTATTATAGAAAGAGTTAAGGAAATCAAATTTCTTGGAACAACTATTGATGAAAAACTCAGCTGGAAACCACATATAAAAAACATACAATCCAAAGTATCAAGAAGTATTGCAATATTAAACAAAGTCAAACAGTTTCTAGATCACAATTCACTCCAGATTCTTTACTGTTCCCTGGTTTCACCTTATTTAAGTTACTGTGCAGAGGTATGGGGCAATAATTACAAAAATACAATACATTCATTATTCATTCTCCAAAAAAGAGCAATAAGAATTATACACAAGGCTGGTTATCGGGATCATACAAATACATTATCCTTACAGTCAGAAATACTGAAATTTGCCGATCTGGTGGACTATCAAACGGCACAAATATTATTCAAAGCAAACAATAATCAACTACTACATAATATTCAAAAACTGTTCACTGAAAGAGAAGGGAGTTATAATTTAAGGGGTTGATTTAAATTTAAAAATTATAGGGTGCGCACAACCAAGAAAAGTTTTTGTATTTCTGTTTGTGGGGTGAAGCGGTGGAACAGTTTAAATGAGGAGCTCAAGGGATGTCCAGACATGAAGCGGTTTAAAAAGATGTAGAAAAATTTGATTTTCACAAGGTATATGGATGAAGGGGATTAATCATAACTGGCTCTTTACTGTGTATTTTTTTATTTTGTTCTTTTTTGAGTCATTGTCTGTTTGTTTTGTTTTTATCTTGTTCTCCATTGTGAGCGTGGTATTAGTAGTAAACTTGTGCAGACATATGGATATACATATATAATTAATTATATGATATAGTCATAGAGAATTGATATCTGAATAGTTGAATAAGTAATATACAGTATATATATATATATATATATATATATATATATATATATATATATATATATATATATATATATATACTGTATATTACTTATTCAACTATTCAGATATCAATTCTCTATGACTATATCATATAATTAATTATATATGTATATCCATATATAATTAATTTATATATATATATATCACAGGTGGCTTCTCCAGTGAGGAGAGGGAGGAAGATCCTCCTTAAAAATTCTAAGAATAAAAAGTTGAAATTGTCTTGACCAATTTAATGAATTGCTGTCCTTGAATATTACTATTTTACTGCCAAATACGACATGTACATTATATTCGTTTCTCTGGGTGAAATTACATTAGCACCCCCTATCGCTCGCTATTAGAAATTACTGCACGGAGGATCTTCCTCCCTTCGGCTCCCATTCACTCCGATTCAAACAGTCTCCGGCACTGGCGGCTCGTGGTTAACATAGACTTCAATGAGAGAGAGGAGGAAAATCCTCCTCTAAGAGGGTGGGACTAGCTAAGAGATCTGACAAGTGCTACAAAATATCAACCAATAGGCTGCAGCCCTAGTTGCGCAATGAACCAATAAGTAGAGGCCTTAGCTGCCTGGGGGGAGGGGTTATCTTATCAAACTTAACTTCTAGATCCGGTGACTCGGGCACTTCGGCAGTCAGAGTGAGAACGGCGAGGTGGAAGTGGATTGACTATGTTATAGATATTCTACGAATAAAGTAATGGAAACAGAGGACGTGGTGAATGTTTTGCTTGCAAAACCCTTCCATGGGCTGAGCTACAGTGAAAAATTAGCCATCAAAGCAGCAGGTAGACCAACCCCTAAAATCGAAATCACAAAACCCAATGGCAAAGGCAGTACAGTGAATGCTACATGGTTTGCTAGGTACACATGGCTCACTGGTAGCGTTACCACCCATCGATTATATTGCTGGCCCTGTTTGCTAATGAACAATGCCAAATCACAAGCGTGGAGTGTTCATGGTTTCAATGATTTAAAAAATCTAGATAGGGCAACCAAACGCCATGAGAAGTGTCAAGACCACGTTGGTGCTGCTATCCGACTGTCCTTACTAGGCACCATGCCAATAGATAGGGTGGTAGACGAGGGTGTGCGGCTGCAAATCCAGCAGCACAATGCTAAAGTGAGTCGCAATAGAGAGGTATTAAAACGTCTGATAGATGCAACAGCCTACCTAGGCATGCAAGAGTTGTCACTGAGGGGACATGAAGAAGGGGGGAATTCGGACAATAAGGGCAATTACAGGGAGCTAGCGGAGGTTATTGCTCGCTATGATCGTGTTCTGGCAGAGCATCTGGAAAGTTCGACTGTCTTCACAGGCATGTCAAAAACAATCCAGAATGATCTAATATCCGCTATAGCTGGTTCAATTAATTCAGAAATCCAAAAGCAACTTAACACGGCACCCTTCTTCTCGTGGCAAATCGACGAGACCACAGACATAAGCTGTCATTCACAACTGTCTGTCATCTTGCGCTATGTCGATAATCAAGGTACAATTCAGGAACGCTTTCTAGGATTTTTTGATGTGTCCAGTGGTCGCAGTGCACAATCCTTGTTCGATTTCGTGCAGACTGAGTTGTCAGGTTTCAATTTCAAGGATAAACTTGTCGCTCAGACTTACGATGGTGCCGCGGTCATGGCCTCGGACTTGAATGGCCTTCAGGCTAAAGTGAGAGAATTGGCTCCCTGTGCAACGTTTGTCCACTGCTATGCACATCGCTTAAACCTAGTTTTAAGTCAGGGTGTTAAGACCATTCCCCAAGCAAAATACTTCTTTGCTCACTTGGGTGGCTTCACGTCTTTTTTCTCCAAGTCCAGCAAGAGGGTTTCTTTACTCGAGGAGTTCAGTTGCGCCCGCATTCCCCGGAGCGCTCCCACTCGCTGGAACTTTTCCTCTAGGGTCGTGAACACGGTTGCTTCAAATTATGACGAACTACTTCAGATTTTCGAGAACATTACTGAGCGCCCAATGATGGATGATGAGACAATACGTTTAGCTGATGGTTTGAGGTCGAAAATGCAAGAGTTTGAATTTGCGTTTTTACTCTTCACTTTTGAGCAGTTGTTTTCGCACACTGACGTGGTGTTTGACATCTTGCAGCACAAATCCATGGATGTCGCCTTTTGCAAACGGCGAATAGAGAATCTCCTGCAAATATTGGATGAGCTAAAAGTACAGAGCGCCTTTGACAAAATCTACGCCAGGGCTGCCTCTCTAACAGAAGACCCTGACTTGTCTCACAGGGTCAAAAGAAGGCTGCTTAATCCCCGTCAGTCCTACAGAGCACTTTATGATTCCATCCACGACAACTTGCGCACTCAAATAACTCAGCGCTTTCAACACCTCGACCGCTTGCGCTTCATGGAGCTTTTGGATGCGGCGAAATTCGACTCGTTCAAAATATCATTTCCTACGCAGCTACTGTCAAATTTGATGGAGACATATGGCCACCTTTTTGATCAAGAAAAGCTGAGAATCGAACTGCAGCATTTTTATCACAATGCAGAAATAAATTCATCAAGAAAACTTTGCGATGCCCTTGGCTTCATGAAGTCCAGCGGTCTTGATGGGGCGATGCCACAGTTGTACAGGCTCATGTCCCTGATTGGAACAATTGGCGCAACCTCTGCAGGGGTTGAAAGGAGTTTTTCGTGCCTCAAGAGAATTAAAACGTACACACGCAACGCAATGGGGCAGGAGAGATTAAAACATCTGGCCATTATTTCAATTGAAAAAAAGATTCTCAAGACACTCCAAAAAGATCCAGCGTGGTACGATCAGGTCACAGATAGATTTGCAAATCAGACAGCACGGAGAATTGACTTGATATATAAATAGGGAGCCTCAATCAGTTGGCCTGAATCATTCCTTAACATCAATGTTTGTCTTAAACACGGCTATATCCCATGTAAATAGTTGTGAAATAATGTTATTGTTGTTCTTTTACTTGTTGACTGTTGCCAGTTGTTTGACACCGTGGAAAGGATGTTAATGAATTATTCAGGAAAAACTATTATCAACTCAACCTGTGCGTGTAACTATAGCCGGTCCAGCAGGTGCGGTCGCATTGGGGCCCGTGACCTTCAACCAAGCATTCCTTCCTCCCTCACTTTTACAAAAGCCAGCCGCCACTGATATATATATATATATATATATCCCCTCCTAGAACTGCCACCTTATTGTGGTGGAGGGGTTTGTGTGCTTGAATGATCCTAGGAGCTATGTTGTCGGGGGCATTATGCCCCTGTTAGGGTTTCCCAAGGCAGACAGGTCCTAGGTGACAGGCCAGACCAAGAGCAGTTCACCAAAAAACCCCTATGGAGAAAAAATCCAGGACCGTGACGTCGCCCGGTAGGACGCAGCCGGGGCCCCACCCTGGAGCCAGGCCCGGGGTTGGGGCTTGTATGCGAGCGCTTGGTGGCCGGGCCTTTGCCCATGGGGCCCGGCCGGGCTCAGCCCGAAGAGGTGACGTGGGCCCGACCTCCTGTGGGTTCACCACCCACAGAGGTAGCAGTAGGGGTTTGGTGCAGTGTGGATTGGGTGGCAGTCGAAGGCAGGGGCCTCGACGACCTGATCCCCGGACACAGCGGCTGGCTGTTGGGACATGGAATGTCACTTCGCTGGGGGGGAAGGAGCCTGAGCTTGTGCGGGAGGTTGAGAGGTACCGGCTAGAGATAGTCAGGCTCACCTCCACGCACAGCTTGGGCTCTGGAACCCAGCTCCTCGAGAGGGGCTGGACTTTCCACTTCTCTGGAGTTGCCCGTGGTGAGCGGCGGCGGGCTGGTGTGGGCTTCCTTATAGCTCCCCAGCTCAGCCGCCATGTGTTGGAGTTTACCCCAGTGAACGAGAGGGTCGCCTCTCTGCGCCTTCGGATTGGGGAGAGGGCTCTTGCTGTTGTTTGTGTCTACGGGCCAAATAGCAGTATAGAGTATCTGGCCTTCTTGGAGTCCCTGGGAGAGGTACTGAGGGGTGCTCAGACTGGGGACTCCATTGTGCTACTGGGGGACTTCAATGCTCACGTGGGCGATGACAGTGACACCTGGAGGGGCGTGGTTGGGAGGAACGGCCTCCCCGATCTGAACCCGAGTGGTGTTTTGTTATTGGACTTCTGTGCTAGTCACAGTTTGTCCATAACGAACACCATGTTCGAGCATAGGGGTGTCCATAAGTGCACGTGGCACCAGGACACCTTAGGTCGGAGGTCGATGATCGACTTTGTAGTCGTGTCATCTGATCTCCGACCCTATGTCTTGGACACTCGGGTGAAGAGAGGGGCTGAGTTGTCAACTGATCACCACCTGGTGGTGAGTTGGATCCACTGGCGGAGGAGGAAGCTGGACAGACCTGGCAGGCCCAAACGTATGGTGAGGGTCTGCTGGGAACGTCTGGCCGAGCACTCTGTTGGGGAGGTCTTTAACTCCCACCTCCGGGAGAGCTTTTCCCAGCTTCCGAGGGAGGCGGGGGACATTGAGTCTGAGTGGACCATGTTCTCTACCTCCATTGTGGACGCAGCTGTTCGGAGCTGTGGCCGCAAGGTCTCCGGTGCCTGTCGTGGCGGCAATCCCCGAACCCAGTGGTGGACACCGGAAGTAAGGGATGCCGTCAAGCTGAAGAAGGAGTCCTATCGGGCCATGTTGACCTCCGGGACTCCTGAGGCAGCCGACGGGTATCGGCAGGCCAGGCGTGCTGCAGCTCGGGCAGTTGCGGAGGCAAAAACTCGGAACTGGGAGGAGTTCGGGGAGGCCATGGAGAAGGACTATCGGTCGGCCTCGAAGAAATTCTGGCAAACCATCCGGCGCCTCAGGAGGGGGAAGCAGTACTCTGCCAACACTGTTTACAGTGCGGGTGGGGAGCTGTTGACCTCGACTGGGGACATTGTCGGGCGGTGGAAGGAATACTTTGAGGATCTCCTCAATCCCACCGTCATGTCTTCCACTGAGGAGACTGAGGCTGATGACTCAGAGGTGGACTCGTCCATTACCCAAACTGAAGTCACTGAGGTGGTTTGCAAGCTCCTCGGTGGCAAGGCACCGGGGGTGGATGAGATCTGCCCTGAGTATCTCAAGTCTCTGGATGTTGTGGGGCTGTCTTGGTTGACACGCCTCTGCAACATCGCGTGGCGGTCGGGGACAGTGCCTCTGGAGTGGCAGACTGGGGTGGTGGTCCCTCTTTTTAAGAAAGGGGACCGGAGAGTGTGCTCCAATTATAGGGGAATCACACTTCTCAGCCTCCCAGGGAAAGTTTACTCCAGGGTACTGGAGAGGAGAATTCGACCAATAGTCGAACCTCGGATCCAGGAGGAACAATGCGGTTTTCGTCCTGGTCGCGGAACACTGGACCAGCTCTATACCCTTCATAGGGTGCTCGAGGGTTCATGGGAGTTTGCCCAACCAGTCCACATGTGCTTTGTGGATCTGGAGAAGGCATTCGACCGTGTCCCCCGTGGTATTCTGTGGGGGGTGCTTCGGGAGTATGGGGTTCGGGGCTCTTTGCTAAGGGCTGTCCGGTCCCTGTACGAACGGAGCAGGAGTCTGGTTCGCATTGCCGGCAGTAAGTCAGACCTGTTCCCAGTGCATGTTGGACTCCGTCAGGGCTGCCCTTTGTCACCGGTTCTGTTCATAATTTTTATGGACAGAATTTCTAGGCGCAGCCAGGGGCCGGAAGGAATCCTGTTTGGGAACCACAGGATTTCATCTCTGCTTTTTGCGGATGATGTTGTCCTGTTGGCTTCTTCAAACCAGGACCTTCAGCATGCACTGGGGCGGTTTGCAGTCGAGTGTGAAGCGGCTGGGATGAGAATCAGCACCTCCAAGTCCGAGGCCATGGTTCTCGACCGGAAAAGGGTGGCTTGCCCTCTTCAGGTTGGTGGAGAAGTCCTGCCTCAAGTGGAGGAGTTTAAGTATCTCGGGATCTTGTTCACGAGTGAGGGAAGGATGGAGCGTGAGATCGACAGGCGGATCGGTGCAGCCTCCGCAGTGATGCGGTCGCTTTACCGGTCCGTCGTGGTGAAGAAGGAGCTGAGCCAAAAGGCGAAGCTCTCAATTTACCGGTCGATCTACGTTCCGACTCTCACCTATGGTCATGAGCTTTGGGTAATGACAGAAAGAACAAGATCGCGGATACAAGCGGCTGAAATGAGTTTCCTTCGCAGGGTGGCTGGGCGCTCCCTTAGAGATAGGGTGAGAAGCACAGTCACTCGGGAGGAGCTCGGAGTAGAGCCGCTGCTCCTCCACATCGAGAGGAACCAGCTGAGGTGGCTCGGGCATCTTTTTCGGATGCCTCCTGGACGCCTCCCTGGGGAGGTGTTCCAGGCATGTCCCCCCGGGAGGAGGCCCCGGGGAAGACCCAGGACACGCTGGAGGGACTATGTCTCTCGGCTGGCCTGGGAACGCCTCGGTGTTCTTCCCGAGGAGCTGGCCGAGGTGTCTGGGGAAAGGGAAGTTTGGGCTTCCATGCTTAGACTGCTGCCTCCGCGACCCGGTCCTGGATAAGCGGAAGAAGACGAGACGAGAGACGAGATATATATATATATATATGGCGGCACGGTAGTATAGTGGTTAGCGCTATCGCCTCACAGCAAGAAGGTCCTGGGTTCGAGCCCCGGGGCCGGCGAGGGCCTTTCTGTGTGGAGTTTGCATGTTCTCCCCGTGTCCGCGTGGGTTTCCTCCGGGTGCTCCGGTTTCCCCCACAGTCCAAAGACATGCAGGTTAGGTTAACTGGTGACTCTAAATTGACCGTAGGTGTGAATGTGAGTGTGAATGGTTGTCTGTGTCTATGTGTCAGCCCTGTGATGACCTGGCGACTTGTCCAGGGTGTACCCCGCCTTTCGCCCGTAGTCAGCTGGGATAGGCTCCAGCTTGCCTGCGACCCTGTAGAAGGATAAAGCGGCTAGAGATAATGAGATGAGATGAGATATATATATATATATATATATATATACTACCGTTCAAAAGTTTGTCACCCAGACAATTTTGTGTTTTCCATGAAAAGTCACACTTTTATTTACCGCCATAAGTTGTAAAATGAATAGAAAATATAGTCAAGACATTTTTCTGGCCATTTTGAGCATTTAGCCCATGTTTACATTAGACCGTATCAGCGGATCATCAGATTAACGTTTTTAAAACGATTAGTGTGCACACAGCAACACCAATACACGATTCGCGTGCACACAACAATACCAATAAGCGGATACGCTCGGCTCCGCAGGCATCCTGCGCTCCAAATCACTCCGCCCTGAACAGCGAGTGCCCTCTGGAGGGTGCGCACTCCGGCCCTGCGCAGCTCACAGAGCGCGCGAGTGAAGCACACTAGCAGTGTTTTCGGGACTGAGCCGCTGTGTGTGTGATCCCAGCGCATATCACTTACTACTTGCAAGTGGAAGGATGGCAAGCCTAAAGACAATCATAACTACACAATGGGCAGTATTTGCATCAGTATTTGCAGTATTTTCATACTTTTATACTCTTTAATGAAAGGTGATACAAGGCGGAAGTCCGCGCCGTTTTTCAGCAGTCGCGTCACATGACCAACGCCAGCGAATCAGGAAGGTGGATGTCACAGTGACGTTGTCCAATGAGATGCCAGCTAGAGCTCAGCACAACGTATTCGCGTATCTCAATGTTTACACAGCACCGGACCAGATACGATCTGGATTGAATACGTGGACGCTGGCGGATTCCCGTTTCCCGGCGTTTCCAGGTGGTTTAATGTAAACGGACAGTGCATCCGCGAAGAAAACGAGACAGATATGGTCTAATGAAAACATAATCGACCCCACAAATGTGATGTTCCAGAAACTCAGCCCATGTTTACATTAGACCGTATCAGCGGATCATCAGATTAACGTTTTTAAAACGATTAGTGTGCACACAGCAACACCAATACACGATTTGCGTGCACACACCAACGCCAATACACAGATACGCTCGGCTCCGCAGGCATCCTGCGCTCCAAATCACTCCACCCTGAACAGCGAGTGCCCTCTGGAGGGTGCGCACTTCGGCCTTGCATAGCTCACAGAGCACGCGAGTATAGCGCATGAGCAGTGATTCGGGACTGAGCCGCTGTGTGTGAGATCCCAGCGCACATCACTTACCACTTGCAAGTGGAAGGATGGCAAGCCTAAAGACAATCATAACTACACAATGGGCAGTATTTGCATCAGTATTTGCAGTATTTTCATACTTTTATACTCTTTAATGAAAGGTGATACAAGGCGTAAGTCCGCGCCGTTTTTCAGCAGTCGCGTCACATGACCAACGCCAGCGAATCAGGAAGGTGGATGTCACAGTGACGTTGTCCAATGAGACGCCAGCTAGAGCTCAGCACAGCGTATCCGCGTATTCTCAATGTTTACACAGCACCGGACCAGACACGATCTAGATTGAATACGTGGACCCTGGCGGATTCCCGTTTCCCGGCGTTTCCAGGCGGTTTAATGTAAATGGACAGTGCATCCGCGAAGAAAACGAGACAGATACGGTCTAATGTAAACGTAGCCTCAATCTGCTCAAAGGAAGGTCAGTTTTATAGCTTCTCGAAAGAGCTAAACTGTTTTCAGCTGTGCTAACATGATTGTACAAGGGTTTTCTAATCATCCATTAGCCTTCTGAGGCAATGAGCAAACACATTGTACCATTAGAACACTGGAGTGATAGTTGCTGGAAATGGGCCTCTATACACCTATGTAGATATTGCACCAAAAACCAGACATTTGCAGCTAGAATAGTCATTTACCACATTAGCAATGTACAACCCCGATTCCAAAAAAGTTGGGACAAAGTACAAATTGTAAATAAAAATGGAATGCAATGATGTGGAAGTTTAAAAATTCCATATTTTATTCAGAAAGAACATAGATAACATATCAAATGTTTAAACTGAGAAAATGTATCATTTAAAGAGAAACATTAGGTGAGTTTAAATTTCATGACAACAACACATCTCAAAAAAGTTGGGACAAGGCCATGTTTACCACTGTGAGACATCCCCTTTTCTCTTTACAACAGTCTGTAAACGTCTGGGGACTGAGGAGACAAGTTGCTCAAGTTTAGGGATAGGAATGTTAACCCATTCTTGTCTAATGTAGGATTCTAGTTGTTCAACTCTCTTAGGTCTTTTTTGTCATATCTTGCATTTTATGATGCGCCAAATGTTTTCTATGGGTCAGAGATCTGGACTGCAGACTGGCCAGTTCAGTACCCGGACCCTTCTTCTACGCAGCCATGATGCTGTAATTGATGCAGTATGTGGTTTGGCATTGTCATGTTGGAAAATGCAGGGTCTTCCCTGAAAGAGACGTCGTCTGGATGGGAGCATATGTTGCTCTAGAACCTGGATATACCTTTCAGCATTGATGGTGTCTTTCCAGATGTGTAAGCTGCCCTTGCCACACGCACTAACGCAACCCCATACCATCAGAGATGCAGGCTTCTGAACTGAGCGCTGATAACAACTTGGGTCGTCCTTCTCCTCTTTAGTCCGAATGACATGGCGTCCCTGATTTCCATAAAGAACTTCAAATTTTGATTTGTCTGACCACAGAACAGTTTTCCACTTTGCCACAGTCCATTTTAAATGAGCCTTGGCCCAGAGAAGATGTCTGCGCTTCTGGATCATGTTTAAATATGGCTTCTTCTTTGAACTATAGAGTTTTAGCTGGCAATGGCGGATGGCACGGTGAATTGTGTTCACAGATAATGTTCTCAAGAAATATTCCTGAGCCCATTTTGTGATTTCCAATACAGAAGCATGCCTGTATGTGATGCAGTGCCGTCTAAGGGCCCGAAGATCACGGGCACCCAGTATGGTTTTCTGGCCTTGACCCTTACGCACAGAGATTCTTCCAGATTCTCTGAATCTTTTGATGATATTATGCACTGTAGATGATGATATGTTCAAACCCTTTGCAATTTTACACTGTCGAACTCCTTTCTGATATTGCTTCACTATTTGTCGGCGCAGAATTAGGTGGATTGGTGATCCTCTTCCCGTCTTTACTTCTGAGAGCCGCTGCCACTCCAAGATGCTCTTTTTATACCCAGTCATGTTAATGACCTATTGCCAATTGACCTAATGAGTTGCAATTTGGTCCTCCAGCTGTTCCTTTTTTGTACCTTTAACTTTTCCAGCCTCTTATTGCCCCTGGCCCAACTTTTTTGAGATGTGTTGCTGTCATAAAATTTCAAATGAGCCAATATTTGGCATGAAATTTCAAAATGTCTCACTTTCGACATTTGATATGTTGTCTATGTTCTATTGTGAATACAATATCAGTTTTTGAGATTTGTAAATTACTGCATTCCATTTTTATTTACAATTTGTACTTTGTCCCAACTTTTTTGGAATCGGGGTTGTATAGAGTGTATTTCTGATTAGTTTAAAGTGATCTTCATTGAAAAGAACAGTGCTTTTCTTTCAAAAATAAGGAAATTTCAAAGTGACCCCAAACTTTTGAACGGTAGTGTATATATATAAAAGGAAGCTAGATAATCAATTTATATTGACTAAAGAAGAGGGATGGGATTAAATAAGTGTTTACTTCAGTCCACCCCTTTTCGGACATGTAAACTCAAAACTGCTTAGGGCGTCCTTGTTTGTATTTTTGTTTTGATATATTATTATTACCTATATTATTTAGGGTTTATTTTCTAATTTAGTAGCTTTTTACATGTTCTTGTTGCAAATGCTGTTTTGCTTTTCTTGTTTTCTGCTTATTTATTAATTGTTTACATGTTCGAAATAAACAAGAGGAGCTGCTTGTACACTGGAAAACAACAGAAACAGTAGAGTGAGAGTAGAGTTTACTTGTTTGCTGTTGCGGTTTTCTTTTCGCTTCCTTTAATAGATACAGGGTCGCTGCTGGTTGTTTTGTGCTGGGAAGAACTTTTAGTGCTCGCTAACGGTGAAAGTGATTTATTTATTTATTCTCTAACAGTTAGCGCTAGCTTAGCTACATCCGTAGCTTTGCTCAGTACTGTGGTACTATCTACTATAGATTTAATACAGGTTATAGGTTTTCGGGCTCGCGGATAAGAAGAAACTGGTGCAGCAACGGTGGCCCCCGGGAGTCTCCTGAGAATACTTCAGAAATGTCAGATAAGTCCATGAATATGTCTGCTGCTACAGATAGCTGTGACACATCCAAGTCTGTTATTGTCAGTGAGCTTCTCTGCTTCGTTTCAAACAAAATGGACATTCTGGTTTATGATGTTCTTGTGAAAACTGCTGCCGATTTCTATAAATAATCTGAAATAGAGGATGCAAAGAAACTGTTGTTTGGCTTCAGCACTGTCAAAAAGAGAGGTACCCGTCTCATCAAGAGGCAAGGTCCTTTAAAGGATGTCAATAATGTTAACGATATTGTGACAGCATTTCATAAATGTGACCCTAATGAACTGCCTATGTTCTGTGCCAATGATTTATCCAATGTACCACCTGTGGATCTCAACAGCTTTGATATGTCTTCCATGTTTCGAGAATTTTCAGCAATGCGCAAAGAATTTGCCTCAATGAAAGACGAAATGAAGGAATTGAAATTATTGTATCAAACTGAAATGCCCTCTGATAATACACAAGCTGGTAGATCTAGTGTGAAACAACAAGTTAATGTTTCCCATATGAGACCTCAAGCTGTCACTCAGGAGTCTTCATCTGACCATGTCTCTGGTTCCCAGGCGAAAACTCAGGTGACACCTCATGTTGATATCAAAGATGACAAATCATCTTCTGACCCTGTCTGTGGCTCTCAGGTGAAATCTTGCTTAGTACCTGTTCAGAGGCAGGACCAGTCTGATTCCAGTGATAACGCAGGATGTTCTACGACTGAGACAGTATCTCAAACCTATGCTGATGCCGTACAGTTGAACCAGTGCAAAGAAACTGAGGCCTCCCCCAGTGGTTTTCAACTCGTCACACGAAAGAAAACCAAGACAAAGTCTATCATCGGGTCTGGTGACGTAAACTCACAATTGAAGGCATCCAGTGGATGTTTCTCATCAGTGTTCATGTCACGACTTTCACCTGATACCTCCTGTGAAGACATTATTAAATATGCTAAAGATTCACTGAAATTGTCTGTTAAATGTCAAAAATTGAAATCAAAATTTGACAGTTATGCATCCTTCAAAACTGATGTAGTCTGTGATAATCCTTCAATTTTATATAATCCAGAATCTTGGCCCTCCGGTGTTCTTGTGAGAAATTTTTTTGTGAAACAATAACTCAGTATTGTTTAATGTCACTATGGGTTTAAATGTTATATCTTTCAACTGTAATGGCTTTAAAAGCAAAGTGTCTCTGTTGCAAGACTTGCTAGGTGACTGTGACATTCTATGTTTACAAGAACTTATGATAACCAAACCTGAATGTAACATTCTTAATAATGTACATGATGACTATTTTGGATTTGGTGTCTCTCCAGTAGATCCAACCCAAGGTATTCTTACTGGTCGCCCAGTATTACTGGTCGTGGTGTTGGCATCTTATGGCGGAAAACCATTGATCTCTCTATTACAGAGTTAAAGTATGACCTTGATTGGATATGTGGTATTAAAATATCAGCTTCCTCCCATGAATTATATTTGATCAATGTTTATCTTCCTTATGAATCTGATTCAAATTTCAATTTATACCATGATTGTCTATCAAAGTTGTATGTTGTCATTCAGGAAACACCCAGCTCTTGTGTAATGGTTACTGGTGATTTCAATGCTGATATTGCAAAAAAGTCCTTGTTTGGTGATATTTTACTCAATTTCTGTGATGATAATAGCTTAACCATGTTAGATCTTGATCAACTCCCTGCCAACTCATATACTTATGTTAGTCATGCTTGGTCTACTACCTCATGGCTTGATCATATTGTTGGTACTACGGATGTCACTGATTGTGTCACTAATACAGCTATTGATTATAGTTGTATTATCTCAGACTATCACCCTCTTGCATGTAATATCGATATCGATGTGTTGCCTGCCTCATGTTCAAAATCTCCTGTGAATGACTTCAATCCTAAAATATTATGGGATAAGTTGTCTACTGGGTTAATTGAGAACTATCGCTGTGACACCAGTCTGATGTTTAATAATATCAATGTACCTGAAGGTCTGAAATGTTCCAATACTAATTGTACCGAACCATCTCACAAAAACGACATTGATCAGTACTACATGTGCATAGTCCAGGCTCTGTCTACATGTGGCAGTAAATTGACCACAGCCAAACATAAGTAAAAAAAAATGAGTATTCTGTTCCTGGTTGGAATGACCTTGTTGCACCTTATCATAATACAGCCAGAGATGCATACAAGTTATGGTCTTCTGCTGGCAAACCAAGGTCTGGTGCTATTCATGGTCTGATGAAGAGCTCTCGTGCAAAATTCAAATATGCTTTATGAAGATGTAAACATAATACTAATACTGTTCTAGCTGACAAGCTGGCTAACAGATATCAGCTCAAAAATCACAAAGAGTTTTGGAGGTTCATAAAATCAGAGTTGAACTCCAAAGTCAAACTGCCTAATTCCATTGACAACTGTTCTGGTGATGAAGTACCTGTTATGTGGAAGCAACACTATGAGTCTATTTTTAATTGTGTCCCTAACAGTAACTGTAAAGAGTTCTTGATTAACTTGTGCGAATCAGAACAATTTCCTAATGTACCTCATGTTACAGCTAATGAAATTATTGTTATTATTAAATCATTAGCAGTTGGTAAGGCTCCTGGCCCTGACAGGCTCACTGCAGAGCATTTGAAGTATGCAGGTACCAGTTGTACTGGCTCTATTGTTGTCATCAGTTTTTGTACATGGGTATCTTCCTGAAATGTTGATTCAGTCAGTTATAGTTCCAATTATAAAGAATAAAAATAAAAGGATCTCTGATAAAAATAACTACAGACCTATTGGTTTGTCTAATATTTGTACTAAAATAATTGAATCAGTAATAATGAAACGAATGGATACTTATTTAGTTACAACAAATAATCAGTTCGGTTTTAAATCTAAACATGGAACAGAAATGTGTGTGTTTGTTCTCAAAGAACTCATCAGATACTATACTAATCATGGCTCTCTGATGTTTGTGTCCTTTTTGGATGCCTCTCATGCATTTGATCGTTTGAACCACACCACTTTGTTATCTAAACTAAAGGTGATTGGTGTACCTATGTACAGTGGTACTTGAAAATTTGTGAACCCTTTAGAATTTTCTATATTTCTGCAAACATCATCAGATTTTCACACAAGTCCTAAAAGTAGATAAAGAGAACCCAGTTAAACAAATGAGACAAAAATATTATACTCAGTCATTTATTTATTGAGGAAAATGATCCAATCTTACATATCTGTGAGTGGCAAAAGTATGTGAACCTCTAGGATTAGCAGTTCATTTGAAGGTGAAATTAGAGTCAGGTGTTTTCAATCAATGGAATGACAGTCAGGTGTGAGTGGGCACCCTGTTTTATTTAAAGAACAGGGATTTGTCAAAGTCTGATCTTCACAACACATGTTTGTGGAAGTGTATCATGGCACGAAAAAAATGAAGATTTCTGAGGACCTCAGAAAAAGTGTTGTTGATGCTCATCAGGCTGGAAAAGGTTACAAAACCATCTCTAAAGAGTTTAGACTCCACCAATCCACAGTCAGACAGATTGTGTACAAATGGAGGAAATTCAAGACTATTGTTACCCTCCCCAGGAGTGGTCGACCAACAAAGATCACTCGAAGAGCAAGGAGTATAATAGTCAGCAAGGTCACAAAGGACCCCAGGGTAACTTCTAAGCAACTGAAGGCCTCTCTCACATTGGCTAATGCTAATGTTCATGAGTCCACCATCAGGAGAACACCGAACAACAATGGTGTGCATGGCAGGGTTGGAAGGAGAAAGCCACTGCTCTTCAAAAAGAACATTGCTGCTCATCTGCCGTTTGCAAAAGATCACATGGACAAGCCAGAAGGCTATTGGAAAAATGTTTTGTGGACGGATGAGACCAAAATTGAACTTTTTGGTTTAAATGAGAAGTGTTATGTTTGGAGAAAGGAAAACACTGCATTCCAGCATAAGAACCTTATCCCATCTGTGAAACATGGTGGTAGTAGTATCATGGTTTGGGCCTGTTTTGCTGCATCTGGGCCAGGACGGCTTGCCATCATTGATGGAACAATGAATTCTGAATTATACCAGTGAATTCTAAAGGAAAATGTCAGGACATCTGTCCATGAACTGAACCTCAAGAGAAGGTGTGTCATGCAGCAAGACAACGACCCTAAGCACACAAGTCGTTCTACCAAAGAATGGTTAAAGAAGAATAAAGTTAATGTTTTGGAATGGCCAAGTCAAAGTCCTGACCTTAATCCAATCGAAATGTTGTGGAAGGACCTGAAGCGAGCAGTTCATGTGAGGAAACCCAGCAACATCCCAGAGTTGAAGCTGTTCTGTACGGAGGAATGGGCTAAAATTCCTCCAAGCCGGTGTGCAGGACTGATCACCAGTTACTGGAAACGTTTAGTTGCAGTTATTGCTGCACAAGGGGGTCACACCAGATACTGAAAGCAAAGGTTCACATACTTTTGCCACTCACAGATATGTAATATTGGATCATTTTCCTCAATAAATAAATGACCAAGTATAATATTTTTGTCTCATTTGTTTAACTGGGTTCTCTTTATCTACTTTTAGGACTTGTGTGAAAATCTGATGATGTTTTAGGTCATATTTATGCAGAAATATAGAAAATTCTAAAGGGTTCACAAACTTTCAAGCACCACTGTATATCATCAGGCTTATTGCTTATTGGTATTGTCATCAAATGTATCATATTAGATGGGGACAGGTTATCAGTGATGGTTTTTACACAAGTAATGGTGTAAGACAAGGCGGTGTTTTGTCCCCTCTTTTCTTTAATGTTTATATGAATGATCTAAGTAATGCCTTGAATAAGATTTCTGTTGGTTGTTGTTGTGCTGGTACCACAATCAACTATCTAATGTACGCTGATGATTTAGTTATATTTGCACCCTCTGCCAAAGGTCTGCAGAGATTGATGAATGTTTGTACTGAATATGGTCAGCACCACGATGTGATATATAATTGTACCAAGTCTCAGCTGATGTTGTTTGATCAGAAACATCTTGAAGTCAAACCCAACATAACTTTAGCTAATTCAGTCCTAGATTATGTTAATCGATATAAATATCTTGGTCATATCATTGATGGTCATCTTAATGATGAAGAGGATATGAAAAGTAAACAGAGAGCTTTATACGGTCGAGGTAATTTACTTGCCAGAAAATTTTACTTTTGTTCAAATGCTGTTAAGGTTAAGTTATTCTCATCATATTGTAACAACATTTACTTATGTACTCTATGGGTAAATTATCGTGTTAATTACAGAAATATTGTATGTGTTGCCTTCAATAATGTCTTAAGGGGCCTACTGAATCATAACCGCAGAAGCAGTGCTAGTCAGATGTTTGTTAGTAATGGCATTAAGTCTTATCAGGAATTACTAAGAACTGTTATCTATAGTCTTAAAAAACGGCTTGAATATTCTGAGAACTTTTTTATTCATAGCATCATTCATTCTGATATTTGTCGCGAGTCAAAATTAGTCACAAAATGGAAAAACCTGTTGTATGCTGGTCATCATATGTCTTAACTATTCTGCTGTGATTTTTATACTGTTGTTTTTTTTATTACAGATGCTAGTCAATGGCCTATCATGGTGCAATTCATGTGTTCTGTTTTTATTTTATAGATTTTATATTTTTTATGCAATTTTATATATTTTATAATATTATGGACTGTACGTTGTCTGCATGTCTGAGATAAATAAATAAATAAATAAATAAAAATAAAAATAACCCCATCATCATCATCATCATCATCATCATCAATACGTTATGTAGCAGAACTAAATAACTGAGGACATAAAACTGAAGTTACCTCTGTTAAATAAAGTGAATTGGTAGCAGAGCTAAAACGCTGTGTGGATGCCACTGTTGTCAGCACATTAGCTAACGTTTCTGAGTTTCAGTGATTAAAACTAACATAACATAATTATGAACAGTCCTTCCATTCATCTATTTTCTATCTGCTTAACTGAGACCGGTCGTGGTGGCAGCTGGCTAAGCAGGGTATTAGATGGCTCTCTCCTCAGCCGGGCTGTATGCAGCCTTGTGTCATGTCCAGCTCACCCTGCTTTCGCCTGCTGACGGCTCACATAGCCCCCGACCCACACTGCCCCCCGGGTGGTGGGCTGACAGGACAAGTAACAGTCACGGAGATTATACTATCAAGCAAACTGTTATGTTCTTATGGTTAAGAATAAAACCATTCAGAGTCCAACTTATAGGTGAACACTGTGTATGTGACTTTTATTGTCTCTCGTACTCCTCCACTGACATGAGAACTCAGCCTTACATATCGATCCCTGGTACAGCCTCTAGGGTCAACTAATCGATGCATGATCTACTGATCATTCCTGCAATATACTACATCCTTAATAACTAAACCTGAAATGACACCTGTTATAGACAGTTAAATTATCTCTTTAGATTGCTCAAAACACGAACTTTTAAACAAATTATATAATTTCAATCTTGCCTTTATTTTCCCCCTGTCATTCTGTTGATTATCAAAACAAACAAGTCAAACACGACTCATAAAACTCACACACAGGCTACACCCAGAGCCTGAACTTGACTCATCAATGGGCTAAATCTAAGCATTAGCTCAACTCAAAGTCTCTGAACTTTATAGGAAGCTTTACGTGTCTCCCACTTCTGATGCTGCAGATGAGAGTAGCTGGAGTGGGACTGTTGTCTTCACAGGCGGATGTACTCTGGTCTTGCATGGCCTGTAACCCGGAATCCTCTTTTTGTGAGTTCACTGGTTACTCCAGCAGCTCAGCATCATCTTCTCTCTGCAGACTTCTCCTCAGATGACGTCTGTTTCTCCTGAAAGTGACACCACTGGGAGTTTGTACATCATATGCACGTGGTTCCACTCTTTTGCTTAAGACTGTAGCTGGTCCCATCCACGCCGTGTCGCCATGTGAACGGTGGTACCAGGAGCGAACTCAGGCAACGGTTTTGAGTTGTAGTTATAGTAGCTAGTGCTCTTGTCTGGCTTGTAGATGTTTTAGCCTGGAGTGAAATCCATCTGGAATAGCCAGTTGTAGCACAGCTGTGAAGCTCGGCAAGGTGCTTCATAGTACTCTTCCCATCAGAACTTGTGCTGGTGAAAACTCTGTGCCAGTCACTGGGGTGTTTCTCAGTGATAGGAGAGCTAAGTGTGGGTATGTACCTGTCTGTGTTGCCTTCTTAAGTGCGTGCTTTACTGTCTTCACCATCCTCTCTGCGAGGCCATTTGATTGGGGATATCCAGGACTAGAATGGACAAGCTTTATGCCCCATGAAACTGCAAACTCTCTCATTTCACAGCTCGCAAAAGGAACATGGTCGCTTACCAGCTCTTTCGGAATTCCATATCTGGCGAAGACTGTTTTCATCTTGCGTATGACTGTGTAGACAGTCTTATCAGGTAGATGGAGCACCTCTGGGTATTTCGACAAATAATCCACCATCACAAGGTGTGACTTTCCATGAAGCTCAAAGATGTCAGTCCCAATCTTCAGCCATGGCAGCTCAGGTACCTCATGTGGAATCAGAGGCTCTTTGTGATTTTGTGGCTGGAGCTGTTGGCATGGAGCACAGCTTTCCACCATATGCTCAATATCATGTGTCATCCCTGGCCAGTACATCACCTTTCTTGCCTGTGCTTTCATCTGCTGTATCCCTTGATGTGCAAGGTGCAGTCTGTCAAGCATCATCTGCCTCACACTCTGAGGAATCACAACCCTATCACCAATCATAAGTATGCCATCCCTGATGCTAATAGAATTTTGCATAGGCCAGTACTGGTGTAGATTGATGGCAATACTGCTTTGTCTTCTAGGCCAGCCTTTGTGGTGCATTTCCATTACCTGTTGCAGTACATTGTCTGCAGCTGTGACCTCCTTCAGTGTTGTGAGAGTGTCTGTGTCCAATGTGGCTGTGGCTTCCATTGCATGGACCACTCTCTCCTCAAACAGATCCTCTTTCGTGTCATCTTTGCAGTCAGAAACAACAGCATGGGGCAGGGTATCAGCAACGTGCATGTCCTTGCCTGAGGTGTAAGTTATTTTCAGATCATAGCGCTGGAGCTGCAATAACATGCGCTGTAGCCGTGCTGGTGCCTTGCTCAAATGCTTCTTTAAAATTACTTCAAGCAGTTTGTGATCTGACTGAACAGTCACTGTGTTGCCATAAACATACTGGTGAAAGCGTTTCATTGTAAAAGCTATCGCCAGCAGCTCTTTCTCTATCTGAGCATAATTCTTCTCAGATTCTGTAAGTGCTTGTGAAGCGTAAGACAGCAGCCTACCTTCCTGAAGCAGACAGGCGCAAAGCCCATCTTTTGATGCATCACATTGTATGGTAAGTGGCTTGGTCTGATCATAGAATCGGAGCACTGGGGCTTGCATGAGGGTGGACTTAAGCTTGTCCAGTGCAGCATTGTGTTCGTGGTTCCAGTGCCAAGCAGCATCCTTTCTCAACAACTGCCTGAGTGGGCTGGTTATCATGGCTTCGTTTGGAATATACTGGGAAAGATAACTTGTCATTCCCAGCAGCCTCTGCAGCCCTTTCTTGTCCTCAGGCTGTGGCATGTTCTTGATGGCCAATACCTTGGACTCATCAGGTTTCACACTTTTGGACGTGACGACATGCCCCATGTACCTGACTGAGTCCACCTTGTACTGAATCTTTTCTTTGTTGAACTTGATGTTGGCTCTTTGTGCAGTGTCCATGACTTTCTGTAGGATAGCATCATGCTCGTCCTCAGATGCAGCGGCGATTATCGTATCGTCTGCAATTATGTGCACTCCATCAATATTTCCAAATGTCTCACAATTTTTCTGTTGGAAAACCTCGCTGGCAGACTTAATGCCGAAAGGAAGTCTCTTAAAACGAAACCTGCCCCATGGTGTACTGAATGTGCACAACATTGATGAGGGCTTGTCAAGTCTCACTTGCCAATATCCATCCTTCTCATCTAAGATGGTGAAAATGGATTTCCCTGACAACCTGTACAGGACCTCTTCCGGGGTGGGTATTGAGAAGTGCGCCCTCTTAATAGCCTTATTCAGATCACGAGGGTCCAAATACACCCTCAGAGACCCGTTTTTCTTCTCTGTGATGACAAGACTATTTACCCACTCTGTGGGCTCCGTCACGGGTTCTATGACTTCTCTGTCAATGAGGTCTTGCAGTGTTGTTTTCAATCTGTCCATGACAGCGATGGGTATTTTTCTACAGCTGTGTACTACTGGGGTCACATCGGGGTCAGTGTGAATGTGATGCACCCCTGGAAACTGGCCCAGGCCACTGAAGATGGACGGATAGGCCTCCACCAACTCCTCTTTCGTGGCTGGTGCCTTAACTGCAATCATCTCCATTCTCTTTACCAGCTGCAGCTTCTCGCATGCTTTTCTGCCCAGGATCGGAGTGGAGGAGTGCTTGGTGACAAAGAACTGTAGATCTGACTTTGTCCTGGCCATTTCACAGGTGAAACTCAGTACCTTATGGTTTCAGGTGTGCTCCTCCGTAAGCTACGAGAGCTATTTGGGTGGGCTTCAGATGATTGGGACCTGGAATCTTCCGAAAAATGTTCAGCGGTAGCACATTTGCATCTGCGGCAGTGTCCAGTTTAAATTTGACAACAGTGTTTTTTATGATGGCTGTGGTATACAATGCATTGTCAGCCTGCTGAGCCGTGCGATTTAATCCTACACAGGACATAGTGCCTATGAAAAGAGATTCGACCTCTCTGTCAAGGTCATTTACACTTCTCACAGCGCCTAACTTGTCTTGAGATGAGGTGCACACTTTGGCGAAGAGATTTCTCTTGCTACAATTATGGCATATGACACCAAATGCTGGACATTGCCATGGCTTATGTGTCCTGCTGCATTTCCTGCATGCATTTGGACTAGCTGCTTGTGCTTTTACTTTATCTAATGGTCTTGGCTTTCCTTTTATGTTTGCTTTAGTTTTCTCAGAGCTAGCCGCCATCCTGCATAGTGCCTCCACTGATGCCTCTGGCTGCACTGTTCCCATTACACGCATTTGAGATTTAGCAGCTTCTGCCGCTCTGCAAATATCAACTGCTTTATCTAGAGTCAAGTCCATTTCTCTTAGCAGTCTCTCCTTTACGCGAGCATCAGGCACAGTAAACACAAGCTTATCTCTTATCGTTTTCAATCACTCCAAACTCACAGTTTTTACATTTCTGGCAAAGCTTGGTCACAAACTTGTCAACGGTGACTCCTTCTGGCATAGGTTGCGACCAAAACTGATGGCGCTCGAACACGATGTTTTTCTTTGGTATGCAATATTTTCTGAATGCATCCAAAATTTCTTCCAACGTGGCTTGCTCGGCAGCAAACTCAACGTTGAGGGTGTTGTACACCTCTAGAGCATCCTCTCCGACCGTGTGCAGCATGATAGCAATTTTCACCGGTTCATCCTTCTCACCCGCACCTGCCGTCATGTACAACTTAAAACATTGCTCCCAGTGTCGCCAATTCTCGCTTAAATTGCCGGTGAGCATGAGCAGTGCAAGGAGCTTGAACTGGTCCATGCTAAACTTCGGTTCACTCGATGCAAACTCACTTTTCTCCTTTCCACAGCAGTTACAGCGTAGAGCAACGTTGTCTCGCGTCTCTCATGGAAGAAGAAAAAAACCTCTTCTGACACCATGTTATGTTCTTATGGTTAAGAATAAAACCATTCAGAGTCCAACTTATAGGTGAACACTCAGTACGTTTACATGCACATCCAAATCGAACTGCTGTCGGTAATCGAGCTAAGGGTCCCAGCAGGGGTGCCAGAGAAATCCAATCCTACATGCACACAAGGAAATCGAGCTATTGTGTGAGGTACATTGTGCATCCGAGCCACAGGTGGCGCTACATGCCCCATCGTGTTGGTACACTTCCGGTTGTCGTCATGAAGAAGAGCTATTCAAGAGTATAAACAAAGTTGTCAGTTCCGTGTTCACAAGAAGAGTGTTTGTAGTTTGTATGTACGAACAGAAGTGTTCCTAATAAAATGGCCACTAAGTTGAAGTTGATCCGTAATGGTGAACATATTAACTGTTATCCTGCTAACATGCTAATAACTTACCAACTAATTGGAAATGGGTGCGTACATGCAAGGCCGGATTAACTATATGGGCCTGCGGCACAGTGCCCAGGGGCACTAACCACTCACAGCCAGTGGGGGGGCACCACATGACAGAAACTTTAAAAATATTTTTCGTGAATGTTTGTACACTTAAAATGGTTATACACTTGACATTGTTAAATAGTCATATATAATTCATTATGAACACTAATTTCATAAGAACAACAACAATAATCATAATTCTGAGCAAGAGTGGCCTATGTGACCATTAACCCCCCTTTCCTCAACCTGTCAGTTGAGCCAGTCCACCTACGGTGAAATGCATCAATTTTTTTAAAACCACGGTAGAAATGAAAAATGGACAGACATCAATTGAGTGGTTGTGCGAAGAGAAAATAAAAAAAGAGAGACTCCAGGCGTGTAGTTGCAATTAAAAATGTTCCAGTGTTAGATCATTTTTTTATAAAAACATCGACAACTGCTGTCACTACCAGCGCTGAAGCCGGGGAGGAGGATATGTGCGAAGCCACTTTAAGCCAGGTAGAGATCAGTTCACACCATGGTGACAAGAAGGAAGACAAGGGTGTTATGGATGTCAACCCAGCGCAGTAGAACACTTCTCTATTTCAACTGATCCTGTGCTATGGGGAGAACATGTCTAGGTTCATACAGAACAGATACTCTTTGAATTGATACACATACCGTATGTACATTGTACATCTGGATATGCCGTACTGGATGTTATTTGAATTTATATTTCGAATTGAGACATTTGAATATGTTGCCTAGATCGATGCTATTTTAATTGATGCACATTTTGAATTGACACATTTGAATATGCTGTATTGTATATAGATGGATGCTGTTTAAATTGCTGATGCTGTTTGAATTGATACACATTTTGAATTGAGACATTTTAATATGGATAGAATAGAGTATGGATGCTTTGAAGGTTTTTATTGAGACATACAAATATATGCTGCTCATTTTTGAATAAAACATTTCAATATGCCTACATGCATATCGTTGGTTGTTTTCAGTGAATTTGATGGGCTGATGTAGCCTACTTAATAAATTTTCAATGAGGAAGAATGACCTTGTTTATGTGTACTATTGTTTATGTATATGCTACTACTTTTGACAGCAAAGGGCAAGGTTTGTGTGTGCAGGAGGTTACTGAACGCGTGCGCGCAGGGTGGTGGTGGTGGGGCACTTGAGGTATAGTGCCCAGGGGCTCCGCATTGGCTTAATACGGCACTGCATACATGCCCAGACACAAGTGTTCCTAATAAAGTGGCGGCTAAGGTGAAGTGTCATGCCGACCGAGGCTGTCGTGTTTCTCGCTTGTGGTCTCGTCACTCGTCACTTCCGGAAGGGGCAGTGCTGAAGTAAGTAGCTCGACTACGTAGCTCGATAGGGTATACATGCACTAAGTAGTTCGGCTAAAATCGCATAATCTAGGTCGTGTAGCTCGATTACGAGAAATCAAGTTCAGTTCAATTTCAGCCTAGCTAAGGTGTTTCCATGCCATTTAGAACTTCGATTTCAGTCGAGCAACGGCAGAAATTCGATTTTCTCTATGTGCATGTAAACGCACTCAGTAATATTAAATACAAATACTTAATGTTAATGAGATCTCCTTTAACTTCTACTCACAGCACATTCAAATGTTCCAACGGCTATCAGAGCTCATTTTATTGTTGAACATCTTCATAACACTTACTGTACCAAGCACAAAGATGTCCCAGGATAGAAGGACAAGTTGACACTTGCTATAGCTGCACTGTTTTCACGAGAACTGGGAGCTTATGAAACTAATCACCACCCCTTTGTTTCCCCAATATGACAAGTCTATCAACTAGCTTCCCTGAATTCTCTTGGGTGATTATAGCACACCAGAGGGACCCAAACCCTCATCTGGTGGCAGGTACACATTCACACCTATGAGTAATTTAGAGTAGCCAGTCAACCTAATCTACATGTCTTTGGACTGTGGGAGGAAACCCACACAGACATGGGGAGAACATGCAAACTTCACACAGAAAGGCCCCTGTCGGCCACTGGGCTCAACCCAGAACCTTCTTGCTGTGAGGCGACAGTGCTAACCACTACACCACCATGCCGTCCAAGGTAAATGGTATAAATACTAAAATCACACAAAGAAAGAAGAAAATATTCAGTTTTTCACATTCCTGTATGTAGGCAACTGTTGTTCCAATCCAGTCTCTTGGGCTTTTGGAGTTTGCATCACTTTGTGAGATGGATTACTAATTTAATGGTCAAAAGAAACTATATGAATATTTTTGTTCCTCAAAGTGAGATGAAGAGATGAAGTTTTTTTTTTTTGTCAGGGAGATAACATGGCAATCTAGGATATCATATCTTTCAACAACATCAAGTCATTACTAATAATAACAAAAATACTCTCTACAGCATAGAAATGTACACTCTTATCCATTATCATTGACATATACAGTAACAGAGATCCAAAATAAGCATTACACAAAACAGGTCATAATTACATATAACACTATATGCACAGACTTGCTACTGGCAATTATTATTCCAATTACTTTACTCCAAAGTTAAAAGTAACATCTTTTTGAGAGTAAACTGAACTATAAAAACAAACAGGTTTTAAAAGTAGCAAATAGTTGTTGTCTTAGTTCCAACGGTTATCAGAGCTTTTTTTTTTACCCTGCCTTTTGCCCGTAGTCAGCTGGGATAGGCTCCAGCTTGCCTGCGAACCTGTAGAACAGGATAAAGCGGCTATAGAGATAATGAGATCATTTTGTTAAATGAAATATTTCTTTTAAAAAATGCAGCTTGTAGTGTTTCAGTGTTGTCTGTTGTGTTCACACTTCACAGCACAGTAGCACTGACACTTTTGGGTGATGTTCTTGTCCAATTATCCAGCTTCATATCCTGAGATAATGTAAAACACTGCTTTTACATGTGTGAAAGATCGATCCATCCATTCTGGCATATCACGACAGTGACGTGGCCACTTTGATGGCTTCAGCCGTCAAAGTGTCTAGGGAATATTACAGTAGTGGTTTCCCGTTGCCTTCTACTGGATTATTATAGCGGTTTTCTCCACTAATATAAAACTAATAAAATAAATAAATCCCACACCCATTCTGTCTCAACTGCTTTGTGATATGATGTGAAGTGATATGATGATACAACCAGAGGTGGAAAAACTGGATTGACAAAGTAAAAGTCCTGCTTAGGTTTTCCTTCTGCCTGTGCTCTCAACACAGGTGATTTCACCAATTAGCTCATCAACCTGGCTTAGGGGATGTGGTAATTAGGATCAGCTGGTTCATTGAATTGGCTGGAGCAAAAATGTGGCAGGGTTTTTACTTTCTGCACCCGGGTTTTTCCACCTCTGGATACAACCATGACCGATTTTGACACATCTGGTTCATGGAATTACAAACAACTTTTATTCCAGTTATCATACATATTATATGATCACCCACTACCTCGATGTAAAGAGTAATTACTGTATTTATTATCCAGAAGCAAAAAAGAAGAGTAAAAGAAAACTGCTGGGAGGTGTAAATGGTCAGAACCGGATCCATTTTAAAAATACAGGGTGTAACCTAAGTGTATTATTGCTTTTTTTTTTAAAGATACTATTTGTTATCTAACAGGATTCATGAAGGAATGTGTATCCAGTGTTTATTCATCAACATGTTTTTTTAGAGTGTACTGGCCAAACTTGCTAAACAGTCCTTGACTGGTTGAATGGATGTTGTGACAAAGATTTTGTCACACCTTTTCTCTGCTCTGTTCCTTCCCCATGATCATCCATTTTACCTGTGTTTTGTTTATTGGTCTGTTATTGACCTTGCTGTTTATAATTATGGCTCTACAGTGGTGCTTGAAAGTTTGTGAACCCTTTAGAATTTTCTATATTTCTGCATAAATATGACCTAAAACATCATCAGATTTTCACACAAGTCCTAAAAGTAGATAAAGAGAACCCAGTTAAACAAATGAGACAAAAATATTATACTTGGTCATTTATTTATTGAGGAAAATGATCCAATATTGCATATCTGTGAGTGGCAAAAGTATGTGAACCTTTGCTTTCAGTATCTGGTGTGACTCCATTGTGCAGCAATAACTCCAGTAACTGTTGATCAGTCCTGCACACCAGCTTGGAGGAATTTTAGCCCATTCCTCCGTACAGAACAGCTTCAACTCTGGGATGTTGGTGGGTTTCCTCATATGAACTGCTCGCTTCAGGTCCTTCCACAACATTTCGATTGAATTAAGGTCAGGACTTTGACTTGGCCATTCCAAAACATTAACTTTATTCTTCTTTAACCATTCTTTGGTAGAATGACTTGTGTGCTTAGGGTCATTGTCTTGCTGCATGACCCACCTTCTCTTGAGATTCAGTTCATGGACAGATGTCCTGACATTTTCCTTTAGAATTCGCTGGTATAATTCAGAATTCATTGTTCCATCAATAATGGCAAGCCGTCCTGGCCCAGATGCAGCAAAACAGGCCTAAAACATGATACTACCACCACCATGTTTCACAGATACGCATCTCATTTAAACCAAAAAGTTCTATTTTGGTCTCATCTGTCCACAAAACATTTTTCCAATAGCCTTCTGGTCCATGTGATCTTTAGCAAACTGCAAGGCAAGGCAAGTTTATTTATATAGCACATTTCATATACAATGGCAGTTCAATGTGCTTTACAGAAGTAAAAACAAAACAGTAAACAATAGAGAATAAAATTACATAAAATAATTTTATTTTTATTCTAATATATAATATTATAAGAATTAAACAATTAAACAATTAATTAAAAGAATTAAGAGAATTAAAAGAAAATAATAAGAATTAAACAATAGTAGAAATAAAATAATAAAACGAAGTAGTAGTTCAAATAGGAGGAGAAAAAGAAAAAAAAAAGAAACCAGCAGAATAAAATAGAATAAAATTAAAGTAAATTTGAAACATGCAGAGAAAGTAAAGATTATAAAAAATGTAAAGAAGACAATATTAATTATTTAACAGAAAGCATCTGAAAACAGCTTGGTCTTTAACCTAGATTTGAAGCTGCCAACAGCAGGAGCATTTTTAATGTCCTCTGGCAGTTGGTTCCATAGCTGTACTGCATAGTAGCTAAAAGCTGCTTCACCATACTTTGTTTTAACAACTGGTTTTAATAGTAAATTTTTCTGTTTCGATCTGGTAGATCTGATTGGGTTAGGCCGCTGCAACATATCAGAGAGGTACTTGGGCCCTGTACCATTTAGAGATTTGTACACCAGCAGCAATGCTTTAAAGTCAATTCTGTAGCTTACTGGAAGCCAGTGAAGGGACCTTAGAATTGGAGTAATGTGCTCTGTTCTTTTTGTTCGTGTGAGAACCCTAGCCGCTGCATTTTGAACCAGCTGAAGTTGTTTGATGGTCTTTTTTGGCAGGCCTGTGAAAAAGCCATTGCAGTAATCAACCCTACTAGAGATGAAGGCATGTATTAGTTTTTCCAGATCATTTTTTGACATAAGTCCTCTTAGTTTGGAAATGTTTTTTAGGTGATAAAATGCCGTTTTAGTGATTGCTTTCATGTGACTGTCAAAGTTTAGCTCGCTGTCAATGAAAACACCAAGATTTTTAACCATTTCTTTAGTTTTAATCCCTTTTGTGTCAAGAATAGTGGTAATCCTGAGTCTTTCATCTTTTTTTCCAAATAGAATTACTTCTGTTTTATCGGTGTTCAGCTGAAGAAAATTTTGTGACATCCAGCTGTTGATTTGATCGATACACTGGTAGAGACATTCAAGGGGGGCATAATCATTAGGTAATAGAGCAAAATAAATTTGGGTGTCATCTGCATAGCAGTGATACAAAATTGAATTGTTATTGATAATTTGCCCAAGTGGGAGCATATAAAGGTTGAAAAGTAATGGTTCAAGAATCGACCCCTGGGGGACACCACAGGTCAAGGACATTGACATTGAGGAACAATTTCCCATGGTAACAAAGAAGCTTCTATCTTTTAAGTATGAATTTAACCAATTGATAACTTTACCAGTCAATCCAACCCAGTGTTCAAGTCGATATAGCAGTATGTTGTGATCAACAGTATCAAAAGCTGCACTGAGGTCCAGTAATACCAGGACTGATGTTTTGCCTGCATCAGTATTAAGACGTATGTCATTTATAACTTTAATCAGCGCTGTTTCAGTGCTATGATTGGCACGAAATCCTGACTGAAAATTATCAAAACGGCTGTTTGATATCAAGAAGGCAGTTAATTGATTGAAGACAATTTTTTCAAGGATTTTCCCGATGAATGGTAAATTTGATACTGGCCTGTAGTTATTTAATACTGAAGGATCCAGATTATTTTTTTTAAGTAGGGGCTTTACAACGGCTTTTTTTAGGGACACAGGAACAACGCCAGTCTCCAGGGATGTATTTATAATTTGAAGCACATCTGTAATTATAAGATGAAGAACAGACTTAAAAAAGTTGGTGGGCAGAATGTCCAATTCAGATGTTGAGGAACTGAGATTTTGTACAGTTTTTTCAAGAGTCTCATAATCAGTTAAACAAAATTCTGACATTGTGTTGAAGTTATCTATCTGTGTCATTGGTGATTGCAGTTTTTCAATTTTTTGCAACTGAGATATATTATGAGGAATATTCTGCCGTATTTTATCAATTTTACCTTTGAAAAAGGATGCAAACTCATTGCATTTATTAACTGAGAGAAGTTCAGGTGCTAATTGTGGTGGGGGATTAGTTAGCTTCTCTACTGTTGAAAATAGCACACGGGCATTGTTCATATTCCTGCTGATGATGTTGGAGAAGAAAGACTGTCTTGCTTTATGAATTTCATAATTATAATTACAAAGCATCTCTTTATGGATTTGATAATGGATGTGAAGTTTAGATTTGCGCCATTTTCTTTCAGTCGTTCTACATTCTTTCTTTAGCAGTTTAACAGCTGGGTGCTGCTTCCATGGTGCTTTCTGCTTATCACTGACTCTTTTGATTTTGAATGGAGCAATATCATCCATAATTTGGGTCATATTTAAATTAAAAATTTCCAGTAAATCATCTACAGAGTCTGACATTTTGGTTGAGTTCTGAGAGAGAGCTTGCTCAAAGAGAGCACATGTGTTGTCTTTTATGACTCTCCTACCTATAGTCGTTGAGCTGTTCTGAATGTGAGGAGACATAGAAACATCAAAGAAAACACAGAAATGATCGGATAAGGCCAGGTCAACAACAGTAGTAGAAACAGTAAGACCCTTTGTGATGACGAGGTCAAGAGTATGACCACGAGAGTGGGTCGGCCCCTGTACATGTTGTACTAGGTTGAAGTTGTCAATAATTGCAAGTAGTTCTTTGGCATAAGTGTTATCAGTATTATCTACATGCAAGTTAAAATCCCCAGATATAATAAGACAATCAAACTCTAAGCAAATGACTGACAACAGTTCACCAAACTCTTCAAGAAAGACTTTGGCTGAATGTCTCGGAGGCCTATAAATAGTTAATAATAATATGTTAGGAGAGCATGTAACAAGTGCACATAAGTGTTCAAAGGACATAAAATCACCAAGTGAGGATTGTTTACATTGAAAAGAGACTTTGAATATATTTGTGATCCCTCCACCTTTCCCTTGTCGGGTAACATTCAAAAAATTAAAATTTGGGGGAGCTGCTTCAATAAGGGTGGTAGCACTATTTGCTTGATCCAGCCAAGTTTCAGTTAGAAGCAAAAAATCAAGATTGCATTTGCAAATAAGATCATTAATTAAAAATGACTTGTTTAAAAGTGATCTAACGTTCAGAAGAGCTAGCTTTACAGAAAGTCTAGAAGTAATATCTGCTTGTGCACTCTGATGTTGTTTTAAAACAGGAAGGAGATTAGATTGGTTCACCCCCAGGGTTAAATGTGCTCTATGTTTTCTATTTCTTATCAACACAGGAATAGAGAATGGCATAGGCACATTGGGTCCCAGCTGGTTTTCAAAACTACACCCATTTGCAGGGACCCAGAGTACATCAAACAAGACTTTCTAAATGTTCCATTTGGTTTGAGGGTGAAAGGATTGGAGATGACATGTATCTTTTGGATGGTGAAAAAGATTTGTAGCCAGCTGAAAGTCCTGGGCGAACACAATTTTGATGAACTGGGTACACTGCTTGTCGCGACAGATTTGGGCTGGAAAAAGAGAGTGCAGCCATTGGGAGCAATTTTTTCATGCTATTTGGGAAATCCATCCGAGGGGAAGATAGAGATGGCGAAATGGAGTCCTCTGATTTTTAGCAGTCTGTCTTTGAATCTTGGCAGTCTTGCAGGTCAGATGTCTGTGTGTCCTTGATGAAGACTTGCAAAGATGATTGTTTAAGCTTTGTAACTATGTCAGTCTGCGACATCTTATCAACTGTTTTCCTCAATGCTGGCTGAGAAGAGATTGCAAGTCTGTAATGGTCTACTAAGACTTTGGCTCCAATCCAGCTGAGTTCAGTGCTATTTGGCTTGTAAAATTCTCTGCGATTCCAGAAAAGGTTAAAATTGTCTATGAAGTTCATACCAAATGAAAAGCAAGTTTTTCCAAGCCAGGTGTTAAGACTGAAGAGTCGAGAAAAAGCAAAACTTCCTCTCGCTGGAAGTGGGCCACTGATAAAAGATTGAATTTCAGTCTTATAGAGCTCAGAAAAAAGTTTTCTGAAATCATCTTGGACAAACAGCTGTTCTCTGAAAACATCATTTGCTCCCACATGCACAACAATATGTTTAATAGTTTTATGCTCGGACATGAGTTTCAATCCCTGAGGCATTCAAATTTGTTCTGAAGCCTTATGGGCTGTGGATTTTCCATAGGATTGTAGATCCTATTGTAATTTGTAGAATGAGCTGGTGTTGAAGTAATTACTCTTCTGTTTTTATTTTTGGGCTTGCCACCCATCATTTGCCAGTTTTCTGTACTCACATTTTGCCCAGCTTGATTGATGAATTCATCCACTTGATCTGCAATGCCATCGGTCTGTCGGAGTGCAATCTCTGCATTCTCAGCCACTGTTTCTGTACTCCTTTCCTGAGATATCGCTTTTAATTCGTCCGTCTTTGGCAGAGCATCAATCTTTGATTCCAGAATAGAAATCCTCTGTTCTAGTTCCATGCATTTTCTGCAGGATTTTTTGCTCCCTGGCATTTTGTTTTAAAAACTAACTTATCTTATAAAGATGAAAAATAAAATGAAAAAAAAAAATAGTGGAAATTAAATTAAAATTAAATTAAAAGCTTATAAAGATGAAAAATAAAATGAAAAAAATAGTGGAAATTAAATGAGAAAGTAAAGTATAGAAATAAAGATCAAGAAAGCAGGAGCAAAGCAAAGAAGCATCCTACTCGCTTGAGTAGGAGGAGCAGAAGAGCAGACAACTGCAGACAAGCAGCAATGTTCTTTTTGGAGAGCAGTGGCTTTCTCCTTGCAACCCTGCCATGCACACCATTGTTGTTCAGTGTTCTCCTGATGGTGGACTCATGAACATTAACATTAGCCAATGTGAGAGAGGCCTTCAGTTGATTAGAAGTTACCCTGGGGTCCTTTGTGACCTTGCCGACTATTATACGCCTTGCTCTTAGAGTGATCTTTGTTGATTGACCACTCCTGGGGAGGGTAACAATGGTCTTAAATTTCCTCCATTTGTACACAATCTGTCTGACTGTAGATTGGTGGAGTCCAAACTCTTTAGAGATGGTTTTGTAACCTTTTTCGGCCTGATGAGCATCAACAATGCTTTTTCTGAGGTCCTCAGAAATCTCCTTTGTTCGTGCCATGATACACTTCCACAAACATGTGTTGTGAAGATCAAACTTTGATAGATCCCTGTTCTTGAAATACAATCCTGATTCCAAAAAAGTTGGGACAAAGTACAAATTGTAAATAAAAATGGAATGCAATAATTTACAAATCTCAAAAACAGATATTGTATTCACAATAGAACATAGACAACATATAAAATGTCAAAAGTGAGACATTTTGAAATTTCATGCCAAATATTGGCTCATTTGAAATTTCATGACAGCAACACATCTCAAAAAAGTTGGGAGAGGGGCAATAAGAGGCTGGAAAAGTTAAAGGTACAAAAATGGAACAGCTGGAGGACCAAATTGCAACTCATTAGGTCAACTCATTAGGTCAATAGGTCATTAACATGACTGGGTATAAAAAGAGCATCTTGGAGTGGCAGCGGCTCTCAGAAGTAAAGATGAGAAGAGGATCACCAATCCCCCTAATTCTGCGCCGACAAATAGTGGAGCAATATCAGAAAGGAGTTCTACAGTGTAAAATTCCAAAGAGTTTGAACATATCATCATCTACAGTGCATATCATCATCAAAAGATTCAGAGAATCTGGAAGAATCTCTGTGCGTAAGGGTCAAGGCTGGAAAACCATACTGGGTGCCCATGATCTTCGGGCCCTTAGACGGCACTGCATCACATACAGGCATGCTTCTGTATTGGAAATCACAAAATGGGCTCAGGAATATTTCCAGAGAACATTATCTGTGAACACAATTCACCGTGCCATCCGCTGTTGCCAGCTAAAACTCTATATTTCAAAGAAGAATCCGTATCTAAACATGATCCAGAAGCGCAGACGTCTTCTCTGGGCCAAGGCTCATTTAAAATGGAGTGTGGCAAAGTGGAAAACTGTTCTGTGGTCAGACGAATCAAAATTTGAAGTTCTTTATGGAAATCAGGGACGCCGTGTCATTCGCACTAAAGAGGAGAAGGACGACCCAAGTTGTTATCAGCGCTCAGTTCAGAAGCCTGCATCTCTGATGGTATGGGGTTGTATTAGTGCGTGTGGCATGGGCAGCTTACACATCTGGAAAGACACCATCAATGCTGAAAGGTATATCCAGGTTCTAGAGCAGAGGTAGAAAAAGTACTGAAAAATTGTAATTAAGTAAAAGTATCTTTACTTTGCTTAAATTCTACTCAAGTAAAAGTAAAAAAGTACTCAATTTAAAATGTACTTTGAGTAAAAGTTACTTAGTTACTTTCAATTATTTGATGTAAAAAAAGAAAGGACAAGTCATAAACCAAATTGTTTTTAATGAACTATTAGTCCACATAATAACATTTCAGGCATTATAATGCATAAAGCTTTGTTTGGACTACCCCATAAAACATTTTCAAGTACAAGTGGCATAAGTTGTAAATTCTATCATCCATTTTTTTCTTTACTGACAAACGCCTGCTATTTTTATGCATACTTATATTTATATTTATATATAAATATTATTTATGTATATATGTGTGTATATATACAGAGTCTACCTGTAATGTGCAATTTTTCCGAGCCTCTCAATAAGGCAATTTTTCTATACTTTTTCATGGTAGATAATGCAAATAGCCCTCTGTATTTAATCCTTCGTTTGTCTAATTTGTATTTCAGTTTTATTTGTTATGTTTGACATTTTCTTGCTACTGTAACATGTGAATTTCCCCGATGGGAGATGAATAAAGTGAATCTAATCTAATCTAATCTAATCTAATCTAATCTAATCTAATCTAATCTAATCTAATCTAATCTAATCTAATCTATTAAAGCCACTAAAGCAGACTAACTAAATGACACATATTAAACATAAACCAACCAAACTCAAAGTGTCCAGGACTCTCACGATTTAAAGACAGCTAAGCGATTCCTTAGTAGCACTGTGCTCTTCCTTATATAGAAAATATAATTGACAAATTAACTGCATAATGTTTACAACGTGTCGAGAGGTAATGTGCAAACTATTTTGAGACCACCCCATAAAACATTTTTAAGCAAAGTGCCAAATTCTGAATTGTATGGTCCAACTCAAACACCACAATAAAAAAAGAAAAGAAAACCAAAATCAAACAAAGTATCCAAGACAGTGAAAATGTTTTGATGGCCTATCAGTGACCTCCCAAAGCTCTAGTCTAGGCTACAGCTAACAACCCAGGAGCTAGTCTATACATGAATTAGGATTTTTTCATAAGAGACCAATTGCAGCTAAAACCATGCACTCGTATTATTTCTGACTATCATTCTGATAAAACAAATTTGTAAACATGAGGTGATTCATTTTATTTAGGCTACTTCACTTGAAACGTTAGTGATCAGTATGGATGCTAGGCAGCCAAAAGAATTGATAATGAAGGCACATTTTACTCAACAGTGGAAGGTTTTAACCAAACAATAAATATAACGTTTGGGATACACAGGTAAATGCACATATCTACTTACCACCACATGCTTCCGCAGATTTGATGTGGAAGTTTTGTAGACTGATAGCTCTGTACAGCAGGGCAGGCACATTTTGCATTGCATTATTACGTTATTGCCTCGTTTGCGTTTGAATGCAAAGTACTGGCTGAGATACGGCCAAGGATTTCCCTCGCTGTCCGGTGCATCTGTTCCACGGGAATTCTCTTCTTGGCAATCCTCAACCTCTTCCATGACCTCCTCTATCTCTTGCTCGGCTACCTTGGCACCAGCCATCATCCAACCATACATGTAGGCTAATATGGATATTCCGCACGCGCCTGTGCCAGTTTCCTTTCAGTTCAGGCCAATTGGGTTTTTTTTCCCCGCATTTAATTTTTTACTCAGTAATGGGTGGTTTTCGAATGTAGCGAAGTAAAATACTTGGTTCGAAATGTACTTGAGTAAAAGTAAATTACCCATTTCAAAAACTACTTAAAAAATTACAAATTACACAAAAAATCTACTTAATTACAGTAACGTGAGTAAATGTAATTCGTTACTTTCCACCTCTGAGCTAGAGCAACATATGCTCCCATCCAGACGACGTCTCTTTCAGGGAAGACCTTGCATTTTCCAACATGACAATGCCAAACCACATACTGCATCAATTACAGCATCATGGCTGCGTAGAAGAAGGGTCCGGGTACTGAACTGGCCAGCCTGCAGTCCAGATCTTTCACCCATAGAAAACATTTGGTGCATCATAAAACGGAAGATACGACAAAAAAGACCTAAGACGGTTGAGCAACTAGAATCCTACATTAGACAAGAATGGGTTAACATTCCTATCCCTAAACTTGAGTAACTTGTATCCTCAGTCCCCAGATGTTTACAGACTGTTGTAAAGAGAAAAGGGGATGTCTCACAGTGGTAAACATGGCCTTGTCCCAACTTTTTTGAGATGTGTTGTTGTCATGAAATTTAAACACACCTAATTTTTCTCTTTAAATGATACATTTTCTCAGTTTAAACATTTGATATGTCATCTATGTTCTATTCTGTATAAAATATGGAATTTTGAAACTTCCACATCATTGCATTCCGTTTTTATTTACAATTTGTACTTTGTCCCAACTTTTTTGGAATCGGAGTTGTAAAACAGGGTGCCCACTCACACCTGATTGTCATCCCATTGATTGCAAACACCTGACTCTAATTTCACCTTCAAATTAACTGCTAATCCTAGAGGTTCACATACTTTTGCCACTCACAGATATGTAATATTGGATCATTTTCCTCAATAAATAAATTACCAAGTATAATATTTTTGTCTCATTTGTTTAACTGGCTTCTCTTTAGCTACTTTTAGGACTTGTGTGAAAATCTGATGTTATTTTAGGTCATATTTATGCAGAAATATAGAAAATTTTAAAGGGTTCACAAACTTTCAAGCACCACTGTACATTGGTTAATCTCATCTGCCTATGCAACACTATGTTGTGTTTCACACAGTTATAGAGTAGGTGAATCCATTCTAAACCAGGGTATTTGTGCTATTCTGACATTAGTCAACCATAATAATTATTCATTTACCATGCTTTAATGTTTAATGAAAGAGGTGTGAATGGGTGTAGACAGCTTTAAAGGGTAACTGTACAGCATTTAAATATGATCACTATCAGTAGTACAAGCCCAAGTTGTAATAATGCCCCAAAGTGCAGTCACCTGATTAGCTATTGTAAGTAGCTTTAAGTTCTTAAACATCCTTCAGCACATCAAGCTTTGTTGCACATGGGCAACCAATATGCCACCCGGGCTGTGGTGTCAAATCATTAATAGCCAGGTACTGGAAGTTAAGTGTAGCCGATATAAACATACTTGTTAGCTTGGAGTTAGTCAGATGAAAACATTATCTTCAAGTCAATATGGATAGCGGAGAAACCAGATATCTGTATGAACCTCGGGAAAAGGACTATCCACACCTAGGAAATGATTTCAGCAACGCATTATCAAATGATTCTAAGGAAGAAATAGGTGTTGCTTTGCAAGTGCAAAGTCAGGAAAGTGTGGTGTATCTGAACATAAACATCTGAACATAAACAGTGTATGAAGGGTTAATGGTTGACGCAGTTTACATTATCAGTTTAGAATAGACCAATGAGATTGAGTGTGTGGGTCATGTGATGGGGGGTCCTACAGGTTGGTGTTCAGTTCAATAAAGTGCTTGCAATGTCTGGACACAGATTGTTCCACGCTCTTTTAATTCTTCATAAATAGAAGATACGACATGGTGTCAGAAGTACTGTGTTTATGACAAAAAGGAAAAGGCACAAGAAAAGACGGTCCATGGCGACAGAGACGGAGGTAGAGACGTTGGTGGATGTTATGTTCCAACCTGAGGAAAATGTTAATGTGCAGCAAAGGGGAGTGAGCATGGCGGCTAGTGCACCCACTGCAACATTCAACATTCAGCCACCTGAACCCTTCGATTTCAGCAAGCCGCTCGAATGGACAAAATGGATCCGGAGGTTCGAGAGGTTTTGCCAAGCGAGCAACTTGACTACGAACTTGGAGGAGAATCAGGTTAACACTCTAATATATTGTATCAGGGACGAAGCCGACGATGTATTGAGAGGGTTAAAGCTGAGTGACGCTGACGTGTAAAAGTATGATAAAGTAAAAGATGGATTTCGTGATTTCTTTATTGTGAAAAAGAACATTGTCTTTGAATGGGCATGCTTCAATATGCGAAAACAAGAAGCTAACGAGACTGTCGATGCATTCGTCACTGCCCTACATGCTTTAGCAGAGCATTGTAAATACGGAGACTTACATGATGAACTCATAAGAGATAGGATCGTAGTGGGGCTTGCAGACACCAAACTTTCGGAACGCATGCAGATGGAGGAAAATTTGACTTTGCAAAAAGCCATAGATATGGCAAGACAGTCTGAGGAAATAAAAAAAAACAACAGAGCGCACTTAGGAGTGAAGCCAGCAGTGTGATGCAGATGAAGGCTAGCTCCATAGACAGACTGATAAAGAAAGGATAGAAAAATGAAAAGCAGAGATACACAAACCAGAAAAACAGTGGTGCAAGGCCGTGCCAGCACATGCAAAGCAAAGACAAAGGCATGCACAGCGCCCAGTGCTACAAATGTGGAGGGCCTTCTCACCCCAAAGCGGAGTGTCCCGCAAACGGTGCAAAATGTCAGGGCTGTGGGGAAAAAAGGCCATTATCAGCGTGTTTGTCGGAACAAGGCTGTAGTAGCATGTATCGAGGAAGAAGAGGAGAAAAGTTTCTTCCTGGGCTCTGTGTCATGTGAGAACACTATGTGGACAGCTGATGTGCAGATTAAAGGGAAAGTGCTTAAATTTAAACTTGACACTGGCGCAGACGTAACTGCCATTTCTGAAAGTGACGTGAAAGACTTGTTCGCTGGGGCACAAATGCCTGTTCTCCACAAGCCAGAGAAACCCTTGCTGGGTCCAGGAAAGATTCAGTTAGAGGTAGAAGGCTTTGCTAAAATGCAGCTTACTTACAAATCCAAGCAGACTGAGGAGAAAGTCTACGTGGTCAAAAACCTGAGCACACCTTTGCTCGGGCTACCAGCCATTACTGCCCTGGGCCTACTCATTCGAGTCGACAGTGTCACAATGGACTCTTTAAAGGCAGCCTACCCAAAACTGTGCAAGGGCCTAGGTGACATCCAACGACCATACCACATCAAGCTCAAGCCAAACGTTGTGCCATTCTCTTTAAAAACACCACGGAGAATTCCCCTGCCTCTGATGGGAAAGGTGAAAGAGGAGCTCCAACGGATGGAAGAGATGGGGGTCATCAGGCGTGTCGAAGAGCCTACGGAATGGTGCGCTGGCATTGTTGTCGTACCAAAGAAGAACAGCCAGCGACTACGTCTGTGTGTGGACTTCACTGGCTTGAACCAGTATGTGTGTCGCGAAAAGTATGTTCTGCCATCAGTCGACCAGAGTCTAGGAATGCTAGCTGGAGCCAGAGTATTCAGTAAACTAGACGCAAACATGGGATTCTGGCAGATTCCTTTAGCTGAGGAGTCAGCTAAATACACTATATTCATAATACCCTTCAGACGGTTTCACTTCCAGCGTCTTCCGTTTGGAATCAACTCTGCGCCTGAACACTTCCAGCGTGTCATGGCAGAGGTCATAGATGGACTGGATGGTGTGGTCTGCCACATCAATGACCTGCTGGTGTGGGGAAAAGACCAAGAGCAGCATGATGCTCGTCTCCATGCCCTGCTGCAAAAGCTCGAGCAAGCAGGGGTGACCTTGAACATGGACAAGTGTGAGCTCTCCAGGAGTGAGGTGGTCTTCCTCGGGCATGTCATCACCGCGTCAGGCATCAGACCCAATCCAGAGAAGACAAAGGTCATCAGGGACATGAAAGAGCCTACAAACGTGAGCGAGTTAAGGAACTTCCTGGGGATGGTAAACCAGATGGGAAAATTCATACCCCAGCTGGCCGAGAAAGACAAAGCTCTTAGCGACCTTCTCTCAAAGAAGAACTGTTGGCTGTGGGGTGCTGACCAGGCAGCAGCATTCAAAGTGCTGAAAGAAGCACTATCTTCTCCACCGGTCCTGGCCATGTATGACGCGAGCAGGGACACAAAAGGATCGGCAGATGCTTCATCTTATGGACTGGGAGGCGTGCTCCTCCAGAGATGGGACAGTGAATGGAGGCCGGTAGCTTACGCATCCCGCTCACTCTCACCCACTGAACAGCGCTATGCGCAAGTCAAAAAGGAGGCCCTGGGTCTAACCTGGGCATGTGAACGCTTCCGGGACTTCTTGTTAGGAAAGCACTTCTGCCTAGAGACTGACCATAAGCCACTCCTTTCCCTACTAGGCGCACAAGCACTCGACTTGTTGCCACCAAGGATACAGCGCTTTCGAATGAGACTCATGCGCTACTCCTATGACATCATGCATGTTTCTGGAAAGACACTCTGGACTGCCGACATGTTGTCACGTTCACCCGTACAAGCGCAAATGACTGCAAATGACACAGAACTGATGGAGAGCACCAACATTTACATGGACTGCATTGTCAACAACTTATCTGTCAGTCCCACGTTCATGGACACACTCAAAGCACAGCTGGAGGCTGACAGTGTATGCTCTCGTGTCATGAAAATGTGTGCAGATGGATGGCCAGAGCACGCAACGCAGGAACCACTGTTGAAACACTTTTGGCCTGAGCGGGCTACACTCACAGTGCAAGATGGACTTTTGCTGAAAGACACACGTCTAGTCATTCCAGCAACAATGCGGAATGACGTGCTGGACAGACTGCATGAGGGCCATCAAGGTGTCGTTAAGTGCAAAGCACGCGCCCGTCAATCTGTGTGGTGGCCTGGACTCGGACAGCAGATCACTGAGATGGTGCTGAGATGCAGAACGTGTCCACAAGAGCGCCACAACCACAGTGAGCCACTCTTGCCATCAGACTGCCCCGAGCGCCCATGGCAAAAGCTGGGGGCCGACCTATTTGAACTGGGGGGAAAACATACTTACTTGTCGTCGATTACCTCTCCAGGTACGTCAAAATTGCTCTGTTAACACACACAAAGTGCAATGATGTAATCAATCATCTGAAATCAATGTTTGCAAGGCACGGCATCCCGGAGTGCTTAGTGTCTGACAACGGCCCTCAATTCTCTGGGCAAGCATTCGCTTCCTTCGCCACAGCTTATGGATTCAAACACCTTACCAGTAGCCCCAAATTCCCGCAAAGCAACGGCGAGGCTGAGCGAGCCGTTCAGACCATTAAGAATCTTCTGAAAAAGGCGACTGACCCGTACATGGCTCTTCTTGCATACAGGGCCACACCTCTTCAGAATGGATACAGCCCGGCCCAGTTACTCATGGGTCGACGTCTCCACACCACGGTGCCAACTCATCCCTCTGAGCTACGCCCTGCACTGCCCGACCGCAGCATGCTGGTCCAGAAAGAAAGGGAGAAGAGGATGTCAGATGCTGCAAACTACAACAGGCGACATGGTGCAAAACCACTCAGTAGCCTGTCATCAGGTCAGGAGGTGTGGATAACTGACAGCAAAACATCAGGGACAGTGATCCAGAATCACACCTCGCCGAGATCTTACCTTGTGGATGCGTCACATGGGGTGGTAAGACGCAACCGCCTGCAGCTGATACCACTCCAGTCTCCATCACAGGATGAGGCTGGACAGCAGCTACAGGAGCCACTGCCGGTCCTAGAGCAGGGTCGCACACCACCTGCTTTGGGGTCTCCTGTTCCCGCTCCAGAGGTTTCCACTCCCAGAACCAGGTCCGGGAGAGCCATCAAACAACACACTAGACTGGACTTATGAGTGGGAGAGAAAAAAAGAAAAAAAAGAAAAAAAACCCTGAAAAAAAACACTATGTGAGAAAAAAAAGATTTTGTCAAATGTTCATGCTGAAATGAAAATGTTGCTTCGAAATGTAACAGTTTTACAGAAGAGATATGTAAATACAGAAAAGTTTAAGTTTGAAAATATGATTTAAGAAGTCTCATCTCTCATCTCATTATCTGTAGCCGCTTTATCCTGTTCTACAGGGTCGCAGGCAAGCTGGAGCCTATCCCAGCTGACTATGGGCGAAAGGCAGGGTACACCCTGGACAAGTCGCCAGGTCATCACAGGGCTGACACATAGACACAGACAACCATTCACACTCACATTCACACCTACGGTCAATTTAGAGTCACCAGTTAACCTAACCTGCATGTCTTTGGACTGTGGGGGAAACCGGAGCACCCGGAGGAAACCCACGCGGACAACATGCAAACTCCGCACAGAAAGGCCCTCGCCGGCCACGGGGCTCGAACCCGGACCTTCTTGCTGTGAGGCGACAGCGCTAACCACTACACCACCGTGCCGCCCTATTTAAGAAGTCAAGAAATAGAAACAGTAATAGAAGAATAACTGGGCTGCCAACTCTCACACAATGAGCATGAGACACACGCATTTGATTGTCTTCACACGCTCACACGCCATACCTCCGATTTCTCATGCTAGAAAAAAATCTAGTTTATCTATCTGATCTAGGCTACCCATTGTGTCGCACCAACCACTTGCAATTGATCAATTACGCCTTAGAGCCAATTTATGCTGACAACTCAGTCCTCGCAGATGGCGTCGCAGATGGTGTCTGCAAAGCCCCCCCCTTCGCAGATGCTCTGCGCGCACCTCCCAAAAATTGTGACCACCGCAGACAGCCTCGCAGAGAGCGTCGCAGACAAGAGGGCTCTGATTGGTCCACTCTACATCTGCTGTACACGCACTTCCGCTTCCCTACTTTCCCGGTTTGTTTTGTTTTCACGACCGCCATTTTTAAAAACACGAGCGAAGATGGAGCAGCACGAAGAGCGGTTGATCAAGGAAGTGAGGAAGTACGTACATCTATACGACTCCAGTTCTAGTCGTTATCAGTAACCGGAGGATAAACACTCCACTAACCACACCCACCAACTACTCCTAGCGATTTCGCGACTTCGCGCCCCCTTGCGTTGTGGCGGTGAATAACATCGCGCACGCCTATTACTCCCCGCTCAACGATAAGTTACAACTGTCTGCGAAAAGCTATCTGTGAAAGCCTTGTCGCAAGAGCATGCAGAGGCCCTTACGTACAGCTAAACAGGTAGAGAGGTGTTCCCTCTGTACACACTCCCCTATGGTAGGTGGCGCATCTAATGATGCTGCACTCACCGGAAGTTGGATAATTGCCTACCGTCAATTTAGAGGAAGAGGAGAGAGAAGAAGGTATCCGAGTTGAAGACGGGTGTCTCAGACAGGTTTGTACATATGTACGCCAATGTGTGGTGTTACTGGCGTAATTATGAACTTTATAAAGTTTCTTAATCGTTTTAGCCTATAAGTGTTGTGAAAATATTTAATGCCATATTGAGAGCTGTGTACTAGGCATGCTAAATCATTATAGGCTTACTGCCATGCCACAGCCTTTATCTTCCCCAACAAGCAGCACGGGAGAGCACCTCCTTAGCACACGTTTATTAAGGAGCATTTTTAGTTTGTTTACTGTATGTTATCATACTTTATGACTTTATTTGAAGCCATACTGGAAATGTTGTAAAATAAAGCAAGTAAGAGATAATATTACAAATGCAAGAAGAGCCATTAGCCACCATACCTATTGTTTATTTACAGGGTATTTATTTTTAATTATTTATGATGTATGTAATTGCTCAGTTAAAGTAAATAAAGCATGGTCACCTGTAATATCAAAGAACTGGAACTTGTGAATAATAATAAAAAAAAGACAGAGAACAATATATTGAGGAGACAGGGTTTCAAAGAGGGCAAGACAGGTAGAGAATATTTGTCAGATAACAGGCCCTGACGAATGCTCTATTACTAATAAGAAACATAGATAAGAAATAAATTAATTAGAAATATATTAACATAGCTTATTTAAGTATAACCAAAATTTTTAAGCCCAACTTTGTGTGCACATTCCCACCTATGGCCAAGGTTCAGCTTTTTGTGTTTCAATACTGTTCAAACTTAATCATTTTAATGTATCTTGTAGCACATGCACATTTTGCTTACTGTTTAAGCATTTTATTTGTTCTTTTGCTGTTGATATTTTTCCCCATGCCAATCTTCTGCTGAACCCAGTGGTGGGGAAAGCCCTTAAATGCATAATGAATAGTCAGTGAGGGACAATCTTATTTTTTGCAACAGTTATTAAAAACTTAACATTTAGTTTCAATTCAGAAGGTGTTTAGGCTTAGCTGATGGAGAACGTAGTTGTGGTGACCATGAAGGAGTAAGATCACCGCGCACCCAACGTACAACCCGGAAGTCGAATGTGCATACCACGCACGAAATCTGAGGCTGCTCGGACGTACGGCTGTCACTTCATTCATACAGCCAACGCACCTTCAAACGTGCACTAATCGTACTGACCGTGCGTTCCATGTAGGCTTCATATGAAGGTTGCAAGAACTGTGCACGATCTGTACGTTGTGCATACCAACGGCGTTCGTTTGTCGCACTACGGCGATTGGAGAGGGTTATATATATTTCGGCATACTTTGGTTTCTCACTGTGAAAATGGCAATCCCTCCGCAAAGTCTCAAACTGCTGGCCACTGTCGTGGTCTTCATCCTCCTCCTCACTGCTCCTTGTCTTCTCTCTCTCCTCCCTCTCTGCCGCCGTCTCTCTCTCCTCTGTCTCCGACACCTTTTCTATCCTCCTCTTCCCTTTTGCCTTTGGCATATTGAATTGAAGCGATGCAATGCAATGAAATGAAATTAAATGAAATTGAGTTTTCTCTCAGTCAAAGCCTATGTGTACAAATGGCCGTAGGCACCCCTGCAGCTTTATATACCCGAGTTTTCGTGCGATTGACGCCATCTCGCCGTACGGCCAATGCACAGCCGACTTACTTGACACGCATGGATGACATATGAAATATCTGAACGTGCGTTGGCCGCACTAATTACGTATGTGGGGCGCACGACACACATACGGAGTCCGCAAGTGCGACTTACGAAAAAAATTTACATTTTGCCCAAACCTGACACCAGCAAATCGTACGAAAGACGCACGTCGGCCGTACGGAAGACACACAAGGCCGTAAGTTTGTCTTGCAACCTGAATAAAACGTAAGCACCCGTAGAGTTTGTTTGACATGACAAAGAACCTCTGTGGCTGGTCTGCGGCCAGTCTACGGCTCGAAAATCAGCACGTCACACGCGCGCCCTCCGTGCGTTTCTTTGCGTTTTTTGCACGTAGACCGGCCGTAGGAGCACGTACGGCCGGTTGTGACCGAGGCATTATCTTGGTCAGGGTCACAGTGGATCTGGAGACCATCCTGGGACCACTGGGCATGAGGTGGGAATATACCGTGGATGGGATAACAGGCAACGTTCATGCAGACATTCGTACACCTTGGCGTAAGTAGCATGCTTTTGTCTGATGTCTCCTCCAAAATCTGTTTACTGAAGGTGGCGCTACTGGGTGTGTTAAGCTCCTGGTGATATTGCCCTGAGATTCACTGAAATATACAAGTGCCTTCACAAAAACAAGATCATATACAACATTAGTATTTCCAGACCAAATTATTTTATACCTGTTACAGCATCTACCTCCTCCACAGGACCATTTTGGTTCAGGACATCTCTGAAGGGTGAGAAAGAGATGCTCATGTTCAAGTTAAGACCCAGCATGAAGTTGTGCACTTTCCCCGCTCTGCCGTCACGTGTGTTAAACAGGGCGGAGTTGGTGAACAGCGAGGTGACGATGTGCTGCATCCAGCTGGCCTGTGCTTGCTGATAGTCATTCTGCATGCTAACTAAAGAGCAATCACAAAGACATGGAGAGAAAATGTTTAGAACCTGCACTGAAAAAGTATATTGAATTGACCTAATTCAAATGTGTAGATCGGTTCCATGTGAATGACCTGAGTTGCATTAACACAGTTTGTTTTCATTCAGTCAACATTTGATCATGTATTTTCAAAAACCTGGAATAAAATTGATCACTGCACACTCACCTGAGCTCAGGATTGAACCCAGGATCTTGTGCTGTGAGGAAGCTATGTTACCAACTGCTGCACATGTGTCAAACAGATCAACTTAATATTCTACTCCAGGGTTTCCCAAAGTGTGGTGCGCGCACCCCTGGGGGTGCGCGAGCTGCCACTAGGGGGTGCGCAAGATAAAAAAATGTAATGGCGATTTTTAACTCTTCTACTACGCCGTAACGGTTCTGCAGCATAGACATCCTAATACATAGACGGAGCATCCAATGTAAATTCTAAAAGCGCTGACGAGACGCGGGGCCGCCATCTTGGAGTGGTGATCCGCTGAACTCAGTGTAATACTAAATACATTAGATGTAAACAGCTTAACGTTTTTCTATCAGCTACAGCCACCAAACTGTTGCAAATAAAATGCGGTTTTAACAATCTAAATCCATTATAATGATTCAAATGTGTGTATGTTTTCTTTAAATAGATTGTTAAGAACATATCAAAGGGGAAATTAATGTAGTCAGTGAATTTATAAGAGCCTTTTACATCTTTCAACACAATCTGACCCCCCTTCAGCAAAGCTGATGTATTCAGGTTGAGTGGGGCACTTTGTTTGGTATGTAGGATAATGTGTGATGACCATATATTGACCACAAACATTTTTTGTCTTGTTTTAAAGCATATCAAAACATTTATTTATAACAAATTAATGTCAAACATAAAAAATATAACAATGTAGTAAATAAATAAACTAGTAAATAAATAAAAAAGGTAGTATATGAATAAACATTTAATAATATATATAATATTAGCATACAACATTAAAACATCACTCGTGAAACCACTACCTGATGACGATTTAAGTCTCTTAGCTCCTCCTCAGCTCTGGTAATATACTATTTAAAAAAAAACAACAAATAGTACGGTAATGTTAAATCTTACTTGTGAAAAGTAATCCCCCTGCTTCTCTTTGAAACGGTTTGCTCGTTTGAGCAGGAGTACGCTGAGCACCAGCCTGGCAGCTTGTCTCTTGTCTTCTTCTTCAGTCGTGCAGTAATAGACGGTACTTTTTAGGATGCAGTGCTGCAGCACAGCAACCTATGGGCTCCCCTAGGGGAGCCCATAGGTTGCAGTGCAAAGCACTGCAACTATTGTTCTTCTACGTATTTCTTCTTCTTCTTCTTCTTCTTCTTCTTCCGCTTCTTCTTATTATTATTCCTACGCAAATTTCGATTTCGAATAACTCAATAACCGTACGTCGCACACAGACAAACAATACATCAAAACGTGCGGCTCGATCGGACTCGCTATGCTATTACTTTTCTCTACAGAATACAATTTTTTCGCGACTACGTCGCGAAAAAATCATCCAAAAAAACCCCCATTCATTTCTATGGAATTAATTGAAAAAAAAGCACTTTTTCAAACATCCACTGCTCTGGCATGCTTTCACCTAGAGACGTGATTCTAACTCAAAAACGTAGGAAAACTTCTCCTCTGTGGATCTGGCATTCAACTTTTCTGCTAGGTTCTACACTTTCGGATCAGTCCCGGCTCAAACGCCATGTGGGTTCCGGGAGAAAATCCGGCTTTTGAATGGGTGTCTATTGCGTTACACACCAGTGAGGGTCGTTAAGCTTACAGTGTAGACAGCTTGAAAAAAAAGCTCAAACTTTCTCGCTTAAACTGTGTTTTCAGCCACAAATTTCACTCTACAGACATGATTTTCTCAAAAGTAGTAGGAAAACTTGTCCTGATTCACACAATGTGTCTACCTAAATGATAGGATTTACAGTTTTTGAATGAGAAGCCTCAAAGTGAGGAGAGCACAGGTGAGCGGCCTCACTGACTCCCATTATAAACAGGACAGAAAAGTCTCTCATTTTTAAATCGTTCTAGTGTCGTCATTTTTAACACAACAGACAAAAAAATACATCATTTTATTCAGGAGACCCTTCTAGCGCTCACTGTGAAAGAATTTTGTGAATAGCTGCTTCCGTTGTCGAGTTATTTGTCATTGTTCGAGGCCTGGTCATTCATATAAAACAGCACAAAACTCCATACCTTGTGTGTCTTAGGCAGCTGGGCCATAGAAGGTTCACGCTGCACGCTGCATGCTGCACGCTACACGCGTGTAAAGAAAAGTGGACAAACGTAGCATGACTTGCTCTGGGCCATAGAACGGCGTTCACGTTGCACGCTGCACGCTGCACACTTCACGCGTGAAGCGAGAAATGAACATGCACACTTTTTTCTAGGCGTGAAGATGGAAATTCCAGTCAATGCATGCGGTCACCGCCGCTCCAGCCAATCAGAACGGGTCTAGGGAGATAACTCTATGCTTTCAGGGGAAAACTTCAGAAAAAATATAATTGAATGGTATAATTGAAAAATAGTTCTTCATCGGGATTGTCAAGCAGATTATAGAATGTTCGGTGAGATTCACCACGGGTTTCTCTCAGAAGGAAGTGTTCTCGGCTCCAAATTCTGTTCCTTTTTCTCTTCCTCTGTCTCAGTAAAAGCAGAATGAGGCAATCGTCGTCATCCGAAGAGTCCATATTGTTGGTTACTCAGTCAAAGTAGAACAGACGCAACACGTGAACATCCAAGCATGAAGTTTAATGGCCCAGGGTCCGGTTCTTCACATGAACGTGTAGCATGTAGCGTGCAGCATGCAGCGTGCAGCGTGAACCTTCTATGGCCCAGCTGCCTTAGCTCATTGACACCCATTATAAAAGTGACAGAAAAGTCTCTCATTTTTAACACTACAGACAAAAAATTACATCAGTCTATTCAGGAGACCCTTCTAGCGCTCACTGTGAAAGAATTTTGTGAATTTCTTTTTTTTGTGAAAAAAAAAACAGCCTCGGTCGGCATGACACTTCAGCTTAGCCGCCCACTTTATTAGGAAAACTTCTGTTCGTACATACAAACTACAAACACTCTTCTTAGAGTTTAGAGTTTATTTTATTTTTAAAAGGGACAGTGCACAAATTAAACATTATCCTTGTGGTAAGGGCAGATGTCTGTCCCAGGTTATAGCAGTACATGCTAATTTCCGCCTGTAGTCACTTTGTTTATACTCTTGAATAGCTCTTCTTCATGACGGCTGCTGTCTCAAGCACACACACAATCATTGCACTGAAACATCATTGCAGGTCACACATTCACGGCCAGCAAACATGCGTGACCGAATTGCTTCGCGCACTGCATCCTCTCACAATTTCCCCCGGGGAATTGTCCGGTCTAGTATTGTTTTTATTTTTCTCCACTAATTTATTACAATAGTCTTTCTTACATATCCTCATAATATTAGTTAATTTATTTTTATATTTTTTATATTTTTCCTCTGCCTCTATAGTTCGATGCTTTAAGAATTTTCTGTATAATATATTTTTCTTTTTGCAGGCATTTTGTAGCCCCTTGGTGACCCACGGACTATTTGTATATTTATGTATATTACTGTATTTCTTCATAGGACAATTTTTATTATATAGTTCATTGAATATTATTAAAAATTCCTCATATGCTTTATCAACATCTTTTTCTTTATAAACTACATTTCAGTCCTGTATTATTAAGTCATTTTTTAGTGCAATCATGGTTTCTTCAGTTTTCACTCTTATATATTTATAATTTTTAGTATCCTTTTTCTTGCTATAATTACAGTAATATACATTAAAAATAGGTAGGTGGTCACTGATGTCTGTTAATAGTAGTCCACTCTCTATATTATTTTCCAGGATATTAGTAAATATATTATCTATTAAAGTGGTGCTGTGAGAAGTGATTCTGCTTGGTCTGGTAATAGTTGGATACAGTCCCATACTGAACATTGAGTTAATGAACTCTTCTGTCATTTTGTGCTTCTTATGATTAAAGAGGTCAATGTTAAAATTGCCACAGATGTACATGACCTTCTGAGTTGATTTTATAAACATACTTTCCATCCAATCTATAAAAACTTCTATGCTTGATCCAGGAGATCTGTATATACAGCTCACGGTTATATTTTTCATTTTTTCACAACATATTTCTATTGTAATACACTCCATCCAATCATCAACAGCTACCGTCATTTTATTATTAATTTTATATTCCAAACTATTATCAACATATATTGCCACTCCCCCTCCTCTTTTGTTCTTTCTATTGATATAATTTAATTCATACCCGTTCAGCTCAAAATCTACTCCCATCTCATCGTTGATCCAAGTTTCTGATATGGTTATTATATTGAATGGAGTATTGAACTGACTGAGATATTCCTTCATTTTATGGAAATTGGCATACAGACTTCTGGTATTGAAATGAATAATCGATATTTTATTTCCATCTCTGATCTTTGCATTGTATTGATATTCAGTGTAATACCGGCAGCTGATATTGATGTTGCTGAAAAGATTATTTTCCGGATCAATATTATTTTCCATATCTTGTGTTTTGTGCTCAGTATAAAGGAAAGTGTCCGGTTCTTGTGTCCAGTGTCCAATCCTTGTGTCATGATTGTAAATTGCTTTGATTGGCTCCCTCAGAATATGTCCAGTTCCCCAATATCTCGGATGACCAAGATCTTGGCCTCTTCTGGAGATCCCTTCAGCTTGATGAAAATCTTGCAGTTTTGTGTCCAAGTGTTCTGGATTTTCTCCTGTTTCCTTAGTAGTCTCGCCTTTTTTGCAATGTCTGCATTTTTTTTGGTTAGGTGCTCATTTAAAAAAACATCTGAGCCTTTCAGTTTCCTCCCTTGTTTTAACAGATTCATCTTATGCTTTCTGTTGGCAAATCTCATTATTACCACCGGTTTGCCTGTGTTGCTTCTCCGTGGGAGAGGGTGACATGCTTCAATGTTAGTGCTTTTTACCTCAATCCCCTTGGAGTGCAGGAATGCTAACACCTGTTGCTCCACAGAGTTTCTCCTTGTTCAGTTCCTCTCCATCTCTTCTCGCCACTGCTCCAGCATATGAGCGGGGTTGAATTTGCAGTTCGGTCACAATTATGTCATTTATCCGGGTGTACTGTATTGGTGGGACATGGCGATTCATTTCCGCCAGCGCGTTCATGTCGGTCAGTTCAGCAAAGAAATTCGTTCGTTCAGTTCGTTCACTCGTTCATTTTGATGACGTCACACCAAAGCGGCACAACAATGGCTGTCGTCCGAAGTTTAGTTCATCTTGAGTGAACGAGAGGCGGCAGAGGTGCCATCCACAATAGATTTTCATACATTACAATGTGCTTGAGAAAAAGATGGAAGAAAAACATTATCCTAGCATTATCTGAAAAAGACTACATAAACAAAGCTCTGAAAGTTAATTAAATGTAGATGAGAATAAAGCTATTTTTATATTTATTATATTTATTTTAGTAGAGCCATGGTCTGCCGGCTATGCAGTTGTTCTCTCAAACCCATTAAGCAAAAAAAAAAAAATTGCTTATTTAACAGCAACACTCATTTCAGAGAATAAACAACTTTACAAGTCATCGTATTCAGCAAACAGTAGCCTGCGATGTCTCTCTGCTGCATTCATGATCATTCATTGTTTGGCCTGGTCATGGACATGGAAACGGTTGTTATGCACGAACATTCGATTGACGTCACGTCTAGCGAGACCTTTTCCAGCTGTTCGAGCAAGATGCGCCCAGCCCAGTATGGCAGCAGGCAGGCTGGCTGCTGGCTGTTCGTTCGTTTGCGAACTGCTGAGCTCGTTCGCTGTGAACTGAAATGTATTGCTGAGTGAGAGCTCTAAATTGTAAACTAATGGCCCTTTTCCACTACCCTTTTTCAGCTCACTTCAGCTCGCTTCAGCCCGACACGGCTCGCGTTTCGACTACCAAAAACCAGCACGACTCAGCTCGTTTCAGCCCTGCTTAGCCCCTAAAACTCGCACCGTTTTGGAGTGGGGCTGAAGCGAGCCAAACCGTGCCGAGTGAGGTTGGGGGCGTGAGCAGACACTCCCCTGTGCACTGATTGGTGAGGAGGAGTGTCCTCACACGCCCACACACGCCCCGCGAGCGCGCTGGGATCTGTAAACACCGTAAACCCGGAAGAAGAAGAATTATGAATTACGAGAATTTCTGAAGCCTTATGCGCCTCGCCTCATCTATACGCTCTTGCCAGTATCTGTCCGCGTTGTCGGTGACAACAAGCCACAGCACCAAGACCAGCAACACTAACGACTACATGTCCTCCATGTTTATTGTTTACTATTCGGGTCGTGAGACTACCGCTTAAAAGATCACTGAATCAGTGACATACAGAGCATCGTGGACGAGTTTGCGGAGCGCAAGGCTCGTCGTATGCCCTTCAAATAATGCGCGCAGTATAGGCTATTGATGTTTTATTATGAGCCATGTACAGTATGTCGCCTAATGTTTTTTTGTTTCTGAGTTACATGTTCGTTTGAAGGACTTAATGTACAAAATAACATAGTTGCACCCCGTAGTGTTGAAATTGGTAAACACAGTGCATTCAGTGAGGTTTGCACCGCCCTCCTTTTATTTCTGACTCTTCCTGTCACCACTCTGAGCGCTCATTCGTATGCCCTTCAAATAATGTGCGCAGTATAGGCTATTGATGTTTTATTATGAGCCATGTACAGTATCCTAATGTTTTTTGTTTTTGAGTTACATGTTCGTTTGAAGGACTTGATGTACTAAATAACATAGTTGCACCCGGTAGTGTTGAAATTGGTAAACACCGCAGCTGCGGACATTTTGTAGCCTAAAATGATGTTATGATAAGCTTTAATAAAGGGCCCGGTCATTTGCCCCGCCCCCGGCCCGGCTCTGACTTGTTCCGCCACTGTCACTGATGTCACTGTTTGCGCTGCTTAACGACATCACGTGACGTCCACCCACTTTCACTAACTCCACCCAATGTGTCCACCCACTTCCAGCCAGCACGGTTCAGCGCGGTTGTAGTCGAAATGCAACTCCAACAGCCCCGCTCAGCTCGACTCGGCACGGCACGGCTCAGCCGCGTTTGTAGTGGAAAAGCGGCATAAAGACCTGGCATGTGTCAACGCTCTGATAATAGGGCTCAGATAGCCCTTAAAGAAGTAAAGTGGCGCTGCTCTGCACAGATCAAAATGCAAGTTGGACGCCCTTCTGCTACTGAACAGATCCTGCTGATTCGCCAACGACTGAGATTCAGCGACCGCCCTGCTGCCAGCGAGCAGAGACTGCTGATTCGCGAACGACCGAGAACGAGAGGCAGCGCGAACTAGTTCTAGTCGTTCACTTCGAAGACTCGTTCAAAAAGAACGGTTCGTTCGTGAACGACACACCACTAGTGTACTGCTCCAGCTCCTCCACTCGGTTCTCGAGAATGGCGATCCTCTTTTCCTTCTCCGTGTTCTGCAGCCTCAGAGCTTTGACCTCTTCTACCAGGTCCAGGATGGTCTTCTGCTGCATCCTGACAGCAGAGATTTCTTCACCCAGAAAGTCAAGGGATTTTTTAATATCGTCTATCTCCTCGACCGTAGGAGCTTTCTTCGGGGGCATTGCGTTGGTTGTTGTTACGTTCCCGCGCTACCTCTAGGCCTGCTCCCGCGCAGCCTCTCGGTCCGCTCTCGCGCAGCCTCGCTCCTCGAGCGAGATGCGGCAAGATGGTCAGACGTAATTAATTTCGAAATGATTAAAACATCAGACAGCGCCAGCGGTTCGAACTCGGGTCGCCCCGGTGTGCAATTGAAGAAATCAATCGAAGTAACCGCTTGGCTAAACTGATGCGAGTGCAAAGCACCTCTAAGTCGTATTTATGAAGTGCTCTAAGCGTGTGGGTTTCAATTATTATGGCCCTTTTCCACTACCCTTTTTCAGCTCACTTCAGCTCACTTCAGCCCGACATGGCTCGCGTTTCGACTACCAAAAACCAGCACGACTCAGCTCGTTTCAGCCCTGCTTAGCCCCTAAAACTCGCACCGTTTTGGAGTGGGGCTGAAGCGAGCCAAGCCGTGCCGAGTGAGGTTGGGGGCGTGAGCAGACACTCCCCTGTGCACTGATTGGTGAGGAGGAGTGTCCTCACATGCCCACACACGCCCCGCGAGCGCGCTGGGATCTGTAAACACCGCAAACCCGGAAGGAGAATAATTACAAATTACAAGAATTTCTGAAGACTTATGCGCCTCGCTTCATCTATACACTCTTGCCAGTATCTGTCCGCGTTGTCGGTGACAAGCCACAGCACCAAGACCAGCAACACTAACAACTCCATGTCCTCCATGTTTATTGTTTACTCTCCGGGTCGTGAGACTACCGCTTAAAAGATCACTGAATCAGTGACATACAGAGCATCGTGGACGATTTCGCGGAGCGCAAGGCTCGTCGTATGCCCTTCAAATAATGCGCGCAGTAGGCTATTGATGTTTTATTATGAGCCATGTACAGTATGTCGCCTAATGTTTTTTTGTTTCTGAGTTACATGTTCGTTTGAAGGACTTAATGTACAAAATAACATAGTTGCACCCCGTAGTGTTGAAATTGGTAAACACAGTGCATTCAGTGAGGTTTGCACCGCCCTCCTTTTATTTCTGACTCTTCCTGTCACCGTTGCAACCTCTGAGCGCTCATTCGTATGCCCTTCAAATAATGTGCGCAGTATAGGCTATTGATGTTTTATTATGAGCCATGTACAGTATCCTAATGTTTTTTGTTTCTGAGTTACATGTTCGTTTGAAGGACTTGATGTACTAAATAACATAGTTGCACCCGGTAGTGTTGAAATTGGTAAACACCGCAGTTGCGGACATTTTGTAGCCTAAAATGTTGTTATGATAAGCTTCAATAAAGGGCCCGGTCATTTGCCCCGCCCCCAGCCCGGCTCTGACTTGTTCCGCCACTGTCACTGATGTCACTGTTTGCGCTGCTTAACGACATCACGTGACGTCCACCCACTTTCGCTAACTCCACCCAATGTGTCCACCCACTTCCAGCCAGCACGGTTCAGCGCGGTTGTAGTCGAAATGCAACTCCAACAGCCCCGCTCAGCTCGACTCGGCACGGCACGGCTCAGCCGCGTTTGTAGTGGAAAAGCGGCATTAGAATGGCAGGGCTCTCTGTCATGATATGTGTAATTCTACCTCCTACCACAAGGTGTCAGTAGCGTTCCTTATTAATGAATGGTTACCATTGTACACATCAGATTTAGCACAGACATGATTCAGTGAAGACGCATGTAAATATCATCCGTGTTTAATAAAATACAAACTGCTAAACAACGTTCTTTTATTTCAAAATGAAGAACAAAACATGGTACCAGGAGTGAACAAAGTAAACTGAGTGAGCCTACGGTTCGAAAAGCTGACTGCAATGCCAAGAGATCGACGATGATGGAGTTGAAACCACCGGAGCACCTGAAGTTGACCGGGAATGTCGATAGCAATTGGCGCACTTTTCAGCAGCAGTTTCGGCTCTACATCGAAGCAATGGGGCTGGACTCGAAACCGGACACCAGAAAGGTAGCTTTACTGCTAACTATAGCTGGGCCACAAGCCATTGAAGTATACCATACTTTCGTTTATGAGGAGGGAGAAGACCGCTTAAAGTTGGACACTGTACTAGCCAAGTTCGAAGCTCATTGTTCTCCTAAGAAAAACGAGACATACGAGAGATATGCATTCCGTTCAAGGCTGCAAGAGAAAGTTTTGATAGTTTTGTAACAGACCTCAAGATAAAGGCACAGTCATGCAACTTCGGCACTCTCAAAGACTCAATGATCAGGGATCAGATCGTGTTTGGCATCGAAGATAAGAAGGTTAGGGAAAGACTGCTAAGAGAAACTGAACTGAAGCTAGAAGAAGCAGTGAAGATTTGCCATGCTAGCGAACTTAGCAAAAAGCACCTGTAAAGGGTTGTGCGAGCACGACCGAAGAGGATGTCCAGGTGCACGTCAACTAGGGCTGCACAATTAATCGAATTTAATCGAAAATCGCGATTTTGGCTGCCACGATTAAATTAAATGAAAATCGCGATTTATTTCCATTTAAAATCCGAGCTCTGCTGCATATGATTGAGCACTTTTTGACCAGTACTCCGCCAAAGCATTAGGGGGCGAACCGACGCATGTAAGGTTTCATTACTCCGCCTAAATAGGCGGAGTAATGAAACCTTACATGCGTCGGTTCGCCCCCTAATGGCGTGAGAGTAGGTAACAGATTGAGGTGAGGGAGAAAAGCTATGCCGGAACAACAGACTATTTAGCACTGGAGGCAATGCTGTGACCTGCCTTCGCTCATGTTTAAAGCCAGAGCATGTTGATAAGCTGCTCTTTCTAGCTAAAAACTTGTAGGCCTCAGTATAATGCTATGTAATTGTTGCAACTGAGTTTTCAGTTCCTTCATCCTTTGGTAATTTCTTGGATAAATTTCATTTATTTGTCATTTGGAAATCAGAATTTCTCTTTTAAATTTCATTCTGCACTGAAAGCTGTTCATATCGTTTGTTTGAATTAGGGGTGGGCGATATGGCAAAAATGTCATATCACGATTTTTTAACATAAAATCTCGATTTCGATTTTTTTATCATGATCTTCTATCAAAAAAACAAGCAAAAAAAAAAACAGGCATTTTGGGGCTACAAACCTTTCTGAACAGATTTTAATTAATAGTAGCAATTTTGCATGTGCAAACATTGTAAACACACTGATAACACTGATAAAGTGCACTATTGGTTGTGAAGACAACAACACTAAGTAAACATCACTCTGATAAAGTAAACATCACTCTGATAAAGTGCATTCTTAGAATATAAAAAAGAAAGTAAAATATGAAATGTTGAATAACACACAGTCTTCGGTTATTTTGAAATGATTTAAGTATCAAAACACCAAATAGCTTTTTGAAAATGGTCCAGACTGGTGGTGGGGAGGCTTCTGCATAGCTTTATTGTGGCTGTTTGAATGTTGCTAGCACCAGCCTCTTGTGCTCGAAATGTAGTTTATATTTAAAGAAGCTTCCCCAAACTTGACAGCAGAGACCTCTGCACTCTGCCCAAAGAACCAGCGCGGGCACGGCGCGCCACCTCGGGATAGAAATGAAACCTAAGCGGAGCCCCGCGGCGCGCCTCCGCTTAGGTTTCGTTTCTATCCCGGGCTCCAGCCCGACGAAGAGCCACGGTGCTCGGCTTTAGTTTCGTTTTCCCATCGGCAGCTCCAGCCTCCCCAAGCTTACAATGTGTAGATTCCATTTCTGACAATAAATTCCGTTTCAGATGCATAATTCTGCAATTTCCGCCCGTTTTCCGCGATCGCGGATTTTCAGTCCCTCTACAGGTTAAGGACGTCTTACATCTGCCGCGTCGGCGGGAACCAGCATAGAACGTCAAGTTATTGTACCCAAAGGGAAAAAAAAGTTACTGCGCTCATTGGCCAAGGCGATCTATATGATTTCTCCACTTTGGCAGATCGTCTGCGATCTTCTACTCGTTCTTATTCTTAACGATTTTTTATCGTCAGATCGCACACCCCTAGTTTGAATATAGTGAAATAAAATTTAAGTGATTTCCCTAACATCAAGAATAATCGTGATTAATAATCGCGATTACAATTTTGATCAAGATAATCGTGATTATCATTTTTTCCATAATCGTGCAGCCCTAACATCAACACGGTGTCTGCAACGCTTCCTGTGTCCGACACCAAGACCAGGCAGATCATCGATGAGACAGCAAGAGATCCAGAACTACAGGGCGTGATGGAGAACATGCAAAATGGATAGGCTGCAGGATCATGTCCACAGTTCTACCACGTCAGAGGTGAGCTGAGTGTAGTTCATGGACTTTTGTTAAAACAAAACAGAATAGTCATTCCAAGCACGCTCAGACAAGAGCTACTGCAGAGAATTCATGAAGGACACCTAGGTGTCGAAAAATGTAAAAGAAGGGCGAGAGAGATGGTGTTCTGGCCTGGACTTAACAAAGACATTGACAACATGATAAGCAGATGCAAGACATGCCAAAAATACAGAAACAAACAAACAAAAGAACCAATGACTGTAACTGATGTGCCAACAGCACCGTGGCACAAAGTGGGAATGGACTTGTTCCAACTGAAAGGAAAGGACTACTTAGTAGTCATTGACTATTTCTCAGATTACCCCGAGATGGCATTACTCTCAAGTACATCGTCCAACTGTGTCATTACACATGCCAAATCCATCTTCACCAGACATGGCATTCCACATACAATAATGAGTGACAATGGACCATGCTTCAGTAGCAAAGAGTGGCAAGACTTCGCAAAAGTCTATGATTTCAAGCATGTCACATCTAGCCCTCTGTATGCATAGTCTAATGGCAAAGCTGAGAAAGGCGTTCACATCCTCAAGCAGCTGTTGAAGAAGGCTTCAGATAGTGACTCCGATCCTTACCTGGCTCTACTGAGCTACAGAGCATCACCTCTGGAGTGCGGGCTGTCACCTGCTGAGCTGCTGATGAAAAGAAAGCTCCGAACAACACCTCCAACCTGTTCAAAGCAAAAGAAACACCTTAAGCTGGAACAAAAGTTGAAACATCAGAAAATGAAATAAAAGACTTTCTATGACAGAACAGCAAAGCAGCTTCCACCACTGTCCAGGGATGACGCAGTCAGGATTGAAAGTCCTGAAGGATGGACGACGAAAGCCACTGTTCAAGAGGTCACTCCACAATCCTACACCGTGAGAACGCCAGAAGGACAGATCATCAGACGAAATCGGCGCAGTCTCCTGAAGACACCAACGACACCAGAGACTGTTCCAGACCAAGAGCTCAGTCAAGCACAAGCTGAGTCTGAGTCCAACTCTACACATACACACACTGAAAATCTAACCAATGCATTTATTACAGGTGAAACGGCAACAAGAAGATCCACAAGAACAATCAAGAAACCTGAAAGACTTGACCTGTAAAAAAGAGATTTAATGAGACTTGACCTGTAAAAAAAAAAGTTAATGAGCTTTGTTATATGTTGTGTGTTATGGTTACATTAATGCTCAAGTTAGTCACAGTAATTTGCCATTGTGATTTACAGTAGCTGAGTACTGAGAAATGAGTTATGAGCTGCTACTACCAATAGTAAGATGAGTTATGCAAGTTAAATGAAAAGTTATCTAAGGTAAATGGTTAAAAAAAACCTGACACCTGTAATGCATTTAATTTGGTGAGTATCTACTTTAAAGAAAGGGGGATATCATGATATGTGTAATTCTACCTCCTACCACAAGGTGTCAGTAGCGTTCCTTATTAATGAATGGTTAGCATTGTGCACAGATCAGATTTAGCACAGACATGATTCAGTGAAGACGCATGTCAATATGCTCCGTGTTTAATAAAATACAAACTGCTAAACAACGTTCTTTTATTTCAAAATGAAGTAGGGCTGTGCCGATAGACGATGCCATCGTCCATCGACGATGGTGGTCATCCATCACGATGGAGAGCCACCATCGTGATACCACGCCCCCTCCTGTCATAAACATGCATATACGGTATCATCTGGGCCTATTTAACCTAAAAAGTTAGTTTTTTGTTAGTTTAGTTAGTTAGTTTTGTTTAATATATAAATATATTATATAACATATATAAATACATAATTATATAAATCATTATAAAGTAATGTCCTATTACCGCTTGTTCACGTAGGCTATGGTGCAGGGACGTGCTAGTGAACATAACGTGGTTACACAAATACAGTATGCTACTAATAATAAATTTCGACTTCATTTTTTAGCCTACACTATACTTTTAATGTAAAATTTGTCATGTTGTTCAAACAAATAGCCACTATTAACAGTCGGGAAATATTGCACCTTATCAAACGGCAGTGAAGCGCAGACTTCGGCAGAAGTCAAATAACTTTAATCTGGTAAATAGGCCTACTTTCAGACTCAAAATGGTCCACTCTAAGCCATAATGTCAAACCAAATGGAAGAATGAAGGTGATTCTGATAAATGTAAAGACAGTTTAAAAAAAAAAAACAATATTAAATCATGATTTTAAAAGCTGGCGCAATAATTCAAACACTAATAAATTGGAAAAATTAGCGCGTTCAAGTGCGCACTAAAGGCCGAAACGCATCTTCAATTGATATGGTGTAAATAAACAATGAGTAATAGCTTAAGTGTAGTTTCTTCTCATAGTTTGAATACTAGTCTTTCATCGTTAGAGCAGATTAATATCTTGCCGTGATCAGTGAGTGCTCGGGGAGGTTCATTTCCACCTGCGCTTTGCGCAGCTCATTTCTCCGAAGCCAGCTGTGCGCAAACGCAGTGTTGACTACTCGGCAAACTCCAAACGCTCGGTCTGTACTGGCCCTCTGTTGCGCAAGCGAGTTGGTTATGGCCAGGTTCAAGGCCAAATATTCCACATCACCTAGCGCTTTTTTTTTCCTTTACGTGCCAAAGCCTCGGATGAGTATCTAATACTTTTAATAATAATAATAATATATTTAATAACGTGGTATTAAAATCCCCCCCGCCCACGATATCATCGTCCATCACGATGTTTGCACTGTAAACATCGTCGATGCCAATTAAGGGGACATCGCACAGCCCTAAAATGAAGAACAAAACACTCTCAAGTCTCGCGCATTTCAAGCAGTTCACACGCCACACCTTGTGTCTCTCACGCACAGAAATTACTAGACCAAGGTGCACCGCTATTTTTTTTAAATGTGGACGAAGAGCAGGGATCAAGCGGTTTCCCGAAGCGGTTTCCCGCAGAGTTCAGAAATAGCTTGCCACACACCAGTCAAGAAATTGAGAAATGTCGCTACCTAACACTGTTGTATCCGGGTAAAATTTACGTGATCCCGCCAATAACTTTCCAAAGAAGCCGATGCGGCGAAGTGCAGACCGGCACACATTGGATGACGCGGGAGCGCTATATTCGATGAGTTGCCTACAGTACAGTAAATCATCTTATCATATGATTTTGTATTTCCTGAACGAAATTAGGACTTGCATCACAAAAATAATGAGAGCTGATGTTGGGGAATATTGCCTCCAGCTAATAATGTTAACTATCAGTTTGCCCAGAGTCTGGGAGCTTGTCTCACCACTTCAATCTTGAACCCTTGCTAATTTCAGCAGCTATTATTGACACCTGTTTTTAGTCCTAGTGTTGCACACTTGAATGAAAACTCAGTGTGATTTTTTTTTTTTATCTCTTCCTTTACTGGGTTCTTGCCAAACTGCAAAATACACAGATATAGTAGTAGATGGTGAGGCGCTTGTGTTGACACGGTCTCTCGCTTGGCCCTACAGTACATGTGCTTGCCTTGTTTACTCCTGAGCAGTGCTCACTTTAGCGGATACTCCACCTTGTGGTCAAAAGGAGAAACCGCACCTCTCTTTATGTACTAGATTAGATAAAACTTTATTGATCCCTTTGGTTCCCTCAGGGAAATTAAGATTCCAGCAGCATCATTACAGATAGAAAAAAAAATAATAATAAAAGGAAGAAGAAGAACGATGATGATGATGATAATAATAATAATGAGGAGGAGGAGAAGAAGAAGAGGAAGAATGATGATAATAATAATGAGAAGAAGAATCTGTGTTGTATTACTTCTACTTTTAACTACATGCTGTTAATGTTTGGGAACTGAGAAGACAATTTGTTGTAGTTTTTAAAATAGAAATGTTGTCCCATTCTTGTCTCATATATAATTTTGCACTTCATAATGCACATTCAAAATTTTGTATGATAATGTGATAATGATGATAATATTTTAATGACATACAAAATTATCATAATTTGGTATGATAATGGTAATAATATTAATGATGAGAAGAAGAATCTGATTCAGAAACTGAAAGATGTTAAATTAATATGCTGACTCGAGCTGTGTCAGACTGAATAGTGGTGGGTGTTGAACAGAAACTTTAGGATTGAGGTCCGGGTTTTGACTGACTCATTCAAACACATTCGGGTATTTAGTGTTGAACCACCCCCGTACTGTCCCTGTCACCCCCATTTCTAACAGAGAACTAATTAATAAAGGTGTGGGTGAAGGGTCTGGGGCACCGTCCAACCCTTGTACTTGTTGTCTGTCTTTAGACTCATTTTACTATTCAAAGTGTAAACAGAAACACAACCAAGTCCCATTTCCGTGTCACAGTCCCACAAACTGCAACTCAGAGGATTTTTAGCATCAATGATATCATATAATAAATATATATTTACAAATTATTCTTCGAGAAATTATTAAAATGTATGGTAGTGTTACTGGTTCGAACCGTAAGCCTGGTATTACCTGAAAAAAAAAGGTTTCTTTTTTCTCCAGGTTACTTATCAAGTAAAAGATGCCTGTGCACATTGTTGTAGTTTACTTCCAAAGTGAAAGCAATCTATGACGTCAGAAAACTGCCAACAATATTCACATGTGGAATGATAACACTGATAACAAGCTCCTCTTTAGCCTGAAACGCATGGTATCCATGATTTCCAAAAAGAATTCAAAATTTCAATTCGTCAAACCACAGGACAGTTGTCCACTTTGCCTCAGTCAATCATAAATGAGCTTGGGCCCAGAAAAGGTGGTGGAGATATTTACACAAATATTTAAAAAATAGACAGAGAGATATGCAATGGAATATCTCTCAATGGGTACAAATGGTCACAAAAAGCACCCAGCACGTTACTTGGTCATGAATGAATACAAGCTGAAAGTCTGAAGAGTATTCCGCCTAATAATCTCACCCAAAAGATGCTCAGACATAATTTATTTCGAAATGATTAAAACGTCAGACAGCGCCAGCGGTTCGAACTCGGGTCGCCCCGGTGCACAATTGAAGAAATCAATCGAAGTAACCGCTTAGCTAAACTGACGCGAGTGCAAAGCAGCTCTAAGTCGTATTTATGAAGTGCTCTAAGCGTGTGAGTTTCTATTATAGATAGGGAAAAATAATAATAATAGGAATAATAATAATAATAACGAGAAGAAGTAGAATGATAAAAATAATAATGAGAAGAAGACTCTGATTCAGAAACTGAAAGATATTAAATTAATATGCTGACTTGAGCTGTGTCAGACTGAATAGTGGTGGGTGTTGAACAGCAATTGGATTAAAGTCCGGGCTTTGACTGACTCAGTCTAACACATTCGGGTATTTAGTGTTGAACCACCCCCGTACTGTCCCTGTCACCCCCATTTCAGACATTGAACTAATTAATAAAGGTGTGGGTGAAGCGTCTGGGGCACCATCCAACCCTTGTACTTGTTGTTGTCCGTCTTTAGACTCATTTTACTATTCAAAGTGTAAACAGAAACACAACCAAGTCCCACAAACTGCAAGTCAGAGGAGTTTTAGCATCAGTGATGTAATGTAATAAATATATATTTACAAATTATTAAAATGCATGGGAGTGCTAATGGTTTGAACCATGAACCCAGGAATTAATGGAAAAGGCTTAGTCAAAGTACCCACTTGGCTACACCACCTCTCCAGATTTTTCTTTCTCCAGCTTACTTAACAAGTAAAAGATGCCGGTGTACATTGTAGTTCAACAATGGCTTTCAAAGTCAAAGCAATCTATGATGTCAGAAAACTGCCAACAATATTAACATGTGGAAAAAGACTTGTGCACCTGTATAACAATATCTGGAAATTAACACAGCTATTTAACAATATTTTTTTTCTTCTTTCCATTTTATATTATGTAGTTTTTATCCATTGTTTATTTTTTTTCTGTTTTATTTTTGTCAAGTGTCCTTGAGTGTCATGAAAGGCGCTTATAAATAAAATGTATTATTATTATTATTATTATTATTATATCTGCAAATACTGTTCACACTTACGTGTCTCATGGATATCAGTCCTGTTCATGCGGTCAGCATTTGTCGACATTCGTGTCAGGTTCTGTCAAAATATAAGAGATAATTTTTTTTTAGCATTGCGCATGTGTGGGCAAAAAAGTGCGCACAGCCAGAAGGTCTCTTCTGCTGACTGTTTTCAGGGGAAAGCAGCTAAAGCAAGATCAAAAAGTTGCTGGAAGTTGTTAGGTGACATCACAGACTAATTTGCATACTAGTTATTAATTATTATCAGTGAAATATCAAATTGCAAATGAGGGCACAGGAAGAAGGAAATTGCTCATTTAGAATATACAATAAACTAAAGTCACCAGATTTCTGAGAAGAAAACCGAGGACCTTTTGGGTTCGGTGGTGAAAATATCCTTAAATAAAACATCTAATGTTTTCATCAAAAGGGGGGGCATTTCTGGTTTTCATGTATTTTGATCATGCATTGCATAAAGAGTGGGATTTTCCTCACTGAGTGCACTGAAGGCCTGTTCTGCAACTGCTTTAGGTTAACATTAATTAAAGACAATGTGAAAATATATGGTATGGGTACACAGATTAGATTTATAAACTCTTAAATTGTAGGCTGACGTCACAGACTAATTTGCATACTAGTTATTCATCATGATCAATAATATATCAAATTGCAAATAAGGGAACATGAAGAAGGAAGATGCTCAGGACCAGTTTTGTTTTCATTAATGATGACGATGACGAAATGATTTCGTTAACGCACCTTTTTTTCATGACTAAAACGAGACAGTGACGAGCTAAACATAACTCTTTGATCACGAAAATATGATGAGACGCATCTGTTGTTTTCATTGACGAGACAAAAATGTTAGTGGGTTGGCTATAGGACTATCAAATGCAAGGCGTTTCCTCCAACGGTGCGTGCAACCTGTCTGCCAAATGATGAAAATATCAGCAATGTACCTGCATCCTGTCCTTGTTTGGTCACGCCCACCACCAGTCATACACAGTGCACACCGGGGCAGCCGCACACAGTTCATGGACCATGGCGGCGGCAATGCCAGCACAAGGGCTTGGTGGGCGGAAAAGACATGATGATTTATGGACATACTTTACACATAATCCAGCAGAAAATAAAACGGAATGCCTTGTAGTGGGAGACAGAGGTACACGCTGTGGCTATAAACTACGTGGCAAGAATACGACCAATCTCAAGAGGCATCTAAAGGCTCACCATGCTGCTATTTCTGCGACGGTAAGTTAACATTACAAGAAATCCTGTTAACAGATCATGTATACGTTTGCTAGCTTTGGTTAAAGGTCCCATGGCATGAAATTTTCACTTTCTGAGGTTTTTTAACGTTAAAATGAGTTCCTCTGACCTTCTTAAGTCACTCCAGTGGCTAGAAATTTCATAATGTGTAAACCAAACTATGCCCAACATTTCAGAATGGCGCGTCAAAACGGCGCGTTGATAAACTCTTCCCTTGCCTACATCAGCAAGGGAGATGATCCCCACGCCCCCCCCCTCTGGATTCCCACCCACTGTATGGATTGCCCGCCCAACTCAAAAGTTGCTGTTTGTCCTACCAAGCCTACTGCGCATGCGCGAAGCCTACTGCACATGCGCGAAGCCTACTGCGCATGCGCAGAACACATGACTACATTTTGTAGTGAGGAGCCATAGAAGACACAACATGGAAATTGCGCTGTACATGGATGTGACAACACAGAAAGGAGTCTGTTTTTACTGCCGACGGGAGAGCCCCTGAAGACGCAGTGGCTTAATTTTATTTACTTCAATAATACACTGTCGAGTCTACCTAAGACGGTGTATGTTTGTCAGAAGCATTTTCCTGATGAATGTTTTGCACATCAACTGTCACTGAAGCCTGGGTCTGTGCCAAGCATCCCTGCCGCATCAGCAACAAACACCGAACAAGTAAGTGTATATCTTTCGATTACGTTCATTATGTCTTATATTAAATATAGTTAGTTTTTTTTTCTTTCTTTTTTTTCAGACATCTAATTTTTGGGTTTGTTTACCTGACATGTTTCGACGTACAACTTCCATCTTCCTCAGAGTGTCACCGGATGTTAATTGGTGACGCATCTTTTATCAGCTGCTGTTTCTGAAGGCGTGGCCTTCCTGTCTGGTTTGACAGGTCGGTCATGCCTTATACTGTCTGTTCGTCCCCTGCAAGATGTCACTCCAGGTATGGGAGAGCATGTATGCTCCCTCATCCCGGTTGATGGTCCTCGGGCTTCGCTTACGGATCTCTATGGCCTCCCTGATCCAGCGCTGATGTTTGTTATCTTCTGTGCGGATGACTCTGGCATTCCCCCAGTCCATAATGTGATTTTCCCTTTTACAGTGATCTGTTATAGCTGACTTATAATTTTCCTGTTGTGCCTTTTCTTTTATTGTTCGGGTTTGTCTTGTAGCTGTCTCCTTTTTGCACTCTTTCTTATGTTCATGTTTTCTTGTGTTGAAACTCCTTCCTGTCTCCCCAATATAAGTTTTATTGCATAATTTACATGGAATCTCATATATGGTGTTGCATCTGTTGTCCGGATGTATTCTGTCTTTGGGATGAACCAGGATCTGACGGAGTGTTGTGTGTGGTTTGACAGGTGTGTTAATGTTGTGTTTCCTCATTACTCTTTGAATGCGTTCAGTTATTCCCCTGATGTATGGTAATGTAACTACTCCCCTGTGTTCTTGTTTGTTAGTTTGTTTTTTCTCTTTCTTCTGTGTTTTGTTGTTCTTAACCTGTTCCACCCCTTTGGATATTGCCCATTGTGGATATTGACATGCCTTCAGTGCGTGTTGTATATGTTGTTCCTCCTGTTCTTTGTCCTGTGGATCTGTAATTATTGCTGTGCGTTCATGTAATGTTCTAACTACGGATATTTTGTGCATTATGGGGTGTTCGGAAGTCCAGTTTAAATATTGGTCGGTATGTGTGGGTTTTCTGTGTACTTTTATTTTGATGTCCCCATCTTCTGTGTGTTGTATTTTTAAATCCAAAAATGCTATTGACTGCTCCGTTTCTTCTTCATGTGTGAATTTTATATTGCCGGTATTGTCTATGGTGTTGAGATGGTCGGTGAGCTGTTGAGTGTGTCCCCTCTTTACTTTTTCCAATATGTCGTCCACATACCGTTTCCAGAGTGTTGGTCTGTATTCCGCTGGTATTGTAGTGAGTGCTTTCTGCTCCAGATCCTCCATGAAAAAGCCGCACATGATGGCTGATAGTGGGTCTCCCATGGCAAAACCTTCCTTCTGTCTGTAGATTGTATTCCTGAACTGAAAGTATGTGGATGTGGCGATGAATTGAAGGAGCTGAGTGATGTCTTGTACGGTGAGGTTTGTGCGTTTCTTGAGCGTCCTGTCTGTTTTTAATTTGTCTTGTACTATCTGTATGGTGGCTTCCGTGGGTGTTCTGGTGAAAAGAGATATGACATCATGTGAAATGAAAACTTCATCTTGCTGCATTTTGATGTTTTTTAGTTCTTCTGCCAGTTGTTTTGAGTTTTTGCAGTGTTGGTCTGTGAGTCCTAGTAATGGTTTAATTATTTCGGTGAGTGCTTTTGATAAGTTGTATGTGACTGAACCAATGCTATCTACTATGGGGCGTAATGGTGTTCCTGGTTTGTGTATTTTTGGTGTACCGTAAATCCTGGGGATGACATTGGCTGTGGGTACTAAATGATTGTAATCCTGCTTATCTATTTTATTTTCATCGAGTAGTGGTTTTAGTAGTGCTTTAAGTTTCTTTTTCTTGTCTTCTGTTGGGTCTTTTTTTAATATTTCAAATGCGTTGTCGCTGAGTAATTCATTCATTTTTTGTTCATATTCATCAGTGTCCATAATAACTGTTGTTCTGCCTTTATCTGCTGGGAGGATTGTGATATCTTTATTTTTAGCTAATGTTCTCATGGCTTTGGCTTCCTGTTTTGTGATGTTACTGGGTGGTGGTTTGGCCGTTTTCAATATACCAGCTATTGCGTTTCTTAGTGCTGCTTTTTGTCCGTGATCCTGTATTTTCTCACATGCTAATTCAGTTGCCAGAATGAATTCGTCGTGTGGTATATGGTTCGGTGTGACAGCGTAGTTGAGTCCTTTTGCTAGTATATTGCGTTCTGCTTGTGAGAGTTTGTACCTTGATATGTTATGAATCCATTTGTCGTTGATGTGTGCGTGCTCCGGTTCTGCCTTCTTTTTCTGTGCGATGAGTTTGTCCAGTTTTCGTATTTGTCGGGTTTTTGTCTCTGTGAATTCCTGTTCGTGTATGTCTGCCAAGTGTCCGTGTATTGCTATTTCCATTTCCTTGTTCTGGGGAAACCGGCGTTTGAAAGTTTCCGTCTCTCTGTGTAGTTCGCTGTTGATATTATTTAGTTTATCCGTTGTGCACCGTATCCGTTCTTTTACCAGAGTCATCCGCACTTTCCTGATCATCTTTTCCGCGTTTCTGGTTGGAATCGGGTTCTTGATGTTCAGGCTGGCCGGTACGACTTCCTCATCCCGGCAGCGCAGGCTGAATCTCAGGTGATTCCTGTAGCGTGCCCGTTTCCGTGTCAATCGCTCTAGGCGGCGAAACTCCTTGATGCTTTCGTCTCCGTAACTAATTCTTAATCTTTCGATTACGTTCATTATGTCTTATATTAAATATAGTTCATTTTTTTTCCTTTTTTTTTCAGACATCTAATTTTTGGGTTTGTTTACCTGACATGTTTCGACGTACAACTTCCGTCTTCCTCTTTTCACCAGAACACCCACGGAAGCCACCATACAGATAGTACAAGACAAATTAAAAACAGACAGGACGCTCAAGAAACGCACAAACCTCACCGTACAAGACATCACTCAGCTCCTTCAATTCATCGCCACATCCACATACTTTCAGTTCAGGAATACAATCTACAGACAGAAGGAAGGTTTTGCCATGGGAGACCCACTATCAGCCATCATGTGCGGCTTTTTCATGGAGGATCTGGAGCAGAAAGCACTCACTACAATACCAGCGGAATACAGACCAACACTCTGGAAACGGTATGTGGACGACATATTGGAAAAAGTAAAGAGGGGACACACTCAACAGCTCACCGACCATCTCAACACCATAGACAATACCGGCAATATAAAATTCACACATGAAGAAGAAACGGAGCAGTCAATAGCATTTTTGGATTTAAAAATACAACACACAGAAGATGGGGACATCAAAATAAAAGTACACAGAAAACCCACACATACCGACCAATATTTAAACTGGACTTCCGAACACCCCATAATGCACAAAATATCCGTAGTTAGAACATTACATGAACGCACAGCAATAATTACAGATCCACAGGACAAAGAACAGGAGGAACAACATATACAACACGCACTGAAGGCATGTCAATATCCACAATGGGCAATATCCAAAGGGGTGGAACAGGTTAAGAACAACAAAACACAGAAGAAAGAGAAAAAACAAACTAACAAACAAGAACACAGGGGAGTAGTTACATTACCATACATCAGGGGAATAACTGAACGCATTCAAAGAGTAATGAGGAAACACAACATTAACACACCTGTCAAACCACACACAACACTCCGTCAGATCCTGGTTCATCCCAAAGACAGAATACATCCGGACAACAGATGCAACACCATATATGAGATTCCATGAAAATTATGCAATAAAACTTATATTGGGGAGACAGGAAAGAGTTTCAACACAAGAAAACATGAACATAAGAAAGAGTGCGAAAAGGAGACAGCTACAAGACAAACCCGAACAATAAAAGAAAAGGCACAACAGGAAAATTATAAGTCAGCTATAACAGATCACTGTAAAAGGGAGAACCACATTATGGACTGGGGGAATGCCAGAGTCATCCGCACAGAAGATAACAAACATCAGCGCTGGATCAGGGAGGCCATAGAGATCCGTAAGCGAAGCCCGAGGACCATCAACCGGGATGAGGGAGCATACATGCTCTCCCATACCTGGAGTGACATCTTGCAGGGGACGAACAGACAGTATAAGGCATGACCGACCTGTCAAACCAGACAGGAAGGCCACGCCTTCAGAAACAGCAGCTGATAAAAGATGCGTCACCAATTAACATCCGGTGACACTCTGAGGAAGACGGAAGTTGTACGTCGAAACATGTCAGGTAAACAAACCCAAAAATTAGATGTCGGAAAAAAGAAAAAAAAAAATTAACTATAAGTAAGTGTATAACTGGTCGTTTTGCCGTGTTTTAAAATCGGTGCGTTAGCCTAGCAATGGCTACATTAGCTGTGCAGCTAACCGCTTCCTGCAGTTAGCCAGGTACATGGGCTCAAGTTGTACCATTTTTTTAGACAGGGCGGACGGACCAGGGCATTCGCCCGCCTGGCCGTGCCCGACGAGGAGCGCTCTCGGCCGGCTTGGGAGGCAGACGGCAGCCCCTCCTGGAAGTGCAGTTTTACCATGGGCCTCATGCGGAATAAAATGACAAAGTCCCACTGCTCAGTTTTACCATGGGCCTCAGGCAGGAAAAAAATGACAAAGTCCCAGTTTTACCATGGGCTTGAGTTGTACCATTTTTTTTAGACAGGGCGGACGGACCAGGGCATTCGCCCGCCTGGCCGTGCCCGACGAGGAGCACTCTCGGCCGGCTTGGGAGGCAGACGGCAGCCCCTCCCCCCCATGGCACGCCCCCACCGTCTACCCTTCCCCGCCTCCTGCTTCTCATTAGCAAAACGACGCACTGGGAAAAGCGCTGAAATGGGGCTTTCTCCCAGGAGGCTATATCTATGTACCGAGGGTTCATTTCGAGAAAGGCTGCGGATATAACATCTGGAAACCTCCACGAGCCCGTTTAAAGCATCAACAAACCACCATGCCATGGGCCCTTTAATGTCACTCAACAGTCAGGCTGTGATGAATTTCCGATGAAGTTTTCCAAAACACCATGACCTGGTGAAAATGAATGGGACCGCTAGCTTCATGCTAAAGTTGGCTTGGTTAAGCTAACTTAAATTCAATTAACATGTCATGATTAAAATTTGTCCTGCAGGGATTATTGGTGGGACAGCAACTGAATGCTTTGTCATATATTGACCCATATTTGAGTTACTGTGAAACATACGGGGGAAAATGTAGCTTTTCAGACCTGTTGCTGCGCCTTAATATGTCTAAATGAGCAGCAGCATACCTGGCTACTCTAATGTTAGCAGCATGTTTAGCCATCATATTTACATTAATGGACAGCGTGGTCATCTTCTAGTTTATTATTATTATTATTATTATTATTATTATTTCCCAAAACATTCAAAATACAAACAAAGAGCACCATATATATACAGATCCAAAACATCAAAATAGTAAAACACACACATAGCAATAAAGTAAAAAATATGAACAAGAAAGGGGTTACTTAACTATCTTTACATATGTTAATCGAGTAAATCAAAGTCATCCAAAAAAGATATAAAATAACCAACATCCTTATTTTCAACTAACTTTAAAGATTTGGCAAAAAGCTTGAGGTCATTCTTCCAGTGTGTAACATAAGGTTTAGTTTTAAATAAAACGACATTTGTGAATAAAATGTTTACCTAAAAGTAGTAAATTATTAATACCATATTCAATTTTGTTATTATTTAAAAACACTCCAAATTTAATTTCTTTAATGGATAAAGGGGCAAACTGAATCCCCCTAGACTAATAGACGGTACCTTGATATCTCGCGCTTTCTCACCACTCCAAGATGGCGACCGTATTTCTTGCGTCAGAACAGCCAACTCTCCGTCTATGTATTAGGATGTCTATGTTCTGCAGTAGTTTGTGGCTTCATTCATTCATTCATTCGCGATGCTCAACTGGTTGAAATCGGCAAAACTAAATGCCGATCGGCAACTAAACATCGGCAAAGACTGGGAGATGTTGAGAAAGATTTGAGGCTGAGACTGTCTTCAATTACCCCAAACATCGGAGAGCTTTGTGCCAAGATGCAGGCCCATCCGTCGCATTAATACTGGTATGTATTTGGCCAAATGGCATTGATCTTGCTAAAAATATATACTGCTACTGAAAATAGGACCTATATAGCCTACTGACCCACCCACCGTCTGTCTGTCTGTCTGTCTGTCTCTCTCTCTCGCTGCAGACTGAGCCGCCAGCGCTGCACTTCACAATCAGATGGATCCTCTTCTTTATCTGTTCCTGATATGCTCCTTAATTGTTGTATCTCTTTAAAATGCATATGTTCATAATTATCATTGCGATTTTTACTGTTATTATATGTTAACTTTTTTGCAAATTAAATTCATTCTCAATTCATTTTCATAACCTTGTAATGACTGGGTTGTGTTGCTAGTGTTTTAAACACGGATGAAAATCATATATTTTCCCCATATCTGGCTGGTAGACTACATGCCTCGATGTGATCTCCCTTTGTAATGAATTTGTGCATTTACCGTGTTGCAACGTTTTAAAGCTGTTACATTTCAATCAAATTCTATCTAATTCAAATACGAGAGCACATAATATGTTAATGTGATTCGATGTTCTCATTCGAGCACGACGTGCTGCCTTTGTATTGCCGCTTTTCCACTACAAACGCGGCTGAGTTGGGCTGAGCCGTGCTGTGCTGAGTTGGGCTGAGTCGAGCTGAGTGGGGCTGTTGGAGTTGCATTTCGACTATAACCGCGCTGAACCGTGCTGGCTGGAAGTGGGTGGACACATTGGGTGGAGTTAGCGAAAGTGGGTGGACGTCACGTGATGTCGTTAAGCAGCGCAAACAGTGACATCAGTGAGCTTTTAAGCGGTAGTCTCACGACCCGGATAGTAAACAATAAACATGGAGGACATGGAGTCGTTAGTGTTGCTGGTCTTGGTTCTGTGGCTTGTTGTCACCGACAACGCCAACAGATACTGGCAAGAGCGTATAGATGAGGCGAGGTGCATAAGGCTTCAGAAATTCTCATTATTCGTAATTCTTCTTCTTCCGGGTTTACGGTGTTTACAGATCCCAGCGTGCTCGCGGGGCGTGTGTGGGCATGTGAGGACACTCCTCCTCACCAATCAGTGCACAGGGGAGTGTCTGCTCACGCCCCCAGCCTCACTCGGCTCGGTTTGGCTCGCTTCAGCCCCACTCCAAAACGGTGCGAGTTTTGGGGGCTAAGCAGGGCTGAAGTGAGCCGAGTCGTGCTGTTCTTTGGTAGTCGAAACGCGAGCCGTGTCGGGCTGAAGTGAGCTGAAGTGAGCTGAAAAAGGGTAGTGGAAAAGGGCCATAAGAAAGCTTTGGTGTTTTTTTTTTTTACTTTTGTGGTTTCCTGCAGGTGTGGCAAACGATGTTTGTTATCATTTTAGCATGATTAAAGATGCTGCCTTTATAAGAAAGCGTGTGTTTTTTGAAACTGGGGAACTGGGGGGGTGTCAACCTGGTTGGAGTATAGAAGGGGGTGCGCGGCCAAAAAGACTTTTCTTCTTGTCAGTGCCAACATCCTCACAAGATTTTAAAATGTAACTGGATTACATTAATACTATGTGAATTGCTTACACTCACTCAACATAATTCAAACTAATAATCAAATCCATGTTTAAATCACATTTAGCATAAGCAATGAAATCATGTTTCGATAAGAATTGACATTTTTATGTAAGCTATGTGTAATATTTTCTCTCCCTTTTTTCCATGTGGTGAAAGAACAAACCACAGTAAAAAGCAGTTTCTAATGTGCCTGTGCATTGTGGATAATGTAGTTTCTCACCTTTGCGTGACTCTTCATCAGTGTCTAAGCTGTCTTCTCCCATAATATGCTCAGGTTTTATATGTCCTGCGAGACAAATACATATTCACGGCCACTGATTAGTCACATACTCTTGCCTTATTAAGGAGGGCCTAACGAGAGCTCCTTGCTTTAACTGCAAAATAAAACTTAAAAAAAATTTCATCCTGCAAAAAATACTAGCTCCCTCTTTGAAGTCTCTCTGCAAAAATGTACTATAATTGTACAAGATCCACTGCAACCATGACCAGGATAAAGCTCCTACAGAAGATTATTTATATATCACAGTTAGGTCCATACATATTTGGACAGAGGCAACATTTTTCTAATTTTGGTTCTGTACATTACCACAATGAATTGTGAACAAAACAATTCAGATGCAGTTGAAGTTCAGACTTTCAGCTTTAATTCAGTGGGTTGAACAAAATGATTGCATGAAAATGTGAGGAACTAAAGCATTTTTTAAAACACAATCCCTTCATTTCAGGGGCTCAAAAGTAATTGGACAAATTAAATAATTGTAAATAAAATGTTAATTTCTAATACTTGGTTGAAAACCCTTTGTTGGCAATGACTGCCTGAAGTCTTGAACTCATGGACATCACCAGACGCTGTGTTTCCTCCTTTTTAATGCTCTGCCAGGCCTTTACTGCAGCCGTTTTCAGTTGCTGTTTGTTTGTGGGCCTTTCTGTCTGAAGTTTAGTTTTTAACAAGTGAAATGCATGCTCAATTGGGTTGAGATCAGGTGACTGACTTGGCCATTCAAGAATATTCCACTTCTTTGCTTTGGCTTTGTTTTGGGTCATTGTCCATCTATATTATGAAATGCCGACCAATCAGTTTGGCTGGATTTGAGCACACAGTATGTCTCTGAATACCTCAGAATTCATCCGGCTGCTTCTGTCCTGTGTCACATCATCAATAAACACTAGTGACCCAGTGCCACTGGCAGCCATGCATGCCCAAGCCATCACACTGCCTCCACCGTGTTTTACAGATGATGTGGTATGCTTTGGATCATGAGCTGTACCACGCCTTCACCATACTTTTTTTCTTTCCATCATTCTGGTAGAGGTTAATCTTGGGTTCATCTGTCCAAAGAATGTTCTTCCAGAACTGTGCTGGCTTTTTTATATGTTTTTTAGCAAAGTCCAATCTAGCCTTTTTATTCTTGAGGCTTATGAGTGGCTTGCACCGTGCAGTGAACCCTCTGTATTTACTTTCATGCAGTCTTCTCTTTATGGTAGATTTGGATATTGATACGCCTACCTCCTGGAGAGTGTTGTTCACTTGGTTGGCTGTTGTGAAGGGGTTTCTCTTCACCATGGAAATTATTCTGCGATCATCCACCACTGTTGTCTTCTGTGAGTGTCCAGGTCTTTTTGCATTGATGAGTTCACCAGTGCTTTCTTTCTTTCTTTCTTTCTCAGGATGTACCTAACTGTAGATTTTGCCACTCCTAATATTGTAGCAATTTCTCAGATGGGTTTTTTCTGTTTTCGCAGCTTAAGGATGGCTTGTTTCACCTGCATGGAGAGCTCCTTTGACCACGTTTTCTTCACAGCAAAATCTTCCAAATGCAAGCACCACACCTCAAATCAACTCCAGGCCTTTTATCTGCTTAATTGAGAGTGACATAACGAAGGAATTGCCCGCACCTGCCCATGAAATAGCCTTTAAGTCAATTGTCCAATTACTTTTCGTCCCTTTAAAAACACGGTATCACATGTTAAGGAGCTGAAACTCCTAATTCCTTCATCCAATTTTAATGTGGATACCCTCAAATGAAAGCTGAAAGTCTGGACTTTATTATGTCCATGTCCATTATATAACTATAACTTGAATATGTTTCAGTAAACAGGTAAAAAAACAAAATTTGTGTCAGTGTCCAAATATATATGGACCTAACTGTGTGTGTGTGTGTGTGTGTGTGTGTGTGTGTGAGTAAACTTATTACACTTTCAAGATACTGTTTGTACTCTAGCCACATACAACCAAAGTCGGGACGCTGTGTAAACTGGAAATAAAAACATAATACTATAATTTGCAAATCATCAATACCCTATTTTTTTTTTAGCTTTTTTGGGGGGGGGGGGTTTTCACCTTTATTTGGATAGGGCAGTGTAGAGACAGGAAATGAGCGGGAGAGAGAGATGGGGAGGGATCGGGAAATGACCTCGGGTCGGAATCAAACCCGGGTCCCCAGATTTATGGTATGGCGCTTGAAAATAGTAGACAACATATCAAATGTTGCAACTGAGAAATTTTACTGTTTTTTTTTAAAATATATTTTCATTTTGAATTTGATGTCAGCAACACATTTCAAAAAATGTTGGGACAGGGGTATGTTTACCACTGTGCTGAATCACCTCTACTTTTAACAACACTCTGTAAACATTTGGGAACTGAGGAGACCAATTGCTGTAGTTTTGAAAGAAAATGTTGTCCCATTCTTGCCTGATATAAAATTTCAGTTGCTCAACAGTTCAGGGTGTCCTTTGTCATATTTTGCACTTCATAATGTACCAAATGTTTTAAATGGGAGACAGGTCTGGACTGCAGGCAGGCCAGTTTAGCACCCACACTCTTTTACTATGGAGCCATGCAGTTTTAATATGTGCAGAAAGCAGTTTGGTATTGTCTTGCTGAAAGATGGAAGGCCTTCCCTGAAAAAGATTTTGTCTGGATGGCAGCATATTGCTCTGAAATGTGTATATATCATTCAGCATGAATGATGTCTTCCCAGATGTACAAGCTACCCATGTCATGTGCACTAATGCACCCTCATACCATCACAGATGAACTGAACTGAACTTTTGAACTGTGCACTGATAACAAGCCAGATGGTCCCTCTCCTCTTTAGCCTGGAGGACGTACTGTCCATGATTTCTAAAAATAATTTCTACTTTTGATTCATCAGAGCTCAGGACAATTTTCCACTTCACCTTGGCCCATCGTAAAAGGGCTTGGGCCCAGAGAAGGCGGTGATGTTTCTGGATATTGTTTATATCTGGTTTTAACTTGCATTTGTGGATGCAGTAATGAACTGTTTTCAAAAACTATGTTTTTCTGAAGTGTTCCTGAGTCCATACAGTGATTTCCACTACACACGCATCTACTTTTAATGCAGTGTCACTTGAGGGCCTGAAGGTCACAGGCATCCAATGTCAGTTTTCAGCCTTGCATACAGAGATTTCTCCAGATTCTCTGAAACTTTTAATGATATGATGTACCATAGATGATGTGAGCCCCAAATTCTTTGCAGTTTTACATTGCAAAGAACGTTATTCTTAAATTGTTGCACTGTTTGCCCATGCAGTCTTTCACAGAGCAGTGAACCCCTCCCCATCTTTACTTCTGAGAACCCCTCTCTGGGATGCTCTTTTTATACCCAATCATGTTATTGATGTGTTGCCAATTAACCAAATTATTTATTTATTGCATTACACAACTTTTTCAATCTTTTATTGCCCCTGTCCCAACTTTTTTGAAACCTGTTGCTGACATCAAATTCAAAATGAGCATATATTTAAAAAAAAAAAAATTCAGTTTCAACATTTGATATGTTTCACCATTTGATACATTTCAATGAAATATAGGGTTTCCATGATTTGCAAATCTTCACTTTCTGTTTTTATTTATGTTTTACACAGTGTCCCAATTTTTTTGGAATTGGGGTTGTACTTATTTAAGGACTGTACTTTCATTCAAAGCAAATGACATACTGACTGGAGAACACACTTTAAGAAGAAAAATATCTAGCCCCACCCCATAGCACAAAAGAGCAATCTGAAAACTACTGGGCCTCAGCATCTTTTTCTATTGAGTGAGAAAGGAAGTGTATGGCATCCTCAGGACTCGATCTTCTGAAGACAGACTGAGTGATTGAACAGTGTGCGATTTGGGAGCTCACGAACTGGCTTTAAAACAAATCATCTGTTTGCCGGTTAGTTTGAAGAGTTAAATTCATTTTATTTTGATAGCACAAGAGGTGTGTGCTGAATATAAAATGAATTTAGAGTAAACGGGGGTTGAAACCGCTTCTCTACATACATGTTAAAAAGGTTACAAGTAATGTATATGATATAGAGTGGTGCTTGAAAGTTTGTGAACCCTTTAAAATTTTCTATATTTCTGCATAAATATGACCTAAAACATCAGATTTTCACACGTCCTAAAAGTAAAGAGAACCCAGTTAAACAAATGAGACAAAAATATTATACTTGATCATTTATTTATTAAGGAAAATGATCCAGTATTACACATCTGTGAGTGGCAAAAGTATGTGAACCTCAAGGATTAGCAGGTAATTTGAAGGTGAAATTAGAGTCAGGTGTTTTCAATCAATGGGATGACAATCAGGTGTGAGTGGGCACCCTGTTTTATTTAAAGAACAGGGATCTATCAAAGTCTGATCTTCACAACACATGTTTATGGAAGTGTATCAAAGCACAAACAAAGGAGATTTCTGAGGACCTCAGAAAAAGCGTTGTTGATGCTCATCAGGCTGGAAAAGGTTACAAAACCATCTCTAAAGAGTTTGGACTCCACCAATCCACAGTCAGACAGATTGTGTACAAATGGAGGAAATTCAAGACCATTGTTGGCCCCAGGAGTGGTCAACCAACAAAGATCACTCCAAGAGCAAGGCGTGTAATAGTCGGCAAGGTCACAAAGGACCCCAGGATAACTTCTAAGCAACTGAAGGCCTCTCTCATATTGGCTAATGTTAATGTTCATGAATCCACCATCAGGAGAACACTGAACAACAATGGTGTGCATGGCAGGGTTGCAAGGAGAAAGCCACTGCTCTCCCAAAAGAGCACTGCTGCTCATCTGCAGTTTGCTAAAGATCACATGGACAAGCCAGAAGGCTATTGGAAAAAAGTTTTGTGGACGGATAAGACCAAAATAGAACTTTTTGGTTTAAATGAGAAACGTTATATTTGGAGAAAGGAGAACACTGCATTCCAGCGCAAGAACCTTATCCCATCTGTGAAACATGGTGGTGTTAGTATCATGGTTTGGGCCTGTTTTGCTGCATCTGGGCCAGGACAGCTTGCCATCACTGATGGAACAATGAATTCTGAATTATACCAGCAAATTCGAAAGGAAAATGTCAGGACATCTGTCCATGAACTGAATCTCAAGAGAAGGTGGGTCATGCAGCAAGACAATGACCCTAAGCACACAAGTCGTTCTACCAAAGAATGGTTAAAGAAGAATAAAGTTAATGTTTTGGAATGGCCAAGTCAAAGTCCTGATCTTCATCCAATCGAAATGTTGTGGAAGGACCTGATGTGAGCAGTTCATATGAGGAAACCCACCAACATCCCAGAGTTGAAGCTGTTGTTGCAATGCCGGCTCCAGTACACAGGTTTGCAAATAATGATAATTTATTATAATAAAGAATTAAATAATGATAAATAAGTGTAGTGCAAATCAGTAATAATGGAGTGTAGTGTAGTGTGGTCAGTCCCAGTGTCACGCAAATTAATCCAAAAACCCAAGGAGGAGAGCAACACTCCTGGAATTTTCTGGGGGGCTTTTATAGCTCCTCCCAATCAAGCACACCTGAAACACAATAAAATGCCTGCCACAAGGCAGAGATGTAATTCGATTCTGCACCATACACCAAAAGAGAAAGAAAAAAAACCAAACCAGATTCAAACACTATTATCAGCAATAGATACAAGTAGGCAATAAACAAGATGGTTAAATACACAATACCACTACTATAGGACAGATGTACACAACCCCCATTTACAATCAGACATCCATCCCCCACTTCTCACCCACTCCTGGCCCTCTGACCTCTTGGCCCTCCGCAATTCCTAGCACCTGGAAAAGCAACTTTAAGGTGGACAAAAGAACAGAGACACCGATCAGGCAAGAAAGAAATCAGGCAGTCTGTGCATTTGTGCTTGGAGCGCGGGACAATGCATCTGCCACAACATTTTCAACAGCTCTAATGTGTCTGATACAAAGATTATAGGGCTGCAGGAACAGCGCCCACCGCATCAAACGTGGATTTGGGTTCTGAAGAGAATGCAGAAAAGTCAGTGGATTGTGGTCTGAATATACAATAACTGGATGAGCCCCACCACCCACATACACATCAAAATGTTGTAATGCCCAGACTAAGGCTAGAGCCTCTTTCTCTATTGTGGAATAATTAAGCTAATATTTATTAAACTTACGAGAAAAATAACTAACCGGATGATCAACAGTGTAGCTATCCTCTTGCAACAGCACAGCACCCGCCCCCCACCTGGCTGGCATCCACCTGGATTTTAAAGGGACAGTCAAGCCGTGGAACTGCCAGGACCGGTGCTGTGCTGAGCAAAAGTTTGGCGTGGTCAAAAGCCTTCTGACACTCAGGGGTCCAAACAAACTGACTATTTGCCTTCAACAGATCTGTGAGGGGTGAAACAACAGAAGAAAAACTACAACAAAAACTCCTGTAGTACCCCACCATGCCCAGAAACCTCATTAGCTCCTTATTTACAGGAGGCGGAAAACAATCAATTGCAGCCACGTTAGCACGCACTGGCCGCACCTCACCTTGACCCACCACCTTCCCTAGGTAGACCACGGTGGCCTGCACAAACTCACATTTTGCCAGGTTAAGGGTCAACTTGGCTGCAACCAACCTCTCCAGCACTGCCTTGAGCCTACCCAGATGTTCCTCCCACGCATCTCCCCAGGTCACCAAGTCATCTAGGTACACCGCGCACCCCTCCAGCCCTGAGATGACATAATTCATCAGGCGCTGAAAAGAGGAAGGGGCATTATGTAACCCAAAGCTCATGACTTTATAAGAGTAAAGACCTGATGGAGTGACAAACGCTGCAATTTCCTGTGCACGTGGAGTCAGGGGAATCTGGTAGTAGCCCTTTAGGAGGTCACACTTTGTCACAAATTTTGCCACACCCACACGGTCTACGCAGTCCTCTATTCTAGGGAGAGGGAATGAGTCCGGCTTAGTTATGGCATTAAGCTTGCAATAATCAGTACAAAATCTATACGTGCCATCAGGCTTGGGCACCAACAAACAGGGTGATGCCCAACTCGAATAGGATGGTTCAGCCAATCCGTTATCCAGCAAATACTGGACCTCAGCATCCAGCACTCGCTGTTTAACAAGTGGCACACGATAGAAATGCTGTTTAATAGGCATGACATCATCAAAAACCTGGATGTCATGCACTATTAAATCTGTGCACGTGGGTACATCAGAAAATAACTCAGGAAAAGACAAAAGTAAAGACTGCAGTTCACCCCTCTGTTGAACAGGCAAATAATGTAACACACAGTCAAGATTTTTCAACACTTCAGAATTTCTAAGACGTGGTAATAACACTGCATCGTTGGGGACAACCTCATCCTCCACCTCAGCTGCCACCTGAGACGGAGCACCAGGCGCTCCACCAACGGCCAACGTTGCAGACTGAACTGCATCCTTAGTTACGTCAGACTTGGAGGACAGGGCATAATACGGTTTTAACAAATTCACATGGCAAAGCTGAGACGATTTCTTCCGATTAGGTGTAGCAACGTCATAGTCCCGTTCTGTAACCTGTTGGATTACTGTATATGGACCAGAAAATTTCGTACGGAAAGGAGAACCTGGAATTGGCAGTAAAGCCAAAACCTGATCGCCAGGGTTGAACACTCGGAACTCAGCTCGCCTGTCAAAATATCTTTTCATTCGACCCTGTGACTTAAGATTTTTAACAGCACATTTCCACGCTAAAAATAGTCGGCGACGAAACCCATGGACAATCAATTAAATTAACAGGAGGCTCAGACTCTTTCAAACCATCTTTTAGGACAGTCAACGGACCTCGGACTTGGTGAGCGAAAACTAATTCATTTGGGCTAAAACCCAGACTGTCTTGGATGACCTCCCAGGCTGCCAGCATCAGCCACGGGAGCCCCTCCTCCCAGTCGCGCTGTAGCTCTAAACCAGGGGTCACCAAACTTTTTTCTCTGGGGGCCACATCGTCGTTCCTGACTGTGATGGGGGCCGAGGTCGGGTCAGCTATATCGCATAGAATTGTATGACCCAGACAAATATGACCACCAGCAGGCCTCATTGTGTAGTAGAGATTACTAGCCTGGCACGGCCATCCCCACTACTATATCCACACTACTGTATCAACACTTGATTCCTGGCACATATTTGTTTATCTTTACTAGTGGTTTGCAAAAGTAGTAATCAAGTCTTCACACTTTGTTTTAATTTGAAATACCACTGATATGCCATTTATTTATTTTCTAATAAAAATATCAAAGCTGTCAAGGTAAGAAACATCTGCCTATTTGAGGTGATTGACACTGGCAAAGGTGAGTGGAAAATTATAAATTGTAGGTAGGCCTGTTGATATTATTAATAATATAAATAATAATTGTATGCAGCACTTAATAAAGGTCAAATAAATAGGCCTATAAAATAAATACATTTTAAAAAACAGTGAAATTATAATATGAGCAATAGATCAATAGATCACAGCAGTTGTGCTGTGTCCTGCACGTCATTGCTCTCATCCATGGCCAAAGCAAAAAACTCGAATTCTGATGCTCTCATTCAGCTGGTCATACACGTTGTCCCCCAAATCTTCGGTTCGCCTGGTCATAGCAGGTGCGGAGAGACTCACCGCATTGAGTGCATCCTTCTTGTCGGGACACACCTCCTCGGCCACAGCAAGCATGCATACTTTAACAAAGTCCCCATCAGTAAACGGCTTTCCATGGGTAGCTAGTAGGTGAGCTACCTTATAGCTAGCTCGGACAGCAGTCTGGTTGATCTGGGTTTGGTGAAGGAATACATTCTGTTGTGCAGCCAGTCCGCATTTCATCCTCCGAATCCTGTCTTCTCTTGTTTGCCCTCGCAAACTAGCATACTCTTTGTGGCGGGTTTCATAGTGACGACGCAGATTATATTCTTTGAAAACCGGCACACTTTCTTTACATACAAGATAAACTGCACGGTCCTTACACTGAACGAAAAAATAATCGGTGGTCCACTGTTCTTTAAAAACTCTGCACTCTGTCAGCTTTTCGCTTACCGCTCGCCATTTTGCTGTCCTGAACACTGACAGTTCTCTGCGTGTGCACTGCCTGTCACTGCTTGATCGCGAGCATATGATGAAAATTTGGAAAATATGAATAGTTCATTTTATAACTAAATATCAATTTTAATTGATAAAATCAACAAAATACAAGATGCAGACATGTTATTATTTGCCAAAAAGCAATTTAAAAAAAAAATAGGCCATGACCACTTTTGGGGATTGCCTCATAGGGCCGGTTCAAGTGATGGGGGGCAGAGGCTGGGGGGCTGGTCAAAGGGGGGTGGCAGGCCGGATCTGGCCCGCGGGCCATAGTTTGGTGACCCCTGCTCTAAACAGTACGCGCGAAGCAGAGACTTCAATGTGAGATGGAATCGCTCTAAAGCGCCTTGGCTTTGAGGATGATAAGGGCTACTCAATTTATGCTTTATCTGAAGCTGCTGTAGTATTTCAGAAAACATTTTTGAAGTAAAATTACTTCCTCGATCAGACTGAAGCACTTTGGGTATACCAAACGTGGAAATAAATCGGGAGAGGGCTTTAACAACGGACTTGGTGGTAATACTCCTCAACGGAAATGCAGCAGGATATCTCGTTGTCTGACACATCACCGTCAACAAATAAATCGACCCAGACTTGGAAGGTGGTAAAGGACCCACACAATCGATTAACAGGTGTTCAAATGGTTGGCCAACAGCCGGGATGGGATACAATGGCGCAGGCTTGATGTCCTCGTTGGGCTTACCAACCAGCTGACAGGTATGACAGGTCTTATACTCTGCCACATCTCGTTTGAGCCGCGGCCAATAAAAGTGTTGAAGTAGACGATCATATGTTTTACGCACACCGAAGTGTCTCGCCCCACCCCCATGAGTGGTCTGAAACACTGATTGTCGATATTTGCTGGGTACGACAATTTTACATAAACCCTCCTTCTTGTCACTGTCATAAAACAAACACTTACGTACAAGCAACCCATCGAGCTTAAAATATCCTCTCTTCAGTCTCCCATTTATCAGATGGCATAGCTTCACCCCACATCTCTGACAAAGACACATCCTCTTTTTGAGCTACAATAAATTCTGCCTGATCAAAAGCTGATGGCAACACAGGCCATGGAGAAAACACACGTTTGCACTTCTCAACATCAGCTTTTGAGCGAGCTTGCGCGCGGGTCACCGCGCAAGCTTTAAACACTTCAGAGAAGTCAGAAACAATTATCTTGAGCATTCTCAATAGGCTCATTGGATACTACAGGTGGTGCAGAACCACTGGGCCAAACACGATCTTTTGCCAACACATTGCCCAAGATCACATCCACGCCCGATACAGGCAAAGACGGGCAAACAGCAACAGTTACTTCCCCCTGCACAAGATCGGAATCCAAAACAATTTTGTGCAGAGGAACAGACAAAGTTTGCATACCAATACCTCGAACTAGGACATACTGACCCGTGTTAGACGCAGAGGAAAAGGGCAAGGCAGTCTGGGCCACAAACGTTTCAGTAGCGCCTGTATCGCGCAATATTTTAACCTTCTTACTATATGCACCACCTAGTAAAGAGATGGTACCTTCAGTAATAAAAGGGCCGAAACTCTCACCGACCTGCTCTTCTGAAGGATCACAATCAGGTAGCTCATCTAGTGGCGGATTCGGCACCTCGCAGCCGTCACCAGTGCTTTAATATCAGGTGCAGGTGATAGAGTTACCTTAGTGTGTAGTCTCACAGGAGCTGCACAAACTACAAACTTAGAGTTATTGGATTGGTTAGGCTTCCGGTTCGGTGAAGAATTGTTAGAGCTGGACATTTGTCTTATTGTTTAACAAAGGACATTCATTCTTTCAATGGCCAGCCTCCAGACAATAATAACAATGATTTTCAGAGTCTACATTAAAGCGTTTAGACATCCCTTCTACCTTCAGACCAATTAAATCGGTGTTCCTCCTCAGAATAATCCCTGAACCACGACAAACCCCTACTTTTACCTCTATGCGTAAGAACGTATTCGTCCGCGAGCACAGCAGCGTCAGCCACCGTGCTGATCTTATGTTCACGAATAAAGGTAGCAACATGCTCGGGGAGAAGATTCACAAACTGTTCTAATACAATTAAGTCACATAATTGTTCAAAAGTTTTAACACTTACCGAGGAACACCACCGCTTGAAAAAACTAACAAGGTCTCTGGCCACTTCTGCATAGGTCTGGCGGTCAGATCTTTTCCAGTTCCGAAAACGCTGTCTATAAAATTCAGGCACCTGTTCATAGGCTCTCAGCACAGCCTCCTTAACACACACATAGTCCCTACGATCATCTGTTGAAAGGGCAATAAAGGCATCCTGAGCCCGGCCAGTAAGTGTGGTTTGAAGTAGCAAAGACCGTTGAGAGCTGCTGCAACCATGTTCATCCACCATATTTTCAAAAAGTGAAAAGAAAATGTCGGGGTCACGGTCATTAAATTGAGGTAAAATTGTCAAATTACATTTGACCCTGCTGAACCCAGAGACCCACCAGAACCATTACCCTCCCCAGACATTTTCCCAGCAGCAATTAATTTCAACCGCTCATTCTCATGTCTTAACTTTTCATATTCCAAAGCCCGCTCCTTATCTCTATCCAGCGCCTCCAACTCTTTTTGCGCTCGCAGCAACTCAAACTCATTTTCTCATTCCCTGCGCTTGAATTCATTCTGCAATTTCAACAGTTCCACCTGTTGTTCAAAGCTTAAGTTTTTTTTTCCTTTTTTTTTTTTTGTTCAAAGCTTAAGTTACTTTGAGAAACCTCAGGCTTCGATGTAGAAATGGCAACTGGAACCGGCTTTACAGAGATAACCATTAATTCAGCCAACTTAGTTTTCACCTGATCCTTTAACGCCTGTTTTTTTAAGATCTCTAACAAGATCCTGATCAAATTTATAATGCTCAGCCACCTTGCGCAATTGATAGTGAGACCATCAAGCGCAACTTCGGATGGCTGCGCAACAAAATCCTCCACTGCCGACATAACGAACCACAATGCGAAGACGAATGCCACACAAAACAAATTACCTAATCAAAAATGCCACACTGCGCAACACCAAAAAATTATTAGGCACAGGTAAACCACCCCAGTATCCCACAGACTAAAGAGCTGCCCTGCATCTAACTAAACACACAATCCCTACCTATGTCTAATGCTAGTCTTCGGTGAGTCCACATACAATTGAACTGCAAAGCAGAACCAGCGCGTCCGACCCACCAAACAACAAACTAAAACAACAAAGGAAAACAAAAAGCGTTAAGCGTTCTTCACCTGCCGCGGGGGTTCACATGTAGCTCGGTAGGGTCTAACCTACCTTCCCTCCCCCTAATCGAGACACCTGTGCCCAATTAAGCTGGCACAGAGAGTCCTGCAGAAAAAACAACAACAACAACAACAAACCAAAACTGCAAGGACTCAAAGGTTACTCCCCTCCTCCGGGTAGAAATCAATTAGGCAAAACAAAAATTATTCAATTAACTCCAAAGCGTCAATTAACCAAATCTGCGCGTCTCTCCAGCGCTACTCTTGCTGCCACAGGCAAGCCACACGTGTCAGCCCAAAAACAAATACGACAGTAGACCAAATTGCGTACGACTATGTGTATACTTTACCACTACAAAAAAAATTACTTTTACCTTACCAGTTTCAAAATTCAATTTTGTGGACGAGCCCCCATTATGTTGCAATGCCGGCTCCAGCAAGGCAACATAAACTGGGAGACCACACAGGTTTGCAAATAATGATATAATTTATTACAATAAAGAATTAAATAATGATAAATAAGTGTAGTGCAGGGCGGCACGGTGGTGTAGTGGTTAGCGCTGTCGCCTCACAGCAAGAAGGTCCTGGGTTCGAGCCCCGGGGCCGGCGAGGGTCTTTCTGTGTGGAGTTTGCATGTTCTCCCCGTGTCCGCGTGGGTTTCCTCCAGGTGCTCCGGTTTCCCCCACAGTCCAAAGACATGCAGGTTAGGTTAACTGGTGACTCTAAATTGACCGTAGGTGTGAATGTGAGTGTGAATGGTTGTCTGTGTCTATGTGTCAGCCCTGTGATGACCTGGCGACTTGTCCAGGGTGTACCCCGCCTTTCGCCCGTAGTCAGCTGGGATAGGCTCCAGCTTGCCTGCGACCCTGTAGAAGGATAAAGCGGCTAGAGATAATGAGATGAGAAGTGTAGTAATCAGGTGTCCCAATCAGGCACACCTGAAACACAATAAAACGCCTGCCACAAGGCAGAGATGTAATTAGGTAATCAGTAATAATGGAGTGTAGTGTAGTCAGTCCCAGTGTCACGCAAATGAATCCAAAAACCCAAGGAGGAGAGCAACACTCCTGGAATGTTCTGGGGGGCTTTTATAGCTCCTCCCAATCAGGCACACCTGAAACACAATAAAACGCCTGCCACAAGGCAGAGATGTAATTAGGTAATCAGGTACACCAGGTTACCAATTGGCAGACCTGCCACGGTTCTGTACGGAGGAATGGGCTAAAATTCCTCCAAGCCGGTGTGCAGGACTGATCAACAGTTACCGAAAACGTTTAGTTGCAGTTATTGCTGCACAAGGGGGTCACACCAGATACTGAAAGCAAAGGTTCACATTCTTTTGCCACTCACAGATAGGTAATATTGGATCATTTTCCTCAATAAATAAATGACCAAGTATAATATTTTTGTCTCATTTGTTTAACTGGGTTTTCTTTATCTACTTTTAGGACTTGTGTGAAAAGCTGATGATTGTTTTAGGTCATATTTTTGCAGAAATATAGAAAATTCTAAAGGGTTCACAAACTTTCAAGCACCACTGTACATACATTATAGAAATCTGTTAATTATGTGTACCTAATTATATGCAGACATGAGTATTTAGTATACTCATAAATAAGTCAAGTCAGCAAATGTATAATTAGTTGTACATCTATTATACAGAGTACATTAGTATTAGTTTGCTTTTATAATTTAAGTAAAAGAAGTTGTGGTCTTCACACATTTTTCTTTTGCTTTCACACTATCAAAATGAGCATGGAACCCCAATTACAGGAAATAAGATGGCTTTTTTTTTTTTTTAAACCACACAAGCCCACAGCTGGCTAAACATCAGCTCAGTAATATGATAATAATCAAACAGAGAACACATCTTATCTCTCATCTCTTCCTCTCCACTAACTAACTAATTCCACTTATAAAAGCTTAAAATATTTTTAAATATTATTGATATATAAAATATTATTGAGCTGATAACTCAGTAATGACCTTTCATAAGAGGTAGTTATAACTGTTAACTCCTGCACACTAAGGTGTCATATCAGAATGGGGTAGCGCTGTCCCTTACCATATTCATCATCTGAATTTAAACAAAAGCCTGCTATCATCAGTTATACCTGAAGAACATCAGATTATTTAATGTCTGTGCTCTGATGCAGTAAATAGTGACAGGAAATGTGATCGTGAACGTGAGAAGTATGTGAAATGTCCATGTGAAATCAGACATTATGTAGTATGAGAAGATTTGCCTGCATCATACCCAGCTCCTCCTCCATGGTGCTTCCCCCAGCTATGTCCTTTACCCCAATACTCGGTTAAAAAGTATGGAGAAAGCACTGCCCCAGACCCCAAAGAACACACACACACACACACACACACACACACACACACACACACACACACACAGCAAGATATCACAACCAACTAACCAACTGAATAATTAAGAACCAAGTTTTCTGTTTATCCTAAATGTAAAAGGGCCAATAAAAAGTTGATTCTCAGAATCTCTACAGTTGGGAATCAAAAGCAGACAATAAAGTCTTGGAGTTGATCCTTTGGCTAGAATTTTATCTATTATAGAGAGTACATTAGTATTAGTTTGCTTTTATCTTTTATAATTTAAGTAAAAGAAGTTGTGGTCTTCACACATTCTTCTTTTGCTTTCACACTATCAAAATGAGCATAGAACCCCAATTACAGGAAATAAGATGGCTTTTTTTTTTAACCACACAAGCCCACAGCTGGCTAAACATCAGCTCAGTAATATGATAATAATCAGACAGAGAGCACATCTTATCTCTCATCTCTTCCTCTCCAGTAACTAACTAATTCCACTTATAAAAGCTTAAAATATTTTTTTTAATATTATTGATATATAAAATATTATTGAGCTGATAACTCAGTAATAACCTTTCATAAGAGGTAGTTATAACTGTTAACTCCTGCACACTAAGGTGTCATATCAGAATGGGGTAGCGCTGTCCCTTACCATATTCATCATCTGAATTTAAACAAAAGCCTGCTATCATCAGTTATACATGAAGAACATCAGATTATTTAATGTCTGTGCTCTGATGCAGTAAATAGTGACAGGAAATGTGATCGTGAACATGAGAAGTATGTGAAATGTCCATGTGAAATCAGACATTATGTAGTATGAGAAGATTTGCCTGCATCATACCCAGCTCCTCCTCCATGGTGCTTCCCCCAGCTATGTCCTTTACCCCAATACTCAGTTAAAAAGTATGGAGAAAGCACTGCCCCAGACCCCAAAGAACACACACACACACACACACACACACACACACACACCAAGATATCACAACCAACTAACCAACTGAATAATTAAGAACCAAGTCTTCTGTTTATCCTAAATGTAAAAGGGCCAATAAAAAGTTGATTCTCAGAATCTCTACAGTTGGGAATCAAAAGCAGACAATAAAGTCTTGGAGTTGATCCTTTGGCTAGAATTTTATCTATTATAGAGAGTACATTAGTATTAGTTTGCTTTTATAATTTAAGTAAAAGAAGTTGTGGTCTTCACACATTCTTCTTTTGCTTTCACACTATCAAAATGAGCATAGAACCCCAATTACAGGAAATAAGATGGCTTTTTTTTTTAACCACACAAGCCCACAGCTGGCTAAACATCAGCTCAGTAATATGATAATAATCAGACAGAGAGCACATCTTATCTCTCATCTCTTCCTCTCCAGTAACTAACTAATTCCACTTATAAAAGCTTAAAATATTTTTTTTAATATTATTGATATATAAAATATTATTGAGCTGATAACTCAGTAATAACCTTTCATAAGAGGTAGTTATAACTGTTAACTCCTGCACACTAAGGTGTCATATCAGAATGGGGTAGCGCTGTCCCTTACCATATTCATCATCTGAATTTAAACAAAAGCCTGCTATCATCAGTTATACATGAAGAACATCAGATTATTTAATGTCTGTGCTCTGATGCAGTAAATAGTGACAGGAAATGTGATCGTGAACATGAGAAGTATGTGAAATGTCCATGTGAAATCAGACATTATGTAGTGTGAGAAGATTTGCCTGCATCATACCCAGCTCCTCCTCCATGATACTTCCCCCAGCTATGTCCTTTACCCCAATACTCGGTTAAAAAGTATGGAGAAAGCACTGCCCCAGACCCCTAAAGAACACACACACAGCAAGATATCACAACCAACTAACCAACTGAATAATTAAGAACCAAGTTTTCTGTTTATCCTAAATGTAAAAGGGCCAATAAAAAGTTGATTCTCAGAATCTCTACAGTTGGGAATCAAAAGCAGACAATAAAGTCTTGGAGTTGATCCTTTGGCTAGAATTTTATGTGACAAAGTAAGGGATTGCATCACTACAAATGTACTGCTACACCCAGTGTGACTCCTGTCCTACACTGGGATTCACACTGGGTGTAGCAGTACAGTGAAATTATATTGCCACTACAAGGGCTGCAAACAAACAGCTGGAGGAAGAGTTAGCATCTGTGTGCTAAAAACATTTCTCTCGCTAAGGAGCAGAAGAACAACTTCCTGTATCTAGGTATTGGCTGACACAGCCTATGGGGAAAACACATAAATAAACGAACTATGCCCTCTACAGGCCTGAAAATGCAACTGCAAATGCAAATATAAACACTTCCAACACACTCCCCGCCTGGCATTATTTTAAAAATGCCACAATAACAAATTTACACAATCTAATCTCCTGGAGATAAGAGAAGGATACACTCTGAAATGGGTCTGAGGAAGGTCTTTAATCTTGTTGTAGGTTATCTTGACCTCCAGCTTCCTGACAACACCATCTTTACTTGGAAGAGCCTTCACTATGACTCCTGTTGGCCATTCATTTATTTTCAGTTGCTTGTCCTTTAAAAGAACAATGTCCCGTTACTTCATGTGTGGCCTGATGAGCTGCTATTTTTGATGACTCTGGAGCATGTTGAGGTATTCTTTCTGCCATTGAACCCAGAGTGTGTCAGCAAGAATTTAAACACTCTTCCACTGATGTTTAAACATGTCAGCTTTGGTGAAGTCTCCAGGGGGAGGTGAGAGGGCACCAAACTTCTGGGTGAGTAGAGTTGAGGGGGTCAAAATCAGAGGAGCTTCTGGGTCAGTGGAGACAGGCACTAAAGGTCTTGCATTCATAATAGCTGTAACTTCAGCCATCAGGGTTATCAGAACCTCATGAGTCAGCTTGGAGTGGCTCGCTTGTAAGAGCATTGAATCCAGGATGCGTCATGTGATTCCTATCATGCGCTCCCACGTGCCACCCATGTGGGATGAGTGGGGAGGATGGAACACCCATGCACATATCTGATTGAGGAGGTAGTTGTCTACACTCATCTCACCAGGCTTTGGAGGATCCAGCTTCAGCTCCCTGGATGCACCAATGAAGTTGGTCCCACAGTCTGGCCTCAACTGCTTAGCAGTACCTCTGATCGCGAAGAATCTGCGAAGTGCGTTGATGAAGCTGGAAGAGCTCATAGTTTCAATCACTTCAATGTGAACAGCTCTAGTGGACATGCATGTAAACAAAACCACCAATCTCTTACTGTTGGCTTGTCCTCCTTTAGTGTGGCGTGCAATGACCTCCCATGGTTCAAATACATCAAGGCCAACATAAGAAAATGGGGGGTCAATCTGTAAACGTTCGGCTGGCAAATCTGCCATGATTTGCTGCTCCTCTCTGCCTCATAGCTTCCTGCAAGTCACAAATCTATGGATAATGCTGCTAATACACCTCTTGGCTCCTACTATCCACAAGCCACTTACTCTGATAGCTCCCTCAGTAAAGTGCCTTCCTTGATGCTTTACAGCCACATGATGATGACAGATGAGCAGCGTAGCAATGTGATGCTTGCCTGGGATCAGAAGAGGGTTGGCTTCATGATTTGACAACTTTGACTCTGCAAGGCGTCCTCCTACCCACAGTAGGCCATTTTCATCAATCACTGGATGAAGCTTGTGAAGAGAACTGTTGGAGGACAGATCTCGTTTTGCTATGATGCATTTGATTTCTTCTGAATACACTTTGTGCTGGACACATCTGATCACTGTGTGTTCTGCTTGACTTAAAGCTTCATCTGTGAGACTTGTCTTGCAGAGGTGCCAGCCTGCACAACTGGTGTCTTCTCTAGATTTGATGAAGCTGTGAGAGATGTGACGAAGGTGAGCTACTGCTTTGATGAGGGATGTCCACTAATGGCCCTTTTCCACTACCCTTTTTCAGCTCACTTCAGCTCGCTTCAGCTCACTTCAGCCCGACACGGCTCGCGTTTCGACTACCAAAAACCAGCACGACTCAGCTCGTTTCAGCCCTGCTTAGCCCCTAAAACTCGCACCGTTTTGGGGTAGGGCTGAAGCGAGCCAAACCGTGCCGAGTGAGGCTAGGGGCGTGAGCAGACACTCCCCTGTGCACTGATTGGTGAAGAGGAGTGTCCTCACATGCCCACACACGCCCCGCGAGCGCGCTGGGATCTGTAAACACCGCAAACCCGGAAGAATAATAATTACGAATTACGAGAATTTCTGAAGCCTTATGTGCCTCGCCTCATCTATACGCTCTTGCCAGTATCTGTTGGCGTTGTCGGTGACAACAAGCCACAGCACCAAGACCAGCAACACTAACGACTCCATGTCCTCCATGTTTATTGTTTACTATTCGGGTCGTGAGACTACCGCTTAAAAGCTCACTGAATCAGTGACATACAGAGCATCGTGGACGAGTTCGCGGAGCGCAAGGCTCGTCGTATGCCCTTCAAATAATGCGCACAGTAGGCTATTGATGTTTTATTATGAGCCATGTACAGTATGTCGCCTAATGTTTTTTTGTTTCTGAGTTACATGTTCGTTTGAAGGACTTAATGTACAAAATAACATAGTTGCACCCCGTAGTGTTGAAATTGGTAAACACAGTGCATTCAGTGAGGTTTGCACCGCCCTCCTTTTATTTCTGACTCTTCCTGTCACCGTTGCAACCTCTGAGCGCTCATTCGTATGCCCTTCAAATAATGTGTGCAGTATAGGCTATTGATGTTTTATTATGAGCCATGTACAGTATCCTAATGCTTTTTGTTTCTGAGTTACATGTTCGTTTGAAGGACTTGATGTACTAAATAACATAGTTGCACCCGGTAGTGTTGAAATTGGTAAACACCGCAGTTGCGGACATTTTGTAGCCTAAAATGATGTTATGATAAGCTTTAATAAAGGGCCCGGTCATTTGCCCCGCCCCCGGCCCGGCTCTGACTTGTTCCGCCACTGTCACTGATGTCACTGTTTGCGCTGTTTAACGACATCACGTGACGTCCACCCACTTTCGCTAACTCCACCCAATGTGTCCACCCACTTCCAGCCAGCACGGTTCAGCGCGGTTGTAGTCGAAATGCAACTCCAACAGCCCCGCTCAGCTCGACTCAGCTCGACTCGGCACGGCACGGCTCAGCCGCGTTTGTAGTGGAAAAGCGGCATTAGAGAAGCACTCAAAGCGTGCTGAACCCAAATGATTTGTAAACACTGTGGTGGCAAGCACTGTCACATTAGAGTGAATTTCAACATCTGACTCTGGGTTAATGAGTTCAAATGGGCCTTTCTCAGGTGTTGTGCTCTCAGGCTGCAAAAGAAATGCTGGACCACATAACCACATGGTGCTGGCAAGCTTCTCTACTGCTACAGATCTAGAGCCATGATCAGCTGGGTTGTGCTCTGTTGAGACATATCTCCACTGGTCTGGTAGGGAAGATTGCTTGATTCTCTGTACACGATTGTTTACACATACGTGAAATCTTCTGTGCTGATTTGTTTATGTATCCTAACACCACTTTACTGTCAGTGTAGAATGTAGTTTTGTCTATTTTCACGTCAATTTCCTCTGTGAGGAGCTCTGACAACTCCACAGCGAGCACCACAGTGCAGAGCTTCAGTCTGGGAATAGTAAGCTCTGGTACTGGAGCCAGCTTGGCCTTACCCATGATGAAGCCAACTTCACTGTGTCCATCTCCATGTGTGACTTTCAGATAGGCTGCTGCAGCTATAGCTCTGACTGAAGCATCTGAGAACATGCAAAGCTCAATACACTTGGCTTGTGAAATGGAGAAGGAGACATATGTGCGAGGGATATGCAGCGCCTAAAGATCCTGCAGAGACTCTTGCCAGCTTCTCCAGCCATCATACATGTCAGGGTGTAGGGGGCTATCCCACTCAAGGTCACTGTTAGAGAGCTGTCTGAGAAAAAGTCTTCCTTTGATAGTTACAGGGGCAAGGAAGCCTAGTGGATCAAACAAGCTGTTTACAACTGAAAGCACCCCACGCCGAGTGAAAGGCTTCTGGCTCTGTGGAATATGGAAAGTGAATGTATCAGACATGATGTTCCAACTCACCTCCAAGCTGCGCTGGACAGGAAGATCATCCGTAGAGAGATCCAGATCTTTCATTTCCTTGGCCCTGTCTTCTGGGGAAAAGGCATTCATCACCTCCACTCTGTTCGAGGCAATCTTATGGAGATGCAGAATAGAGAGAGCGAGCATCTTTTGAGCTCTCTGCAGGACATTGACAGCCTCAGCTTCAGTTGGAAAGGATTTCAGGGCATCATCAACGTAAAAGTCCTGTTCTATGAAGTGTCGTGCATCACTGCCATATGATGCCAGCTTCTGCCTCCCTTTCTGCCATTCTCAGCCCGAAGATTGCCACTGTTGGAGAGGGACTATTTCTAAAGACATGGACTCTCATGCAATAGTCTACCACATCCTTGCTGAGATCGTTGTCTTCATACCAAAGAAAACGAAGGAAATCTCTGTGATCTTCACGAACAACAAAACAATAAAACGTGTGTTCTATGTCAGCTGTTATGGCAATGGGTTACTTTCGAAACTGGAGGAGCATGCCCAAAAGGGTGTTGTTCAAGTCGGGCCCCTTAAGCAGCACGTCGTTGAGGGACACTCCATCGAACTGTGCACTTGAGTCAAACACCACCCGAATCTTCCCAGGCTTCTGTGGGTGGTAGATGCTAAAAATGGGAAGATACCACGGGCGATTGCTCTAAGACAACGAGTGAGGCTCAGCCTCCTCTAAAAATGACAAACATCATGTAGGATGAATTGCGCTAGGCTTATGTTATAGCCGCCCTTATAACATTGTTATTTCAGATCCAGAATCATAGAAATATATGTGCTCAACCCAACTACAGTGCGAAATCATTCCGTTATAACTTTCCCCAGTTCGCCTAATGTGTGTGTGAGTTTTTCCCCCTCGTGACAACGCGATGCAGCCCAGCCTCAGTGGACTTCAATGGCATTTGGGAGCTATGCGCTTTTCAATATCAAAATGCAAGACGATTATTGGACAAATACTGCGAAAACGCCCGCCCCACGGACTCCCAGCCTCAGTGGACTTCAATGGCATTTGGGAGCCATGCGCTTTTTAATATCAAAATGCAAGACGATTATTGGACAAATACTGCGAAAACGCCCGCCCCACGGACTCCCAGCCTCAGTGGACTTCAATGGCATTTGGGAGCTATGTGCTTTTCAATATCAAAATGCAAGACGGTTATTGGACAAATACTGCGAAAACGCCTGGCCCACGGACTCCCAGCCTCACAGTGGGAGGGACATGGCAAAGCTTTCCGCGAGGAGACTGGTGATTGGTGAAAGCGGCCGGATATTTTCTTTGATTGACAGCTTGTTTCAAATATAGACAGGCAGCAGTGAATCTCAGTTCAGTCCCATGCGGATTCGCAAGTGCTGTGGTGTATTGTAAGAGATCAGCTTACATTTCGATTTCATTCATTACATACGGTTTCTACCAGCTTTTTTAGTTTGTATATATTTTCATTGTAAATAAAGTGTAAATATAGTGTTGTCAAGTTTGCTATCTTAATTTCAGAAATTTCGTTTATTTGAGTGACTGAACTTGAACTTGAGGGGGCTAGTCAGCTAGCAAGAAAGCTGCGCACGGATGCCAAGCATTGCTGATTTAATTTTGGTGAAGCCATTTGCCAGTCTTCCTTTCGAGGAAAAAATTAAAATTAAAGAGCAGGGTAGACCAACGCCTCAAATTGACTTGGTGAAAAAGGTAGGGAATAATACTCGTTCCTTTCAGCTCTCCTGGTATGAGAAAGTGAATTGGCTAACAGCAAGTGACCCACATCAACAACAGTAAATAGGGTACTTTAGTAATATGTCATGGATGGACCAAAAATATAGAATCTATTTAAAATGTTTATGCTGAGTATATTTGTAAACGTTCCCTGCGGGTGGGTGGAGCACAGAGGACGGCAGGACAGAGATCAGGGTGAACAGAAGGCTTTATTGCCGTACTTTTCAGTTCTGACAATTTAAATAAACAATCAGAGACACACACACTGTAGTCTCCTCTGGGGAAGCTCTCTTCCGCTCTCACTCTCCCTCCTTAAATAGGGCGCGGTCACTGGGAAGACACACACAAACACAGGTTAATTGCCGTCAGGTGTAGTGATTCTGCCACTTACCTTCCCTGACTCCGCCCTCCTGTCACAGACCGGCGCTTGACCACGCGCCCGCTGCCACAATATTATATTGGAATATATATTTTTCTGGATATGAATTAAACACAGCTACAATTTGGAAAACATTTTTAAACAAAAACACAGCCGAGAACATTTCACACTACAGACCTGGATTAAAAGTGAAGGGTTATCAAAATTGTCAATAAAACATTTCTCAGTCAAAATAAGTAAAATATAGGGAAAGTGTCATTGAATGAAATGTGTGGCACCCAGCTCTATGTTTGGCTCCCCAAGGTCAGTGCTTGTGCCTATTCCAGAACACTCTGCTGTTACTGCTGAGGTTCCTGACAAAGAGCTGCTTTCAATAATGATTAATTTTTAAACAACATGCCACAATTTTAAAATATAAAATGTTAAAATATACCCCCCCAAACACCACCATCATGTATATTGGACAGTAGGCTAATGGGCCAAAAGAACCTGTTATTTCACAGTTTGTGACCCTGCCAACAATCAGCCAGATCAGAGACAAGAGTATGGGCAAAATTGATGTGTTTTTTCTTTTTTCTTTTAAAATCTGGAAATATCATAACCGACCAGCCTCCCCTGTTTGAAAGACTACCAGCCGCCACTGGAAGATACCATCTCTCTTTATCCTTATCACAAGGTGGTGCAAGCTCTGCATGTTTATCAATCATTTTCTGCATGAATTCGACAAAGTGGGCTCTCATATCTTCCTTCTTGTCAAGTGTGCGGTGAAGAGACATAAGCCGCTTGTAGGCATAGGGCCTGTTGTCTGGGAGCAGATGCCTGGGGCTCCTAAATGGTAATGGTCCAACCCAGCTGTTAGTCTCATCTTTGAAGACTCCTTCCATCTTCTTTAGAAAGATTGTGTCTTCAACAGAAGGTGCGAGCTGGTTGTCGGTAACAGTGCGGCAAAAGACAGTCTCTCCTAAATTCTCTGCAGTGGGCTTGGAGTGTGGGTTTGAAGGTTGTGGCTGTTGAGGAGTCGCTTTTGTGTGACCCATCAGGCTGAAATTCTCTTTCACACTGAAACGGTTGTCACGGGGGTGAGAAAGCTGGGGCGTCCATTATCTAACATGTGTTTTTAGAGCACTCACTTCAGTTGGCTTGTGAGCGCTGCCGAGGCACACATCACCGATGATAACCCAACCCAGGTCAAGCTTCTGTGCATATGGGTCATTGTGTCTGCCATTCAACTGTTTTCTCACCTTGTGAGCTCTCAGAAGGTTCCGTCCAATGAGCAGGAGGATGTCAACATCTGGATCGAGGGGTGGTATCTCAGCAGCGATTGACCTGAGATGGTGGTGGTGACGTGTGGCTTCAGGGACGTATTTCTTCCCTGTTATTAGGGATGGCATTGCATTCGATGAGTACAAGGAAAGGAAAGTTCATTTTCCCGTCTGCTGACTCCACCGTATAACCACAAGCTCTTCTACCTGATGTTTCTATTATGCCAGCACAAGTCTTCAGGGTGTATGGTTCTACTGTGCCCTGGATGTCAAACATATCAAAAAACTCAGTCTTTGCAAGGGACAGATTACTTTGATTGTCTATGATTGCGTACATCCTCTTGATGTTATGTCGCTGACCTTCTGGAAAGACATGTACCAGGCAAATCTTGGAGCAGGATTTTCCTGAGATTCCATTTCCACATACCTCTGTGCAGGTGGCCATAACATCTGGGTTTGATGAGCTCACACTCTCTGCACCATGCTCTTTAGAGGAAGAGAGGAGCTTGGGTGTCTATGTTGGTGGGCCAGGGTGGAGAGCTGCCAGGTGCCTCCCACTGTCACACTCCACACACTTAATGGTGACATTACAATCTTTTGTCTGATGACTGGTGGATGCAAGGCAACGATAGCAGATGTTATTGTCTTTGATGAATTTCTTTCTGTCTTCAAATAGCATAGTTTGGAAACCTCTGCATCTTTTCAGTGGGTGTGGTTTGTGATGTATGGGACATTGCCTGCTTATATCTTCAGCTGCATTTTTAACTGCTGTGGTTACATCTGTTGACACATCTGTCTTGTGCACTGTTACTGATGGCCTTGTGTTGTAACTACCTGGGAGCCTCTCTTTCTTGGAACTGACAGACGAGAGATGAGCTGTGGTGACGCTTGGGTCATTCCTTGCTCTAGCCTCTTTCCTCACAAACTCAGAAAAGAAAGAGAAAGGTGGGAAGGCAACATTATAGTCTTCTTTAAACCTTGACCCAACTGCTGTCCATTTTTCCTGAAGGTGAAAGGATAGCTTTTCCACAATTGGACTCACTCCCCTGGCTGTGTCAAAGTAACTTAAACCAGGTAAGTATCCATCTAGTTTTGCAGCTGCCAGTTCACAGAGCAGGTCGGACAGCTCACGGAGCTTTCAAGGTTCTTTGCTGGAGAGCTTTGGAAAGTTTTCTATCGTGGAAAACGGGGCTCTTTCTATTGCTTCTGATGAACCATAAAATTCTTCTAGTCTTGTCCAGGTCATACTTAGACCAGCAGATGGGTGATGTATATTGACTGCTTTCATCCTTTTAGCATGTTCAGAGGACTCAGGGCCCAGTCACTTGATGAGCAGGTTTATTTCTTCACTGGCAGTGAGTCCAATATCTGCAATGGTACTCTGAAACGTGGTCGTCCAGCTCAGGTAGCTTTCTGGTTGGTCATCAAACTTAGTCAGTCCTCCAGTCACGAGTTGACTCTTTGCCAAGAACCTTGCGAGGTCACTGGCAGTGTTGTCAGTAGCTGTGTGGTTCACGCTAAACCTATGCTGTGGCTGTGACACATTGTGGGGAAGACTTTGTTGAACTACATCTCTTTGCAGTGTTGGTTTACTGTCATCTAGTGGTGAGAAGTGGTGGCGATTTGGTTCTTGTTGAAAAGGTATGAATGTTGGCGAAGGTTTCACTTGTTTCTGCTGATAGGTGGTGTCATCATGCTACATAAACATGTCTTTCTGACTTTGAGGAAGTTCAGTGTGGGAGTGTTTATTTATGTAATCAGTCACTTTCTGCTCTGGGGTTGCCTGGGTAGGCAAGAACTCAAACTCACCACTTTGCTCTGCAGCGTCGAGCTGAGCAGCAGCAAACTCCATCACCTCTACTTTGGCCATGGCAGCATCAGCCTCTTTCTGGAGCTCAAGTACATCAAGAGTTGCTTCTAAGTGAGCCTTTTCAAGCTTGATGTTCATTTCTTTCTCAGCATAGGCTAATCTGGCTTTAGCAGCCTGTGCTTCTGCTTGTGCTTTTGCTGCTGCCATACTTGCTCTGCTTGATGGAGCTGACTGTGGCAGTGGGGGCGTGGTCAAGCGCTGGTCGGTGACAGGGGGGCGGAGTCAGGGAAGGTAAGTGGCAGAATCACTACACCTGACGGCAATTAACCTGTGTTTGTGTGTCTTCCCAGTGACAGCGCCCTACTTATGGAGGGAGAGCGAGAGCAGAGGGAGCTCTTTCCCGAACCAGATGCCGAGTGTGTGTGTCTGTAAATTCCCTAATTGTTAGACTGAAAAGTGTAGCAATAAAACGCTATACAGTTAGGTCCATATATATTTGGACACTGACACAAATTTTGTTTTTTTACCTGTTTACTGAAACATATTCAAGTTATAGTTATATAATGGACATGGACATAAAGTCCAGACTTTCAGCTTTCATTTGAGGGTATCCACATTAAAACTGGATGAAGGGTTTAGGAGTTTCAGCTCCTTAACATGTGCCACCCTGTTTTTAAAGGGACCAAAAGTAATTGGACAATTGACTCCAAGGCTATTACATGGGCTGGTGTGGGCAATTCCTGCGTTATGTCATTCTCAATTAAGCAGATTAACCCTTTTGTGACTGACCCCTTGAAAATGGTTCCTCCAGGAACGATGACTTTTCAGTTGTCAAGACAATGGAAAAACTAAAATACAAAAACAGAAAGATACGTCACAATGCTCTTGTGCACAAAACAAAATGCTCTTGTATTTTAGTTTTTCCGTTGTCTTGACAACTGAAACGTCATCGTTCCTGGAGGAACCATTTTCAAGGGGTCAGTCACCAAAGGGTTAAAGGCCTGGAGTTGATTTGAGGTGTGGTGCTTGCATCTGGAAGATTTTGCTGTGAAGAAAACATACGGTCAAAGGAGCTCTCCATGCAGGTGAAACAAGCCATCCTTAAGCTGCGAAAACAGAAAAAACCCATCCGAGAAATTGCTACAATATTAGGAGTGGCAAAATCTACAGTTTGGTACATCCTGAGAAAGAAAGAAAGCACTGGTGAACTCATCAATGCAAAAAGACCTGGACACCCACAGAAGACAACAGTGGTGGATGATCGCAGAATAATTTCCATGGTGAAGAGAAACCCCTTCACAACAGCCAACCAAGTGAACAACACTCTCCAGGAGGTAGGCATATCAATATCCAAATCTACTATAAAGAGAAGACTGCATGAAAGTAAATACAGAGGGTTCACTGCACGGTGCAAGCCACTCATAAACCTCAAGAATAAAAAGTCTAGATTGGACTTTGCTAAAAAACATCTAAAAAAGCCAGCACAGTTCTGGAAGAACATTCTTTGGACAGATGAAACCAAGATCAACCTCTACCAGAATGATGGAAAGAAAAAAGTATGGCAAAGGCATGGTACAGCTCATGATCCAAAGCATACCACATCATCTGTAAAACACGGCGGAGACAGTGTGATGGCTTGGGCATGCATGACTGCCAGTGGCACTGGGTCACTAGTGTTTATTGATGATGTGACACAGGACAGAAGCAGCCGGATTAATTCTGAGGTATTCAGAGACATACTGTGTGCTCAAATCCAGCCAAATGCAGCCAAACTGATTGGTCGGCGTTTCATAATACAGATGGACAATGACCCAAAACATAAAGCCAAAGCAACCCAGAAGTTTATTAAAGCAAAGAAGTGGAATATTCTTGAATGGCCAAGTCAGTCACCTGATCTCAACCCAATTGAGCATGCATTTCACTTATTAAAGACTAAACTTCAGACAGAAAGGCCCACAAACAAACAGCAAACAAAAAGTTTGAACTTCAACTGCATCTGAATTGTTTTGTTCAAAATTCATTGTGGTAATGTACAGAACCAAAATTAGAAAAATGTTGTCTCTGTCCAAATATTTATGGACCTAACTGTATATCAACCTGTACTCTGTCCTGCCGTCTTCTGTGCTCCACCCTTGTACTAGAACCACCACAGTGGTGCTGAAACCCGGAATCTGGAGTGCAGACGCCGTACCGCCCCATGGAGTCTTCCCCGTTCGCCGACCTGGTCCACGCCCTCACCACGGCCCAGCAAAGCCAGCACCAGGAAGGAGCAGGAGCAGCATTTCGAGGCCCTGGTGTTGGCCCAGCAAGAGGATCGACGGGCGTTCCGGCACCTCCTCGTGTCGGCGGGGTCTACCGGCGCTCCCACCGCGGGCCCGTCCCCCCTCACCCTGACAAAGATGGGCCCGCAGGATGACCCCGAGGCTTTCATCATGCTCTTTGAGCAAGTCGCGGAGACCTCGGGGTGGCCGATGGATCAGCGCGCGGCGTGCCTCCTCCCCCTGCTAACGGGAGAGGCGCAGCTGGCTGCGCTACAGCTCCCCGCCGACCGCCGGCTGGGCTATGTGGACCTTTGCCGGACCGTCCTCCAGCGTGTGGGGCGCACCCCCGAACAGCAGCGCCAGCGCTTCTGCGCTTTGCGCTTGGAGGAAGTCGGCCAGCCGTTCGCGTTTGGCCAGCAACTCCGGGAGGCCTGCTGGCGGTGGCTGAGGGCTGACAACTGCGACGCCGAGGGGATCATCAACCAGGTGGTGCTGGAGCAGTTCATCGCGCGCTTGCCAACAGGAACCGCAGAGTGGGTCCAGTGCCACCGCCCGGCGTCGCTGGATCAGGCCATCAGGCTGGCGGAGGACCATTTGGCGGCTGTTCCGGCGGCAGGACAGCAGACAGCCTCTTCTCTTCTCTTCTTTCCTTTTCTCTCTCTCTCTCTCCCTCCTCCTGTGTCCCATCCTCGCCCCATTCCCCCACCGCGGAGGCAGGGGCCGGCACCACCCCAGCCGGCCCGCCGCACCCGCGGTGCCCTCCCATTTCTCCCTTCTGTGTCTGTCTCTCCCCCCCCTCAGGTGAGTGAGCCCCAGAACACCGGTGCAGAGAGGAAGCCCGGGCCGGTTTGCTGGCGCTGCGGGGAGCCGGGCCACCTCCAACAGCAGTGCACGGCAATTGAGGTGGGCGTGGTGGTTCGGATCCCTGACGCGCCAGAAGCCGCCCTCGATCGGGTCAGAGCATATCGCATACCGGTGAGTATTCAAGGGGATACATATCAGGCGTTGGTGGATTCCGGGTGTAATCAAACCTCAATTCACCAAAGCCTGGTGCAAAACGAGGCATTGGGGGGAGCACAAGGGGTGAAGGTGTTGTGTGTGCACGGGGATGTTCACAGCTACCCTTTGGTGTAGATCCACATTTTTTTCCGAGGGGAAAAATTCATAGTAAAGGTGGCGGTTAATCCTCGCCTCACCCACTCGATAATTTTAGGGACTGATTGGCCGGGATTCGGGGAGTTGATGAGCCATTTAGTGGCGAGTGGGTCCTGCTGTACTTCAGCAGGGGGAGGTCCCGGTGTCGCCTTGGCGGGAGCAGCTGTCACAGAGCCGTCTACGTCACCTCCGCGTCAGAGTGAGGAGCCACAGGCTCCTCCTCTCTCTCTCGGGGAATCCCTTGCTGATTTCCCGTTAGAACAGTCGTGAGATGAGACTCTGCGGCATGCGTTTGACCAAGTGAGAGTAATAGATGGTCAAACGCTCCCGCCGAACGCCACCCCGTCCTTCCCCTATTTTTCTATTATGAAGGATAGATTATACCGAGTGATGCAGGACACTCAGACGAAAGAGCAAGTCACGCAGCTTTTAATTCCGAAGAGCCGCCGGGAATTGGTATTCCAGGCGGCTCACTTTAATCCCATGGCTGGACACTTAGGGCAGGATAAGACACTAGCCCGAATAATGGCCTGATTCTATTGGCCGGGGATTTGCGGCGACGTTCGTAGGTGGTGTACGGCGTGCCGCGAATGCCAGTTAGTAAATCCAGCGGCCATTCCAAAAGCGCCTTTGCGCCCCCACCATTAATCGAGACCCCGTTTAAAAGAGTTGGGATGGATCTCGTCGGGCCATTAGATCAGTCGACATGAGGGTACTGCTTTATATTAGTTCTGGTGGACAATGCAACGCGATACCCGGAAGCAGTGCCTCTGCGCAATATCTCAGCACGCAGTATTGTGGAGGCGCTCTTCCGCGTTATCTCCCGAGTTGGAATCCCAAAAGAGATTCTGACTGATCAAGGCACCACGTTTATGTCACGAACACTGAGCGAACTGTATGGGTTATTGGGGATTAAGCCGATCCGCACCAGCGTGTATCACCCACAAACGGACGGTTTAGTTGAACGGTTCAACCGCACCCTCAAGAATATAATTAAAAAGTTCGTAAGTGAGGACGCACGTAATTGGGATAAGTGGCTTGAGCCCTTGCTGTTTTCAGTGCGACAGGTCCCCCAAGCCTCCACGGGGTTCTCCCCATTCAAATTATTATATGGGCGTAAGCCGCGCGGCATTCTAGATGTGCTGCGGGAAAATTGGGAGGAGGGACCTTCACAAAGCAAAAACGAAATTCAATACATTATGGATCTGCGTGCAAAACTCCACACCCTCACCCACCTAACCCAGGAGAATTTGCGGCAGGCCCAAGAACGTCAAACCCGCCTGTACAACAAGGGTACGCACCTTAGAGAGTTCGCACCAGGAGATAAAGTACTCGTACTGCTGCCCACATCGAGCTCCAAATTGGTCGCGAAGTGGCAAGGACCCTTTGAGGTCACACGGCGAGTCGGGGACGTCGACTACGAGGTGAGGCGAACGGACAGGGGTGGGGCGCTACAGATTTACCACCTCAACCTGCTTAAACTCTGGAATGAGGAGGTCCATGTGGCGTTGGTGTCGGTGGTTCCGGAGAAGGCGGAGCTGGGGCCAGAGGTTCAAAAAGGGGCATTAGCGTCATGTATCCCTCCGGTACCCTGTGGAAACCACCTCTCCCCGACCCAACTCACGGAGGTCGGCCAGTTGCAGACCGAGTTTTCAGATGTGTTCTTGCCCCTGCCCGGTCGCACTGACCTCATAGAGCACCACATAGAGACGCCCCCGGGGGTGGTAGTGCGTAGCCGCCCTTACAGGCTACCCGAACACAAAAAAAAGGTGGTTTGGGAAGAACTCAAGGCCATGCTCAAAATGGGCATCGTCGAGGAGTCCCACAGTGACTGGAGCAGCCCGGTGGTCTTGGTACCCAAGGCCGACGGGTCGGTCCGGTTCTGTGTGGACTATAGAAAAGTCAACGTGGTGTCTAAATTTGACGTGTACGCAATGCCTCGGATTGATGAGTTGCTCGATCTACTAGGCACAGCTCGCTTTTATTCGACACTGAATTTGACAAAGGGATACTGGCAGATCCCCTTGACTCCACTATACCGAGAAAAAACGGCCTTTTCCACACCGTTCGGATTACACCAATTCGTCACACTTCCTTTTGGGCTGTTTGGGGTGCCCGCTACGTTTCAGTGGCTGATGGACAGGGTCCTTCGCCCCCACGTCACTTATGCGGCCGCTTACCTCGATGACATCATCGTCTATAATAATGACTGGCCGAGGCACCTCGAACATCTGAGGGCCGTCCTTAGGTCACTGAGGCGAGCGGGGCTCACAGCCAACCCAAAGAAGTGTGCGATTGGGCGGGTGGAAGTATGGTATCTGGGCTTCCACTTGGGCAACGGGCAGGTGCGTCCCCAAATTAATAAGACGGCAGCAATTGCGGCCTGCCCGAGGCCCAAGACCAAAAAGGGGGTGAGACAGTTCCTGGGGCTGGTTGGCTATTACCGTAGGTTTATACCTAATTATTCGGACATTACCAGCCCGCTGACTGATCTGACTAAAAAGGGGGCACCAGATCCGGTCCAGTGGACGGAGCAATGCCAGCGGGCCTTCTCTGAGGTAAAGGCTGCACTGTGTGGGGGGCCACTTTTACACTCCCCTGACTTCTCTCTCCCCTTTATGTTGCAGACAGATGCGTCGGACAGAGGGCTGGGGGCTGTTTTGTCCCAGGAGGTGGAGGGGGAGGACCGCCCAGTCTTGTACATCAGCAGGAAGCTGTCGGTGCGTGAGGGGCGCTACAGCACCATAGAGAAAGAGTGCTTGGCGATCAAGTGGGCGGTCCTCGCCCTCCGTTACTACCTGCTGGGACGCCCTTTCACCTCTGTTCGGACCACGCGCCTCTCCAGTGGCTCCACCGCATGAAGGATGCCAACGCACGGATCACCCGTTGGTATCTGGCACTCCAACCCTTTAATTTCAAGGTGGTCCACAGGCCGGGGGCGCAGATGGTCGTGGCGGACTTCCTCTCCCGTCAAGTGGGGGGGGGGGGAGTCGGCTGCAGGCCGGACAGCCGCCCGGCCTGAGTCGGGCAGTGGGGGTATGTGGCAGCAGGGGCGTGGTCAAGCGCTGGTCGGTGACAGGGGGGCGGAGTCAGGGAAGGTAAGTGGCAGAATCACTACACCTGAGAGCAATTAACCTGTGTTTGTGTGTCTTCCCAGTGACCGTGCCCTACTTAAGGAGGGAGAGCGAGAGCAGAGGGAGCTCTTCCCCGAACCAGACGCTGAGTGTGTGTGTGTGTCTGTAAATTCCCTAATTGTTAGACTGAAAAGTGTAGCAATAAAACGCTATATATCAACCTGTACTCTGTCCTGCCGTCTTCTGTGCTCCACCCTTGTACTAGAACCGCCACACTGACCTTCTCAAAGTTCCTGCTGATGATCTAACAGTCAGCCTTTCTGAAGATTTCGAGGACTTTAAGGAGTGAGCGGAGAGTGATCTGGTCTCCTCACAATCTTGACCTTGAGCCTTCGATGTCTCCATTATGCTTGGCTGAGAAGAGCTGGTGAAGGGGAGTGTGTGTCTGTCACTGGCTCTCTAGTCAATGTCCAACAGTTTGTTGATGTCCCTCACCGAGTGCTATAATTTCACTGTACTGCTACACCCAGTGTGACTCCCAGTGGGATTCACACTGGGTGTAGCAGTACAGTGAAATTATATTGCCACTACAAGGGGTGCAAACAAACAGCTGGAGGAAGAGTTAGCATCTGTGTGCTAAAAACATTTCTCTCGCTAAGGAGCAGAAGAAGAACAACTTCCTGTAACTAGGTTTTGGCTGACACAGACTATGGGAAAAATACATAAATAAACAAACTGTGCCCTCTATAGGCCTGAAAATGCAACTGCAACTATAAACAGTTCCAACACAACAAACATCAGTAGTCTCGCAGAACTTTGCTTCTGAGTATCTCATCTCATCTCATTATCTCTAGCCGCTTTATCCTGTTCTACAGGGTCGCAGGCAAGCTGGAGCCTATCCCAGCTGACTACAGGCAAAAGGCAGGGTACACCCTGGACAAGTCGCCAGGTCATCACAGGGCTGACACATAGACACAGACAACCATACACACTCACACCTACGGTCAATTTAGAGTCACCAGTTAACCTAACCTGCATATCTTTGGACTGTGGGGGAAACCGGAGCACCCGGAGGAAACCCACGCGGACACGGGGAGAACATGCAAACGCCACACAGAAAGGCCCTCACCGGCCACGGTGCTCGAACCCGGACCTTCTTGCTGTGAGGCGACAGCGCTAACCACTACACCACAATGCCGCCGCTTCTGAGTATTATTATTTTTATTTATTTTTTTTTTTTTACAAAAAACAAGCTTACAATCAAATAAAATCCCAATAAAACATATTAAGGTTATTAACAAAGTTCACAGGAGAGTTAGGGATGGGTTTAGTTAGCTGAGCTAGCAGTTGCACTCCAACATAGGCAGTTAAATAAACTGGAAATCATTTATCATGGTCATTTCCCAGTCACTGCTTGGCTAACGGCTGGCCTGTCATTGGACAAGTCCAGAGTAATAGTGTTGGTGTAATGTTTGTGTATATGTGATTTTTCTCTATTTATACTCTGTTAAATAGTAATTATTAAAGGCAGGGTAGGTAATTTTGGAGAAACCAGGAATAGTAAGCTAGATTTTGAAAGTATCCAACTGAAAAATTCCTGCCTTTCCCTTCAGCTCTCCTTCCAAAACCACTCCTCCAAAACATATGAACGTGCACTGCCTGGCTACTGCTGGAGAATGAGTCCATGATAGAGATTGTTGAGGGGAGGAGCACATCGTTGTCATATCCAACTATCTCATGTCTCACTCACATGTAAAACAAACAAAACAAACAAAAAAATCAACTAACGTTACCATAATGAATGTCAACAACAAACATGGTTCTTGTTTGTACTCACAGCTGTTGACTAGCTCACTAGCTTCAATATATCTGTCTAACCTTGTGGAAGACTCCAGTCACACATAATGAGTTCATGGACAGAGTGAGCACAGGTAGACAGGTACGTCTGTCTGTCACTGTCCTCATAGTTGAGGGTTGGCGATCCAGGAAGCTATCAACTAGCTTCCCTGAATTCTCTTGTGTGATTATAGCACACCAGAGGGACCCAAACCCTCATCTGGTGACAAGTACACATTCACACCTGATATATTTTTTACCATATTAACATGCTATTGTTGTGTGTTATGCCTGATGTCAAGACTCTCGTCTCTGTGAGCCTACCACACAGACTTAATACTTGTCATTTTTAGGGCATACCTAACATGTGTTTTCTTTCTCTCTCTCTCTTCCCCCCCCCCATCTGTCCCTCTGAGTTACATGTTGGTCCTGGGATTGAGATGCTGGCCTCTTCTGCCCCTCGGGCCTGCTTGGTCCATCCTGGTGCCCTGTGTCTGGTCGGAGTTTTATCGCATTGCTCCTGTGAAGGACGGTCCCATGAGGATAGTTGAGGGTTATACCTGGAGGATGCTCTGGACTCTTACAGTAATGCTTTTATGGCTGAGGACTACAGTTGTCTTGCTAACTTTAGGACTGCAGTTATCATGAACAGTTTTGCACTCAAGTTTCCATCAATGAAGAGCTATAACATCAACGAAACTGTCCTCATGTTAAAACTGTTAATATTATAGTCAGGCTGTCTGTTGTTGCCCAAATGAGGATGGGTTCCCTTTTGAGTCTGGTTCCTCTCGAGGTTTCTTCCTCATGTCGTCTGAGGGAGTTTTTCCTTGCCACCGTCGCCACAGGCTTGCTCATTGGGGATAGATTAGGGATAAAATTAGCTCATGTTTTAAGTCGTTAAAATTCTGTAAAGCCGCTTTGCGACAATGTTTATTGTTAAAAGCGCTATACAAATAAACTTGACTTGACACCTATGGGCAATTTAGAGTAGCCAATCAACATGTCTTTGGACTGTGAGAGGAAACCCACACAGACATGGGGAGAACATGCAAACTCCACACAGAAAGGCCCCCGTCGGCCACTGGGCTCGAACCCAGAACCTTCTTGCTGTGAGGCGACAGTGCTAGCCACTACACCAACATGCTGTCCAAGGTAAATGGTATAAACACTAAAATGACACAAAAAGAGAAGAAAATGTTCAGTTTTTCACATTCCTGTATGTAGGCAACTGTTGCTCCAATCCAGTCTCTTGGGCTTTTGGAGTTTGCATCAATGTTCCAAAGACACTATGTGAATATTTTTGTTCCTCAAAGTGAGATTAAGAGATGAAGTATTCTTTTTTGTCAGGCAGATAACATGGCAGTCTAGGATATCGTCTCTTTCAACAACATCAAGTCATTACTAATAATAACAAAAATACTCTCTACAGCATAGAAATGTACACTCTTATCCATTATCGTCGATGTATACAGTAACACAGATCCAAAATAAGCATTACACCAAACAGGTCATAATTACATATAACACTATATGCACAGACATGCTACTGGCAATTATTATTTCAATTACTTTACTCCAAAGTTAAAAGTGACATCTTTTTGATAGTAAACTGAACTATAAAAACAAACAGGTTTCAAAAGTAGCAAATAGTTGTTGTCTTAGTTCCAACAGTTATCAGAGCTCATTTTATTGTTGAACATCTTCATAACACTTGCTGTGCCAAGCACGAAGATGCCCCAGAATAGAAGGACAAGTTGACACTTGCTGTAGCTGCACTGCTTTCATGAGAACTGGGAGGTTATAAAACTAATTTCCACCCCTTTGTTTCCCCGATATGACAAGTCTTCTTATCGCAATCCTGATACGTGACATATCCGATGTTTCTACATTTTGTACATTGGCCTTTCTGTCATTTAATTTACCATCTTAATCCCAAAATAAAGATTTTCGACAGAGGTATTTGCAAATGCATACAAACTATTCCTCAAATAAGCCATGAATTGGTACTTCACAGAGGATCCAAAACCTACCAACAATAAAATATGAGAAAAGATGAATACATATCTTATAGTATCAGCTTGTAAACATGGTGATCATAACCCCATTAGAACACAGCAATTCACACAGGAGTAATATATGGACAGTACCTAGGGTCACTTATCTTTTCAGACAAATTGACCTTTGGAGAGTATAGACTCACACTTGCACTAGAACTGTGTGATTAGCTCTCCAGTTCCAGCTACTACTCCTGCTCTGACTCCAGCAGCTCCTCAGCTCAGCGAAAGCCCTGCAGACATTTCCCACCTCTCCTGCAATGACTTGCTTTCAAAAACCACACCAGATGTTGGGTAAGGTTAATTCCGAGCATTGAGAGAATGATGAGACTCAGTTAGTTCACGCCTTCGAAATTTTAACAGATTTTTTAGCAAAGGTCATTTTGTTAAATGAAATCTGTCTAAAAAAATGCAGATTGTAGTGTTTCAGTGTTGTCTGTTGTGTTCACACTTTATAGCACAGTAGCACTGACACTTTTGGGCGATGTTCTTGTCCAATTATCCAGCTTCATATCCTGAGATAATGTGAAACATTGTTTTTATATTAGTGAAAGATACTAGATACTTAATATGAAGAATATCAGCCATTAAAGCTGTTATGTTTCTCCATGGTTAGAGGTAATATACAGTATGTATCCATCCATCCATTTTGGCATATCGCTACAGTGACGTGGCCGCTCTGATGACTTCAGCCATCAAAGTCTCTAGGGAACATTACAGTAGTGGTTTCCCATTGCCTTCTACTGGATTATTATAGAGGTTTTCTCCTCTCAACCACACATTCACACCTATGGACAATTTAGAGCCACCAATTAGCCTAACCTGCATGTCTTTGAACTGTGGGGGAAACCAGAGCACCCGAAGGAAACCCACGCAGACACGGGGAGAACATGCAAACTCCACACAGAAAGGCCCCCGCCGACCTCTGGGTTCCAATCCAGAACCTTCTTGCTGTGAGGCGACAGTGCTAACCACTACACCACCGTGCTGCCCATACAGTATGTATACAGTATGTATAACCTCTCAAAACTGCTTTCAGGAATGTTTACAGGGAGGTTCTCAATCTAGCCTATGTAATGCCTTATTGTAATGCTTTAAAATGAATATATATCATTAGTAATATCCAAACTGAATTAATAAAGCAGGGGGAAAATAATATTATTTGTTATTTTATTATCAAGCACAAAACTATCGATAAATCGCGGCTTCTGGATCCCAGAAAAAGGCAGCCTTGCCTCAGGACTAATCTCACATGACTTCACGTGTGGAACCACAGTTATCTGGGTCATTTCAGTTCATCTGACTCCGTGCTTGCACTGTAAAAAAAGAATAGTTGAGAATACTTGAAATTTCAAGGCAACAGTCTGCATTAAGAATTTTATGTTTTGCCAACGATGTGCCCATGATAATCCAAACTATGATAAAACTGTTATCTTTATTAAGAATTCTTAATTAAGTCAATTTTCAATTCCTCATTCTGCCAACATAGATTTCTCTTTTTGCTGAACAGTGGCATTCACAGTAGTACAAAAAGGCAATTGAGGTTATCAGACTTTTTTGGGGGGCTTTTTTCACCTTTATTTGGATAGGACAGTGTAGAGACAGGAAATGAGCAGGAGAGAGGGACAGATCGGGAAATGACCTCAGGTCAGAATCAAACCCGGGCCCCCGGATTTATGGTATGGCGCCTTATCCACCTGAGCCACACCCACGACGTAGGTTTTAAAAACTTTATTTCAATATTGAAGTTTTGTAATTGTGTAGAACAATGAAAAAAGGCATGTATAGTTTAATGATAAATTGTGATAACCGCAGGGGCGTCGTGGCTCAGGTGGATAAGGCACCATACCATAAATCCGGGGACCCGGGTTCGGTTCCGACCTGAGGTCATTTCCCGATCCGTCTCTCTCCCACTCATTTCCTGTCTCTACACTGTCCTATCCAAATAGAGGTGAAACCCCAACCCCCCCCCCCAAAAAAAAAAAAATTGTGATTGCCTTTTTGCACTACTGTGAATGCCACTGTTCAGCAAAAAGAGAAATCTATGTTGGCAGAATGAGGAATTGAAAATTGACTTAATTAAGAATTCTTAATAAAGATAACAGTGTTATCATAGTTTGGATTATCATGGGCACATCGTTGGCAAAACATAAAATTCTTAATGCAGACTGTTGCCTTGAAATTTCAAGTATTCTCAACTATTTTTTTTTTACAGTGTGTTTCCTCACTGAAATTGGATATTGTTATTGGAATCTTACAAAAATAACGATGGTAAAGTGTTGCGTTGTGTCTGGATGTTCAAATCCATGTACAACAGGACATTCAGTTCACGAATTTCTGAGAAATGATACTAATCTAAAGCGACATTGGGTGAGGTTTGTGCAAACTAAGTGGGCAGATTTCATGTCACCTACTAATAATAAACCTGATTCAGGGCAGGCTCTAGGTCTTTGGCTGCCCTAGGCGAGACTGAGTTTTGGCGCCCCCCCCAAGAAAAAAAAACCCTCTAATAACATCTAAATAACACTTTAATCTAATCACTATATTCTATTACTATTAAACAATGTACGGTGCATGGACAATAAACAAGAAGTCATTTTTATCCTTTTCATTATTGTTATTATTGTTATCATTATTCGCATAAAGTGTCACAAAGTAAAATGACCACACAAATTCAATACATATCTCCATATAATGGGCAAAAACTCTTCCGCACCCTGTTCAAAGTGTAGTGCATGGACAATAAACAAGAAAGTATTTTTAGTTTCTTTTTTGCTATTAAAAGTTATCTCTGAAGAATTCTCATCTCATCTCATTATCTCTAGCCGCTTTATCCTGTTCCACAGAGTCGCAGGCAAGCTGGAGCCTATCCCAGCTGACTACGGGCGAAAGGCGGGGTACACCCTGGACAAGTCGCCAGGTCATCACAGGGCTGACACATAGACACAGACAACCATTCACACCTACGGTCAATTTAGAGTCACCAGTTAACCTAACCTGCATGTCTTTGGGGGAAACTGGAGCACCCGGAGGAAACCCACGCGGACACGGGGAGAACATGCAAACTCCGCACAGAAAGGCCCTCGCCGGCCACGGGGCTCGAATCCGGACCTTCTTGCTGTGAGGCGACAGCGCTAACCACTACACCACCGTGCCACCTCTCTGAAGAATTAACAAATTAAATGAATAAAAAATTCTACAATTCTAAATTGTGCAAACTTAAGCACCCTGTTAGGACATCAATGGGCTGTATTTTCAAACAAAAGTGCTATTATGGGTACTTTGTTATTGAAGTAACATTACAATGGGACTCGTCTGGTCTTCCTAATGGCAAATTCCTTGATAATATCATCAAATGATATTTCTCTTGAGATCTCTTGGTTGATGCTCATTAGAGCAAGCCCATTCAGACGTTCTTGACTCATTGTTGACCTTAAGTATGTCTTCAGCAGTTTTAATTTTGAAAAGCTTCTTTCAGCAGAAGCTACTGTCACAGGTAGTGTAACAGCAGAGGTAAGGAGCGCGTATTTCTACATCCCCAGCCGCATCAGAGGTGTTGTAAAAAAGGTTTTCAAACTTTCATGAGCCAGGGCGCACTTTTTTCAATGAAAAAATCTCAAGGCACATCACCAATAGAAAATGTTGACTGAAACTAAAACGCTGTTGCCAATATTTACAATATACAGTCATTCTATAATTTTCCACAGTACACTTGGTGATCTCTCACGGCACACTAGTGTTCCGCGGTACTAGAGTTCGGCAGCACAGTGGTTGAAAACACTGTACACCACTGATGCACTTGGTAACATCTCCATTCAATAACTCCATCCCTCCTTTTTGGTGGGGTTTTGGTCGCCCTTGGCGCCCCTGGGCACACTTTGCACTCTAGGCAATTGCCGGCGCTGGTAAAGAGAACACATCTGAGTGCTTGTTTCGTTTCCCTGCAGTCTTGACGCACTGAGATTGTTTCTTGTTTTCAACGCGTTTATTATATTTTCCTCCAGGAAGCTCTTCGCAACATGGTTGCTTGAATGAGCTGCTAAACTGTCATTTTAATGAGAACACAGATCAACAAAGCAACTTTGTTTTATTTAAAAAAAAAAAAAAAACGTGCCAGGCACCATTGGAATATTTCGCTGCGAAACGTGTTCGGTGCATAAAAGACCTTTACTTCAGCCCAGACTGCTCAAGGACACCGACAGACTGCTCCAAGTGCAGCCATATTCAAAACAAGCAACAGATCTATATCAGTTATCTACGTTATGCAAAAACACTCTTTAGCCAACAACACTTTAGGCTATTACATGGCCAAAACAGAGAATAGCCGCGGATGCGCACTTGAGCGCTTATTGTTTCATGATTAACAACCACCCCACCCCACCCCGCTTTTTTTGACAAATCGCACCCTGACTACATGCTTTGCTGTACAATTAAATTAGGCTAAGACATTATAATGCTGACTCGTTTTCAGAATAGTGGAAGTCATAATTTTTCTCCCCCCGTGTCTGCGCCCCTGGATGGACGCAGCGCCCTTAGCATTTGCCTATATTGCCTATGCCACGGGCCGGCTCTGACCTGATTCATCAAGTGTTCATCACCACCAGAATGACCACATGGGAATTATTGGAGCAAAAAGAAACCCATTTATTTAATAAATGACATTTGATTTGATGTTTGGACAGTTCGTCGATTCTCCCATTATCTCACACACACACACACACACCCCTGCACCAGACGTACGATTATGAGCAACATTTACACCCTCGCAACATCTGATATTATCATATCTGATGCACTTTAACAGGAAGAAAAATGCGCGCACAATGATTGTTAATTATTAACTGAAACGTGTTAAATGCTCTCAGACTGCAATATTGCAAGACTCAATTTGTTTTTAATTTTGTTCAGGAAACCATGATGAAAGGTAAACACCACGTTTTGCATATCTCTCTCTCCACCTATCTCTCCATCTCGCATGCGCTACAGAGAAAGACTGCTGTGAACTGAGTGAACTGGCAGTTTCTCATCTTGGGGGCTTGAAAAGATAAGTGTTTACTCTGGAATATCCTTGATAATTATCTGCCCCTTCCCCTGACATACAACCCCGATTCCAAAAAAGTTGGGACAAAGTACAAATTGTAAATAAAAATGGAATGCAATGATGTGGAAGTTTCAAAATTCCATATTTTATTCAGAATAGAACATAGATGCTATATCAAATGTTTAAACTGAGAAAATGTATCATTTAAAGAGAAAAATTAGGTGAGTTTAAATTTCATGACAACAACACATCTCAAAAAAGTTGGGACAAGGCCATACTTACCACTGTGAGACATCCCCTTTTCTCTTTACAACAGTCTGTAAACGTCTGGGGACTGAGGAGACAAGTTGCTCAAGTTTAGGGATAGGAATGTTAACCCATTCTTGTCTAATGTAGGATTCTAGTTGCTCAACTGTCTTAGGTCTTTTTTGTTGTATCTTCCGTTTTATGATGCCCCAAATGTTTTCTATGGGTGAAAGATCTGGACTGCAGGCTGGCCAGTTCAGTACCCGGACAGGGCCGTAACTACCATTGAGGACACCGAGGTCATGTCCTCAGCATTTTTTTCCCACGGTATTTTTTTTTTCACTCAGAAATGTGAAATTAATATATGATGAAAATCGTTCTGACTTTGATCGGTGGAAAATTCTAAATTCAGCTTGCATCCCCCTGTTCTCATTTGTTTGTCTAAAAATAAAGTCCACATAATCATTTTTAAACGAAGCTGAAATATCCGACGTTGGAAACATTTCATATTAGTCAGCTAAGCACCACGGGATATACAAGAGCTGAGAAGTGTTCTCATCAAGGTCCGACTCCGCAGTAGGAAAGTCAACAAGTGAGAGAAAAAGAAAGAGGGAAGAAGGTGAGTTAATTTTGCCAGTCCGGAATGCTTATGATCATTAACAGTGCAATTTTAATTAGCATTTCAAGCAACAACAGTCGAAGCCACTTATAGATAGGATTTTCGTTTTCCAGGCGGCACAAACTCTTTTATTCTCTCTCTCGATTTGATTTGGTGCGTTTCAGATCAGAAAAGGCTGGGCAGTCGTGACCTGTTTATGAAGTTATTGGGTGCTGACGAGACTTGAGCTATTTTGCTAACTTACCAGACTATAGGCTAACGTGAACACAAGACACTATTGTTTTGATCATTGGTTGTATTTTCGAACGGAAATGAAAACGGGTAGCAAACTTATTATGTTCACATTTTATTTACAACATGATGTACCACCTCTGACTGCTTTCTGTCAATCATGAACAGCCCAGCCGCGTTCACAGCTGCTCCTCTGATCACCAGCTGGAGATGAGCCTCCTCTCGGGAAGTCTTGTCCCGCCCCTCTTATTGACTCCCATCTCCAGTGAGGCTCTGAATGTAGCGTTTTAGTCGGTTTTGTCCAATAACCGTCTAGTATTTTGCTATTGAAAAGGGCATACATTTTTTAAAAAGCAATTGAAGTCCATTCAGGCTCGGCTAGATTGCGTTGTCACGCTCACTCACTCACTCACTCACTCACTCACACTCTCTCACTCACTCACACTCCATCACTCAAACTCTCACACTCTCTCTCTCTCTCTCTCTCTCACTCACTCACATTCCATCACTCACTCAAACTCTCACACACTCTCTCTCACTCACCCACACTCACTCACTCACGCATGCACACACACACAAAATACTTTTGTGATCGTGCAGTTTTGAAATTGTTAAAATAAACATATTCACCTACAACCCCGATTCCAAAAAAGTTGGGACGAAGTACAAATTGTAAATAAAAACCGAATACAATAATTTACAAATCTCAAAAACTGATATTGTATTCACAGTAGAACATAGACAACATATCAAACGTCGAAAGTGAGATATTTTGAAATTTCATGCCAAATATTGGCTCATTTGAAATTTCATGACAGCAACACATCTCAAAAAAGTTGGGACAGGGGCAATAAGAGGCTGGAAAAGTTAAAGGTACAAAAAAAGGAACAGCTGGAGGACCAAATTGCAACTCATTAGGTCAATTGGCAATAGGTCATTAACATGACTGGGTATAAAAAGAGCATCTTGGAGTGGCAGCGGCTCTCAGAAGTAAAGATGGGAAGAGGATCACCAATCCCCCTAATTCTGCACCGACAAATAGTGGAGCAATATCAGAAAGGAGTTCGACAGTGTAAAATTGCAAAGAGTTTGAACATATCATCATCTACAGTGCATAATATCATCAAAAGATTCAGAGAATTTGGAAGAATCTCTGTGCGTAAGGGTCAAGGCCGGAAAACCATACTGGGTGCCCGTGATCTTCGGGCCCTTAGACGGCACTGCATCACATACAGGCATGCTTCTGTATTGGAAATCACAAAATGGGCTCAGGAATATTTCCAGAGAACATTATCTGTGAACACAATTCACCGTGCCATCCGCCGTTGCCAGCTAAAACTCTATAGTTCAAAGAAGAAGCCGTATCTAAACATGATCCAGAAGCGCAGACGTCTTCTCTGGGCCAAGGCTCATTTAAAATGGACTGTGGCAAAGTGGAAAACTGTTCTGTGGTCATACGAGTCAAAATTTGAAGTTCTTTATGGAAATCAGGGACGCCGTGTCATTCGGACTAAAGAGGAGAAGGACAACCCGAGTTGTTATCAGCGCTCAGTTCAGAAGCCTGCATCTCTGATGGGATGGGGTTGCATTAGTGCGTGTGGCATGGGCAGCTTACACATCTGGAAAGACACCATCAATGCTGAAAGGTATATCCAGGTTCTAGAGCAACATATGCTCCCATCCAGACGACGTCTCTTTCAGGGAAGACCTTGCATTTTCCAACATGACAATGCCAAACCACATACTGCATCAATTACAGCATCATGGCTGTGTAGGAGAAGGGTCCGGGTACTGAACTGGCCAGCCTGCAGTCCAGATCTTTCACCCATAGAAAACATTTGGCGCATCATAAAATGGAAGATACGACAAAAAAGACCTAAGACAGTTGAGCAACTAGAATCCTACATTAGACAAGAATGGGTTAACATTCCTATCCCTAAACTTGAGCAACTTGTCTCCTCAGTCCCCAGACGTTTACAGACTGTTGTAAAGAGAAAAGGGGATGTCTCACAGTGGTAAACATGGCCTTGTCCCAACTTTTTTGAGATGTGTTGTTGTCATGAAATTTAAAATCACCTAATTTTTCTTTTTAAATGATACATTTTCTCAGTTTAAACATTTGATATGTCATCTATGTTCTATTCTGAATAAAATATGGAATTTTGAAACTTCCACATCATTGCATTCCGTTTTTATTTACAATTTGTACTTTGTCCCAACTTTTTTGGAATCGGGGTTGTACATGTTCATCTTGTTGGGCTTGTGATTTTGACTCGTTTCCAAAACGTATGAAAAGTCACCATATTAGGAAATTTTTTTTTTTGGCAAATAAGATGTATCGCAATGTTTGACCTCGGTATTTGAAAAATCCTGGTTACGGCCCTGTACCCGGACCCTTCTTCTATGCATCCATGATGCTGTAATTGATGCAGCATGTGGTTTGGCATTGTCATGTTGGAAAATGCAAGGTCTTCCCTGAAAGAGACGTCGTCTGGATGGGAGCATATGTTGCTCTAGAACCTGGATATACCTTTCAGCATTGATGGTGTCTTTCCAGATGTGTAAGCTGCCCATGCCACACGCACTAATGCAACCCCATACCATCAGAGATGCAGGCTTCTGAACTGAGCGCTGATAACAACTTGGGTCGTCCTTCTCCTCTTTAGTCTGAATGACACGGCGTCCCTGATTTCCATAAAGAACTTCAAATTTTGATTCATCTGACCACAGAACAGTTTTCCACTTTGCCACAGTCCATTTTAAATGAGCCTTGGCCCAGAGAAGACGTCTGCGCTTCTGGATCATGTTTAGATATGGCTTCCCCTTTGAACTATCGAGTTTTAGCTGGCAACGGCGGATAGCACGGTGAATTGTGTTCACAGATAATGTTCTCTGGAAATATTCCTGAGGCCCATTTTGTGATTTCCAATACAGAAGCATGCCTGTATGTGATGCAGTGCCGTCTAAGGGCCTGAAGATCACGGGTACCCAGTATGGTTTTCCGGCCTTGACCCTTACGCACAGAGATTCTTCCAGATTCTCTGAATCTTTTGATAATATTATGCACTGTAAATTATATATTCAAACTCTTTGCAATTTTACACTGTCGAACTCCTTTCTGATTTTGCTCCACTATTTGTCGGCGCAGAATTAGGGGGATTCGTGATCCTCTTCCCATCTTTACTTCCGAGAGCCGCTGCCATTCCAAGATGCTCTTTTTATACCCATTCATGTTAATGACCTATTGCCAATTGACCTAATGAGTTGCCATTTGGTCCTCCAGCTGTTCCTTTTTTGTACCTTTAACTTTTCCAGCCTCTTATTGCCCCTGTCCCAACTTTTTTGAGATGCTGCTGTCATGAAATTTCAAATGAGCCAATATTTGGCATGAAATTTCAAAATGTCTCACTTTTGACATTTGATATGTTGTCTATGTTCTATTGTGAATACAATATCAGTTTTTGAGATTTGTAAATTATTGCATTCCGTTTTTATTTACAGTTTGTACTTTGTCCCAACTTTTTTGCAATCGGGGTTGTATAAGAATCCCAATCACTATCAGAATTCTCTCCAAAACATGATTCCATATTGAGACTGGTCTAATCACTGCTGCGCACATGTGACATCACACACCCCTTTGGGATCTTCCGGTTCAGTCTCAGCAGATTCCATGAAAATCGGCTAATCTTATTGATTTTCTGTCAACTTATGGCCTTTTGGATGAGCTATGGTCAACATAATGATTGTTGCTTTGTACAAGGAAAAAAGGGGGGTTCAGAGGTATTACATACACTTTAAAGGGTATATCCACAAGTGCTTTCTGGTGCTGCTACAATTTTGCAGTTGCTTTTGAAATATTTCAAGCTAGCATGGATGAAACCAGAATCAAAATCAACATAGTATAAATACAGAAGCACATTTAGATGTAGCTAATCAGCAGGGTCGGACTGCAACAGAATACAGGAAACGCTGTTATGTAGTCTGAATATCACTGAAGTGTCTGTATTCATTATTCTATTTGTTTTCTATTAGAATTCCTCTCAACTAATGTAAAACTAATAAAATAAATAAATTCCACACCCATTCTTTCTCAACTGCTTTGTGATATGATGCGAAGTGATATGATGATACAACCATGACAGATTTTGACACATTCAGTTCATGGAATTACAAACAACTTTTTTTCCAGTTATCATACATATTATATGATCACCCACTACCTCGATGTAAAGTCAAATCAAATCAAATCAAATTTATTTGTACAGCGCTTTTAACAATAAACATTGTCGCAAAGCAGCTTTACAGAATTTGAACGACTTAAAACATGAGCTAATTTTATCCCTAATCTATCCCCAATGAGCAAGCCTGAATTACTGAATTACTAAAGAGTAATTACTGTATTTATTATCCAAAAGTAAAAAGGAATAGTAAAAGAAAAGTGCTAGGAGGGATAAATGATCAGAACTAGGTCCATTTTAAAACTACAGGGTGTAACCGAAATGTATTATTGCTTTTTTTTTTAAGTTACTATTTGTTATTGTAGTATCTAACCAGGTGGGTGGAGCGCAGAAGCACATCAGGCCAGAACTGAGTTCTCAAAACTCTTTTTATTTTTTTGCTTTTCAGCTTTTTTCCAATCTCCCAGCAACACACACACACACACACACACACACACACACACACACACACGTGTTCTGGCTGGGGAGAGAGCTCCCTTTCTCTGCTCTCTCTCTCTCCTTTTAAAGGGCACGGTCACTGGGGAAAACACACAAACACAGATTAATTCCCATCAGGTGCAATGATTCCACCGCTTACCTTCCCTGACTCCGCCCTCCATTCACAGACCGATGCTTGGCCACGCCCCCGCTGCCACATACCCCCACCGCCCAACTCAGGCCGGGGAGCCGTCCGGCCTGTAGCTGACTCCCTCCCCCCCTTGATGGGAGAGGAAATCCGCCATGACCATCTGCACCCCTGGCCTGTGGACCACCTCGAACTTAAACGGCTGGAGTGCCAGATACCAACTGGTGATCTGCGCATTGGCATCCTTCATGCGGTGGAGCCACTGCAGGGGCGCGTGATCCGAACAGAGGGTGAAAGGGCGCCCCAGCAGGTAGTAGCGGAGGGCAAGGTCCGCCCACTTGATGGCGAGGCACTCCTTTTCAATTGTGCTGCACCTGCCCTCATGCACCGACAGCTTCTGGCTGATGTACAGCACTGGACGGTCCTCCACCTCCTGGGACAGAACAGCCCCCAGCCTTCTGTCCGACACGTCCGTCTGCAAAATAAAGGGGAGAAAAAAGTCAGGGGAGTGTAACAGTGGGCCCCACACAGTGCAGCCTTTACCTCAGAGAAAGCCCACTGGCATTGCTCCGTCCACTGGACCGGATCTGGTGCTCCCTTTTAAGTGAGATCAGTCAGCGGGCTGGTGACGTCCAAATAATTAGTTATAAACCTACGATAGTAGCCAGCCAGCCCCAGGAACTGTCTCACCCCCTTTTTGGTCTTGGGCCTCAGGCAGGCCGCAATCGCTGCTGTCTTAATTTGGGGATGCACCTGCCCATTGCCCAAGTGGAAACCCAGATACCATACTTCCACCTGCTCAATCACACACTTCTTCGGGTTGGCTGTGAGACCCACTCGCCTCAGTGACCTAAGGATGGCCCTTAGGTGTTCCAAGTGCCGCGGCCAGTCATTACTGTAAATAATAATGTCGTCCAAGTAGGCAGCCGCGTAGGTGGCGTGGGGGCGGAAGGCCCTATCCATAAGCTGCTGGAACGTGGCGGGCGCCCCAAACAGCCCAAAAGGAAGTGTGACAAACTGGTGTAAGCCAAACGGTGTGGAAAAGGCCGTTTTCTCTCAGGATAGCGGAGTCAAGGGGATCCTGCCAATATCCCTTTGTCAAATCCAGTGTCGAATAAAAACGAGCCGTGCCTAGTCGATCGAGCAACTCGTCAATACGAGGCATTGGGTACGCGTCAAATTTAGACACCGCGTTGACTTTTCTATAGTCCACACAGAACCGGACTGACCCATCGGCCTTGGGAACCAAGACCACTGGGCCGCTCCAGTCACTGTGGGACTCTTCGACGATGCCCATTTCAAGCATGGCCTCGAGTTCTTCCCAAACCACCTTTTTTTGTGTTCAGGCAGTCTGTAAGGGTGGCTGAGCACTACTACCCCCGGGGGCATCTCAATGTGGTGTTCTATGAGGTGGGTGCGGCCAGGCAGCGGCAAGAACATGTCAGAAAATTCTGTTTGCAACTGGGTGAGCTGGGTCGGGGAGTGGCGGTCTCCACAGGGGACTGGAGCGGTGGGCGATGTCAATTTTCTTTTTTGAACCTCCGGCCCCAGCTCCGCCTTCTCCGGAACCACCGACACCAACGCCATGGGGACCTCCTTGTTCCAAAGTTTTAGTAGATTGAGGTGGTAAATCTGTAACGCCCCACCCCTGTCTGTTCACCTCACCTCATAATCGACGTCCCCGACTCGCCGTGTGACCTCAAAGGGTCCTTGCCACCTGGCGATCAATTTGGAGCTTGACGTGGGCAACAACACGAGTACTTTATCTCCCGGTGTGAATTCCCTAAGGCGCGTGCCCCTGCCGTACAGACGGAATTGACGTTCTTGGGCTTGCCGCAAATTTTCGAGGGTTAGGTGCGTGAGTGTGTGGAGTTTTGCACGCAGGTCGATAATGTATTGAATTTCATTTTTACTGGTTGAAGGTCCCTCCTCCCAATTTTCCCATAGCACATCCAGAATGCCACGCGGCTTACGCCCGTATAATAATTTGAACGGGGAGAACCCCATGGAGGCTTGTGGGACCTCTCGCACTGCCAATAACAGGGGCTCGAGCCATTTATCCCAGTTGCGTGCATCTTCGCTTACAAATTTTCTAATTATGTTTTTGAGGGTGAGATTAAACCGTTCGACTAAGCCATCCGTTTGTGGGTGATAAATGTTGGTGCAGATAGGCTTAATTCCCAGTAACCCATACAGTTCGCGCAGTGTGCGTGACTTAATCGTAGTGCCTTGATCAGTCAGAATCTCTTTGGGGATTTCGACCTGGGAGATGACGCAGAAGAGTGCTTCTGCAATACTACGTGCTGAAATATTGCGAAGAGGTACTGCTTCCGGATGTCACATTGCATAGTGTAATGACACTCCGTTAGCTCTTCCTTGGTTACTGTACCATTTCTAGAGTCAAAAAAACACTCTTTTTCCACGCGAGCGACAAGACATGACAACTTCCCTTGTCTTTCTAAAATGTTTACTTAACAACAACAAGGTAAATCAAAAAGTCTGGCACACGGTCAAAAGACTGTTGCTTCCACCATGTTCTGACTCGAAACTAAGGTATACACAGTCAGTTACCATAGTTACCACGATAGTGATGTCACATCATAAGATTTAGAACATGGAACTCTTTTCTATGTTCTTTTTCTATGTTCTAAACTCTTTTCGATGTTCTTAAATTCATCTCATTTCATTATCTCTAGCCGCTTTATCCTTCTACAGGGTCGCAGGCAAGCTGGAGCCCATCCCAGCTGACCACAGGCGAAAGGCGGGGTACACCCTGGACAAGTCGCCAGGTCATCACAGGGCTGACACATAGACACAGACAACCATTCACACTCACATTCACACCTACGGTCAATTTAGAGTCACCAGTTAACCTAACCTGCATGTCTTTGGACTGTGGGGGAAACCGGAGCGCCCGGAGGAAACCCACGCGGACACGGGGAGAACATGCAAACTCCCCACAGAAAGGCCCTCGCCGGCCCCGGGGCTCGAACCCAGGACCTTCTTGCTGTGAGGCGACAGCGCTCACCACTACACCATGTTCTTAAATTATCATTTTTAACTGTTTTTAACTTAAATTATTATTGCTTAACTGGCCCTTACATTACTCGGCCCCTAATTGGTTAGGCAGGAAGACTAAGCAATTACAAACTTAAACATTCAAATTACTTTCAATATCTCTGAACAGTCCAACTGGATTCTTATGATTTTTCCTTTTTTCACATCTTCTCACTCAATCGTCTCTTCTGACGCTGCTTCTTCCAACAAGCACAGTTTGTTGACAGGTCTTTCCAAGATGTTGGTCTTGGTTTTTATCTTCACTCTTTGCACCATTCCACTGGAATCCGGTAATGTTTCGACTACTCTTCCTATGAGCCAGGAATTGCAAGGAGAAGAGCTGTCCACTAGTAATACGACATCTCCAGTAATAAAGTTTCTCCTTGGTCTTGACCATTTCTGGCATTCTTGGAGGAGAGGAAGATACTCACGTGTCCATCTCGTCCAAAATAAATCTGCAAGATATTGGACTTGCTTCCATCGCTTTCTTGTATATGTGTCATCTTTGTTGAAGATGCTTGGTGGCACGCTGGGTTGAGACTTCAGCAGCAATAAGTGATTAGGTGTTAGAGGCTCAAGGTCATTCACATCATCTGAGATACTTGTGAGCGGCCTGCCGTTGATGATACTCTCGACCTCACACATTATTGTCTGAAGACAATCATCATTCACAGCTTGTTCTTTCAACAGGGAATTGAGGATTCTTTGCACTGTGCAAATCTGTCTTTCCCAGATCCCGCCCTGGTGGGAAGCTGCTGGACTGTTAAATGTCCACTTTATTCCCTTTGGTTGCAAGGCTCTTTCAATCTTATCATTATCCAGGTGCTGTATGGCTTCTCTCATCTCCCTTTCAGCGCCCACAAAGTTTGTGCCGTTGTCAGAGCGCATGATGGTGACTTGACCCCTTCTGCTTACAAAACGCCAAATGGCATTAATACAGGAGTCTGTATTGAGGCTGTCTGCAACTTCACTATGCACAGCTCTGAGGGTAAGGCAGGTAAACATCACGCCATATCTCTTGACTGTCCTCCGGCCCCGCTTGACATCAAATGGCCTAAAGTAATCAACACCTGTGTTCGTAAAAGGTGGTTTGTCGGGCATAAGGCAGTCCTCAGGTAGGTTTGCCATCTTTTGCTCTCCGACCTTTCCATTAGTCCTGCAGCACACTGTGCACTTATTGATTATCTTTCGGATGGCAGAATTGGCTTGTGGGATTCAATACTTGCATCTTAGTTGTGACAAAACATAACTCCGTCCACAGTGTCCTGTTCTTTGGTGCATGTCTCTCAAAATCAGTGTAGCAACTCTACTGTGCTTAGAGAGTATCGCTGGATGTTTAACATTTTATGGCATAGCCGACTTGTTAAGTCTTCCTCCGACTCTCAGAATGCCATCTTGAAGGATTGGGTCTAGTTTGAACAGCCGACTGTTGCAACTGACTTGTTTGCCTTTTTGCAGAGCTTTGATTTCTTCTCCAAATTTCTGTCTTTGACTAAACATAATTATTTCCTTTTCTGTGGCAACCAGATCATCCAAGGTAAGTGATTTCCGTTCTATCGTTGTTTTGCATTTTTCCATATGCTGTCCTAACTTTGACCTTTGCCTTTCAGGGTCCTTTTCAGTTTCACTGATTGTTCTTATGAACTCTTTTCTTTCATCCTTCAGTTGCTGCAAAGTTTTCTTTACCTTTAAAATCCAGGCAACCGACCTTTTTAGCTTATGCCAGTCAGAATAGTAGTAGATCAAATTGTTAATTGGTTCCATGTTATCTTTGACTTTGATTGTGTTGACTGTAACTGTGCTTTTGACTTCTGGATCATTTTGAAGGCTTTCTTTCCTTTCTATAGGTTGGTACACCCCGTTATGTGGTATGTAGAACACCCTGTTGTCATCATGGTTCAGCTGATGTGCTGGAACTTGAACGGCGTAGCCTTTGCCAATAGTGGTGTCCATGAAGGCTTTGTACTCTTCATAGAACCCAGGATTCTTCTTGAACTTTCTGAGTAGAGTGGCTATGCACTGTCCTGCCACACAACGATTATTAGGCATTTGAAGCCTTCTGTTCCTGAGCGGCAATCCAATGCTGTAATGTCCATTCTCTAGAGTTGCTGTTTCCTGCACAGACTGCATGAATAGAGATCTTGCAGTCACATGACCGGAAAGTTAACAGCCGCCATCTTGTCGGCAAACAACACAGCTGAACTCTTGTACAGAATTGATCAATTTCAACCAACGGACTACACGGCTCATTTTTCTAATGAACAGATAACTAGATATATGTCTAAAATAAACGATCTACAGATTAGTGACCCTTATGGCTTACCGGACAGAGTTTTCATGACCGTGTCAGTGGATATTGAACTGCCGGAGGTGGAATACCCAGATGCTTATAATTACCTCATCAACTTTCCCTCACTGTTCAGTGGTGAAGCACTGCGTGCTTATAATTCTTTGGACAGTTATCTCTATAGAAATTCAGGATTTGTCAGCCCCCCTAAGATGTGGCATCTTGTAAAGAAGAAAATAACAATCCTCATTGGACAGGTAAGTCACTTAAGTATTGAGCACTAGAACTGATGCTAGATATATCAGTAGTATCTAGCATAGCACTGACCAGCCGATTATAGTTGAATCATACATGGCATATATATTTATTTATAAATCCTTATAAGGATTTATCCTTATATTTATAAGGATTTACTACTAAGACAGTGGTAAATTCTTATAAGTTCTTTACTGTTTTTTTTTCGTACCACACCGCTAAAGACCCAATCCACCCCACCCCAACCCTTTTCTCAGACTCCCACTTCCCGGAATTTTTTATTAGAGCAAGTCATAAATTTATGCTGCAAATAACCACATGGATATACTGAAATAAATACATGACGAACCTGAGATGAAATGGTCACTGCACAGGCGCCAGTGATTATTCCTTCCAGTTGGTACCCATGCCTTTTTCTTGTTGTTTGGATCAGCCCGGCCGATAGCAGCAATCCATTTTGCGCGCCTGTCAGGGTCCCGTGGCAGCCTATGAAACTAACTTCCCGTTTTCTGACCTCTCCTGTTGTGGCATTTATATGCCATGCAACTCTCCGGCATTGTGGCACAGTAATATTTGAATATTTCGGCGAAAAATAATGAAAGTCAGTGTCGGAAATATGGTGTTTAACCGACAAGATGGCGTTTGTCTACAATCTGGAGCGGATGTGACGTCACATGCAAGTGCTCCATTGTTTGCCTTCTTGTGACAACTCTTCTTTGTCGTCATAGTTACGCTCTGGGAAGTCAGCATTGTATTGTTGGACCAGCAACTTCTCATTTTCCATCACAGAGATCCTGTTCACTGAACATTGAGGTGGTTTATTCTGTGTCGTCCAGCTCTTTTCTTATGGGCCCATTCACGATCCAGCCAACAGCAGTCTTCACTGCATAAGGTCTTCCATCTCTACTGTTGACGATGCGCCATGGCTTCATTGCCTTTGGACAGTTTGCTCCAATAAGTAGGCCTACATCCGCTTCTATTTCTGGCAAGCGTACTTCTTTGAGGTAAGGCCACTTCTCTATATCTGATTGCTTTGGTATGCTGTCAGTATGAACAGGTATGTTGTTGTGAGTGTACACCTTGGGTAACTGAATATACTTGTTGTCTTCCAGTCCGCACTCTTCCAGGTCCGATATCACATAACTGTTCATGAGTTTCTGTTCCTCAGGTTTGTTTTGACCCATGGTGCTGAGAAGTTTGTGTTGGTTTCCCTTTAACGTTCAGTTTTCTTTGCAGGTCTCTAGTGCAGAATGTTGCCGTACTTCCTGGATCCATGAACGCAAACGTTTCCACATACTTGTCACCCTTTTTTGACTTAATCTTCACTGGTACTGTTGACAGCACACATTCAGGTTCTCCGGCCCCTGTGAGGCTGCAAGATTCTTGAGCGATAGAAACTTGAGCACATGATACTTCTTCCTTGTAAGCACCACAAGCCTTCTCAGATGAAACAGAACTTACTTTATTTCCGTGGCCACCATCACTCTTGTCAGGTGAGACAGAAACTTCCCTTTTTGGTGTGTGTAGAATGTCTGGGTGCTTTAATGCACATTCTTTACACTCAATTCTTCTTTTGCAGAATTTGCTGAGATGGCCAGGGGTTAAGCATCCAAAACACAGGCCCTTTAGCTTCAAGAACTCCACACGTTCTTTGTGTGGCTGCATTTTGATTAGGCTACATGTAGCTAGGGTGTGAGATTGCTGGCAGTACAAACATGGCTTCTCAAAGGCAATCCCTGTCTTGCTTGAGTTTGCTGGTTTCACATATGATCCTGGAGACCGTTGATTTTCAGCTGAAACGTTTCTGGCAAAACTGCTTCCACAGATCTCTCTCTTTGCAGGATACCTTTCTTTGTGCTCAGTTTTTCCAGTTGTGACTGAGCGGCTGTCTGGTATATTACCGAAGAGGGGATCAAGCATTATTTTAGCTTGGCGGTCTATGTAACTCACTAAATCAGCAAACCTTGCTCTTATGCCTCTTCGCTCTTTAATATCAAAAGCTTCAGCACGCCAGCGTTCTTTCATTTTGTAAGGTAGTTTGGATACCACTGTTCGTAGGTTAGTAGGATTGTCCATCTCATCTAAGAAGTCTATGTCCTCCATAGAGTTGCGACATCCAACCAAAAACATTGCATAAGCACTCAATGCCTTTCCATCATCTGACTTGATCTGCGGCCATTTTAATGCCTTATCGATGTATGCACTGGCGATCTGTAGCTCATCCCCATAGTGTTTATGAAGTAGACGCTTTGCTTTGTAGTAGCCTTTGCTGGGTGGCATGTGTGCACAGCTGCGGACTAACTCTTGGGGTTCACCGGCTGTAAACTGTTCTAAAAAGTACAATTTGTCTTGATCGTTGTCTGTCCTTTGTTCTATTGAGTGCTCAAATGCTCTTTTGAATGATTTGTATTGCAGTGCATCACCTCTGAAGACAGGAATATCCTTCACGGGTAGCTGAGATTGCTTCTGTTGTTTAACTAGCAGTTCAGTAATTACATTCTGATTTTGCATGACCTTTATTACGTCCTCATCTCTGTTGGTTGGCGCATTATAGTTCAAATCTTGTGGAACCACATTGTGCCACGTTTGTGGTGGTGCGTGAAAGTTCATGCTGCCTGGTTGAAGAGGAAAGCTGGTTCTTTCTTGCTTCACGTTCCCACCTCGTAGCTTTTGTGCTTGTCTGTGGCTACTCAAACCATCTTCTGAGTTCTCATATTCTTTGAGCACCTTTATTTTTGCACTACTTTCAGCTAATGCAGTCTCCAGCTCAAGTTCTTCCTTTGCGACTTTAAGTCTGGTCATTTCAGTCTCCTTTGCAGCCATTTCAAGCTCAAGCTGCTGCCTTTTCTTCTGTGCAGCTGCACGTTCAAGCAGGGCTGCATGTTCCGCTTCTTGTTTAATGCGTGTTGCTGAGACTTGTGTTGTGGATGACGTGCAACTAACTTGAGATCCACATGGGCGGGTGTGCCCATCATTATTGACATCAACCTGACATATCAAATGTCGAAAGTGAGACATTTTGAAATTTCATGCCAAATATTGGCTCATTTGAAATTTCATGACAGCAACATCTCAAAAAAGTTGGGACAGGGGCAATAAGAGGCTGGAAAAGTTAAAGGTACAAAAAAAGGAACAGCTGGAGGACCAAATGGCAACTCATTAGGTCAATTGGCAATAGGTCATTAACATGAATGGGTATAAAAAGAGCATCTTGGAATAGATGAGCATATTAGAAAAAAGAGCATATTAGAGCATATTAGAAAAAAAGAGCATATTAGAATATTCCCTAAGATCAATCAAAAAAAGGATTTACAATACAGAAATGTCCAACTTCTGAAAAGTATATTCATTTATACACTCAATACTTGGTTGGGGCTCCTTTACCATGAATTACTGTATCAATGCGGTGTGGCATGGAGGTGATCAGTCTGTGGCACTGCTGAGGTGTTATTGAAGCCCAGGTTGCTTTGATAGTGGCCTTCAGTGCATCTGTATTTTTGGGTTGGGTGTTTCTCATCTTCCTCTTGACAATACCCCATAGATTCTCTATGGGGTTCAGGTCAGGCAAGTTGGCTGGCCAATCAAACACAGTAATATCCTGGTCAGCAAACCATTTGGTAGTAGTTTTGGCACTGTGGGTAGGTGCAAAGTCCTTCTGGAAAAGGAAATCAGCATCTCCAAAAAGCTTGTCAGGAGATGGAAGTATGAAGTGCTCTAAAATTTCCTTGTAGATGGCTGTGTTGACTTTGGACTTGATAAAACACAGTGGACCAACACCAGCAGATGACCTGGCACCTCAAATCATCACAGACTGTGGAAACTTCACACTGGGCTTCAAACACCTTAGATTCTGTGCCTCTCCACTCTTCCTCCAGACTCTACAACCGTGATTTCCAAATTAAATGCAAAATGTACTTTCATCTGAAAAGAGGACTTTGGACCACTGAGCAACAGTCCATTTCTTTCTCTCCTTAGCCCAGATAAGACACTTCTGACATTGGCTCAGGAGTAGCTTGATATCAGGAATGTCTCATCTCATTATCTCTAGCCGCTTTATCCTTCTACAGGGTTGCAGGCAAGCTGGAGCCTATCCCAGCTGACTACGGGCGAAAGGCAGGGTACACCCTGGACAAGTCGCCAGGTCATCACAGGGCTGACACATAGACACAGACAACCATTCACACTCACATTCACACCTACGGTCAATTTAGAGTCACCAGTTAACCTAACCTGCATGTCTTTGGACTGTGGGGGAAACCGGAGCACCTGGAGGAAACCCACGCGGACACGGGGAGAACATGCAAACTCCGCACAGAAAGGCCCTCGCCGGCCCCGGGGCTCGAACCCAGGACCTTCTTGCTGTGAGGCGACAGCGCTAACCACTACACCACCGTGCCGCCCCCTATCAGGAATGTGAAAGTTGTATCCCCTTTCTTGAAGACGTCTGTTCGTGATGGGTCTTGATACACTGACACCAGCTTCAGTCCACTCCTTGTGAAGCTCTCCCAAGTTCTTGAATCAACTTTTCTTGACAATCCTCTCAAGACTGCAGCCATCCCTGTTGCTTGTGCACCTTTTCCAGCCACCCTTTTCAGCAATGACCTTTTGTGGCTTACCCTCCTTGTGGAGGGCATCAGTGATCATCTTCTGGACAACAGTCAAGTCAGCAGTCTTCCCCATGATTGTGGTTGTGTGTACTGAACTAGACCGAGAGATACACTGTGTTCATATTGTTTTACTCAAACTCGAAATGAAATATTCTAATATTTTGAGATGGTTTTTTTTTATGTTTTTGTACTGTATGCCATACTGATTAAAATTAAAATAGAAAAATGCTTGAAACATTTTAGTTTGTGTAATGAGTCTATAATATATAACATTTTCACTTTCTTAAATAACTGATGGAAAATATTGAACTTTTTCACAATATTCTAATTTTTTGAGATGCACTAGTATAGTCAAAAACAAAATTAAGCTTGTTTCTGATCATACAAAAGGCTGATCATAATAATGAATTTTAATGAAGCATTAAAATAAATGTTTCTCAAAACATTGGTTGTGTGTCATTTTATTGTATTAAAATCTACAATAAGAGATAAATCAATATGGTTCCAGTTTAACCCCACAGATCAAAGCTAGATATTTCTTTGATTGTAAATGGCAGTTTATTGTGAAGCACATTCATTTCACTTATGCAAGTCTTGAAAATCTATCTATAAAAAAAGAAATAAAACAAAGTAGTCCCATTTCTGAGTTAAGTTTCCCCTTTAAACATCAACTATTCTTTGACCTCAACATGACATTACATTTGAGTGTCCCATATTAATTCAGTGTCCATTGTTTCTTCATCTCTTGTGAAAACATGACAAAGTACACATGGATGCCCATTAGATAAAAGGAGTTGTAAGGATACATTAATTCATATCAGAAAAAAGAAGATACAAATACTACTAACATTATCATAAGCTTGGAAAAACATTTTTGAAAACATTCCAAAATGTAGTACACATTTTTTCCAACCTCCATGATAAAATGACATGTTCATTTCTAAATTAAGCTTACACTGCTCAACAGTCTTTTGTACTTTTATTTTGTTCTGCATTTTGATTAGTTTCTCATTTTAAAATATGCATAGAATGGAGGGTCAGTCTGCTGTTACTTAAAGTATGGAAATCCATTTTTTCCCCTTTTGTTTTTAATAATTCTAAGTTTCCTTGGTGAAATATGCTCTGACTATGCAGAATAAAAAAAAAAAAATTTTTACAGGTTGAAACCCCAAATTTGCATAGTTGACCTAGTGTGTAACCTTTAAAGTAGTGTTACTTGTGATATGACTTTTAATTGCTTAGTAATACCAAAGAAACAGTAAACCAAAAACAACTTGAAATTAAAAAAAGTACAGTGTATGCACTAATGAATACAAGAACCTTTGTATGTCAAAATGCTTGTATTTTATGAGTAAAAGCATTGAGGACATTACCTCAGCCTACTGGTGTTGTGTTCAGTGTGAGGAAAATGCATCAATTTTACAGGTTGGTTTTCACAACCTTCTTCTCTTTGACAACAATCTTCCGTGAGCTGGGAAGTCCATGTACAGTGCTTGTGTTCAATCCAATAGTCCCATTCTGGGACATGGCAGTGGATGTTACTGCCCCCTGCAGAGATCCATGAGTGATTCCTGAAGTCCCTCCCTGCCTCCCCACTACATACTGCATACTTTGAGAGCCTCCGGCCACAGGAACACTTCTTTGGAGGGATCCATGAATTGCAGACCCTCCTTGCCCTTCCACAAACACTATGCCTTGAGATCCAGAGAGGCTCCCTCTCGGCAGTGTTCCTTGGAGGATCTGGCCACCTTGTGCACCTGTATCAACAAGCAAAAGCTGTGAACCTGACAAATGAGCTGACTGGAGCAAGCCTGCGTTCAGTGCCGTGGTAGATCCTCCATGTGTTTCCAACAACAACACTCTGTCTCCTCCACCAATTGTGCCTTGTGCTGGCACAGCACCCTGGACCAGGACTCTTTCGTTCACTGGAGCTCCATTCAGCACATACATCCCCTGGGTCATTCCCACGGTGGGCCTCTCAGCCAACAGCACAGTGTTAGAAACCTGAGGCTCCACCATGTAGTACATTGGCTGCTGCTGCACCATCAGGGTCTGGGTGGGCACATCGATCAGAGTCTGGGCTGGCTGCACGTCAGACACTACATGGGTGTTTTTAACTACCACATTCTCCTCCCTGTGCATGGTAGAGGGTGCTGCAACTTCGGTGGCCATGTTGACAGTGTTGGCAATATTGGTGTGCGTGGAAACTGATTCAGAGTGATCCATGATGGGTTTTGGAGGAGGAAGGGAGGTAGCAGCCATTGTGAACTCTGTGCCTCTACCACATATCTCAGCTAGAGTAGTGAACTTTGGCCCCAAGTCATTAAGGAACTCCAGATCATTGTCAGCTCCTAGGATGCTGCAGCAACCGATAGAGCCAGCAGGTGATCCCTGACCTTCTAAACTAAATGGCAGTAAATTCTCTTCGGCTGTGGTGCACAAGTCCTGAGTTTTCTGCAAGACACAAATAGGCTTGTTAAAAGCACTAAAATTCATATTGCACCTTTCATGAACTAACGCATACAAATAGAGTAGCCTGAAGACACTGACACAGTAGAGTTATGACTGATGAGCTGAAGCATAAACAGTAGGATTCCAAGGTTTAACTCTTTGCCCAACTTGTTTTTATTATGTTATTTATCAAAATGCAATTTTGCTCGTCAATACTAATTATTTCAGAGGATATTATTTAAAAGCATTAATAAAACTAAAAATTCTATTTTACTGCTATTCTCAAAGCTACCACATGCTTCCACAGAGGCCTGTCAATCCAAGTAGTACTATCCAATATCAAATTCATCCTTTTCAACCTGTTGCTCATGCTGTGTCACAGGAGAGCATGAAGCTCTATCTGCCCTCTTCCACATACATAAGCTCACAGATGCCCATGATTCACCGGGGTCAATCTGACAGGGGAGTGAGAGTATGCCATCCCTCATACCTAGAAAGCACATTTAGCTTTGCTTTCCAGGTTCCTAACCACAGATCAGGATTCTGACTTGCAAGCAATTTTCTTTTATGCCATTAGGGAGCCACAAAAAACTTTTTTCAAGTATATATAGATAGTGGAATAATAGTTTTATTCTATCCACAATCCCTGGCTTTTGAGAAACAGAGCATTTTTATTTTTTGCAAATTCGAGAAATTAAAATTTATACAAAACATCCAGCAAAATAACTTCTGCTTAGAATGTAACAAACTGGCAAAATGACCGTAGCAATTTGTGAAAAATGCTATAATTCTTGAAAAAAAAAAAAAATTCTTACCATGAAATACTTTCATTCCATATTTTGTTGCCTTTTTGTATTTTTGGGGTTTTTGTTTTCGAGCAGAGTTTTTATTTCATCCTCAGTTGATTCAGCAACACGCTCTGCCATTTTGTTTTTCTCTACTCACAGTATATGTGCGGATAGCAGTGAATGTGGACAGACAGAATAAATATATACAGTGCTCAGTGTAAACGAGTACACCCCCTTTGAAAAGTAACATTTTAAACAATATCTCAATGAACACAAACAATTTCCAAAATGTTGACAAGACAAAGTTTAATAACGGGAAAAAGTAAGGTTAATAATATAAATTAGATTACACATTTTTCAGTTTTACTCAAATTAGGGTGGTGCAAAAATGAGTACACCCTACAACAAAAACTACTACATCTAGTACTTTGTATGGCCTCCATGATTTTTAATGACAGCACCAAGTCTTCTAGGCATGGAATGAACAAGTTGGCGACATTTTGCAACATCAATTTTTTTCCGTTCTTCAACAATGACCTCTTTTAGTGACTGGATGCTGGATGGAGAGTGATGCTCAACTTGTCTCTTCAGAATTCCCCAAAGAAAATTTCTTTCCACCACAAAGGTGAAGGCTACAAGATGATCAGCAAAGCTTTACTTATCGGTCAGAATACTGTAGCAAAAGTGGTACAAAAATTTAAGAAAAAGATGGAACTGCAACCATCTCACAGAGACGTCCAGGTCGTCCACGGAAGTTAACACCTCGGCAGGAGCGTCTTCTGATGAGAAGGGTTGAAGAAAATCGGCATGCAAGTTCACTGCAGTTATCTAAAGAAGTAGAAAGCCAAACTGGAGTGACTATTTCCCGTGACACAATACGGCGTACACTGCAGAGGAATGGCAAGCATGGATGCCATCCACGAAAGAAGCCTCTCCTAAAGCCCAGGCACAAAAAAAGCCCGCCTAGAGTTTGCCAGGGCCCATGCTGACAAAGATGAAGACTACTGGGACTCTATACTCTGGAGTGATGAGACCAAGATAAATGTTTTTGGAACTGATGGCTTCAAAACTGTATGGCGTCGCAAAGGTGAGGAATACAAAGAAAAAAAAAAATGCATGGTGCCTACAGTGAAACATTGTGGTGGCAGTGTCCTTATGTGGGGCTGCATGAGTGCTGCTGGTGTCGGGGAGCTGCATTTCATTGATGGCATCATGAATTCACAGATGTATTGCTCTATACTGAAAGAAAAGATACCACCATCACTCCGTGCCCTTGGTCGTCGTGCACTTTTCCAACGTGACTAAACACACATCTAAGGCCACTGTTGGATTTCTGAAGAACAGGGTGAAAGTGATTCAGTGGCCAAGTATGTATCCTGATCTGAACCCAATCGAACACCTATGGGGAATTCTGAAGACACAAGTTGATCACTCTCCATCCAGCATCCAGTCACTAAAAGAGGTCATTGTTGAAGAATGGAAAAAAAAGATTGATATTGCAAAATGTCACTAAACTTGTTCATTCCATGCCTAGAAGACTTGGTGCGGTCATTAAAAATCATGGAGGCCATACAAAGTACTAGATGTAGTAGTTTTTGTTGTGGGGTGTACTCATTTTTGCACCACCCTAATTTGAGTAAAACTGAAAAATGTGTAATCCAAGTTATATTATTAACCTTACTTTTTCCTGTTACAAGTTAAACAGATGTTATATTAAACTTTGTCTTGTCAACATTTTGGAAATTGTTTGTGCTCATTGAGATATTGTTTAAAATGTTATTTTTCAAAGGGGGTGTACTCGTTTACGCTGAGCACTGTATATACCATACACGGTGGTGTAGTGATTAGCACGGTCACCTCACAGCAAGAAGGTGAAATAAGCCCAGCGGCCAATGAGGGTCTTTCTGTGTGGAGTTTGCATGCTCTCCCCATGTCCGCGTGGGTTTCCTCCGGGTGCTCCGGTTTCCCCCACAGTCCAAAGGCATGCAGGTTAGGCTAATTGGTGGCTCTAAATTGACCGTAGGTGTGAATGGTTGTCTGTGTCTATGTGTCAGCCCTGTGATGACCTGGCAACTTGTCCAGGGTGTACCCCGCTTCTCGACCATAGTCAGTTGGGATGGGCTCCAGCTTGCCTGTGACCCTGTAGGACAGGATAAGTGGCTACAGATAATGGATGGACGGATGGATGTGTGAGTGTATATTATTTTATATACAATATAAAGTGTGTGTGTGTGTGTGTGTGTGTGTGTAAGATATACTGACACCTTTCAACAAAATAGGCCAAAGATTAAAACACAATGAGTGACACCCATACTACTAAATGTGTGATATTATTGCCACCTTTGTAGAATATTTAAAGCAATCCCACCAAAAAAAAAAAAAAAAAACCCACGCACCCCTGATTGTAATTTGCCTTTTTATTTAAAAAAATAATAATAATAATTATTATCTGAGGACATTATGCAGTTTTCTAAAGAAATGGGCTGGTGGGTTATTCCAGGCTTCTTGGAGAACTTGCTACAGAAGAAAGGAAGATGATGAATGTAGCAGCCATTTTAAGAGACTGGTGGTGTTTAATATAGGTTTGCTTTTTCTTTTAATTTTTTAAAGTTTGGCCTGTATAGCATGTCCCCCTGTATGATGTTGTAATGCACTCAAATGAACATTTGCAAAAAAATAATTAAATTAAAAAAAAAATAAAAATTTTCATTGTTTCTTATAGCTGAATCGAGTCAAAGGCATACAAAGGCATTGCTGGCAGCCACCATACAACTCCTGCTCAGATATTCACACCTATGGGCAATTTGTAGGAGCCAGTTAAAATGCATGCCATCTGAAATTGATCTTCTTTAGTGTTCTGCCTGATGGCAGGTCTGCTCTGACCTGTGCCGTAAGTGGCCAAGAGCAATCGAAGAAGAGAAGAGGTAAATGTCAGTGAAGTTGCATTCTTGCTTGTGTAATTGTTTTGGTGGTTCTAATAAAATAATATTATGCTCACAGTTTAAGCCTGTTTGAAGTAAAGTTTTATTCCTGCACATGTAGTGTAACCACCAACCACATCAGGCTTTTAGTTTTTGGAAGGAAACCGTATTCAGTTGGCTGCAACCTCACTGCTAGATGCCACAAAATCCTTCATAGTGCACCTTTAAATTTGTTGTATATATGGTAACACTTTCTAGAGATGTGCAAATTTTTGGTATTATGCTTTTCATGACACAATTACAAGTCTTTATTGTTCTCTTAATGACTATACTCTAATGTTCTCAATTAGTCTGGACCACTGTGTGTTATCCAGTCCAGAGTAGAAAATGATTTGTCAAACAATTTCCAAAATTACAAAAAAAAGCAGGCAAATTCATGTTGTACTCTACTCCTGTTGCCCTAGGGTTAGGGCCCATACCTTTTGTGATGTCAAGTTCCATTCTCTTATTTTATGTACTTTCTAATATATGTCTCCACTTACATGTGAGTAGTAATGGTCGAAGAAGTCTTCTGAAAGGCCCAGTCCACTGTCGTATGTGGAAAACTCATCCCTCATCATCCCAAGATGTCCGCTCATTCCCTGATCCATAGACATCATTTCCATCTGACTACTGGCTTGACCTCCGTTGATGATGTAACCAGCACCTCCAAGGGCAGCAGCTCCCTTGGCTGCACCGTTGAAGGCCCCAAAGCCACCTGGCATCATTCCAGGACCATCAGTTTCACTCAGGAAGAAGGGCACATCCTGTCAAATTTAGAATTAAATTGATTTAAATTGGAGAAGTTACATGAATGTTTTGTATTACAGATGGATTTTAGCCACTGCATTAATCATAACTTTATGAAACTAGGATTAATGGTAAAAATTTATTTTGATATCCAATTTAAATGTTCTACAAACTGTCAACAAACCATCTGTAGATTGTCAATATATTGTCAGGTGACTGTCATAAAACAGCTCCTCAACTAATACAAAATAATATCCACAGTGTTAGGACTAGGACTGTTTTGGCCTCTAGAGGCCGCTGTTATTTCCTTTTCATGTCGTGTTTATTTTGGCCTCTAGAGGCCGCCACTGTTCCTGTGTTTTGTGTTTGTGTTAATTGCCTAATTATCTTCACCTGTGTCCTTAATTAGTTTGTCTATTTATACCCCTGAGTTCAGTCCTCTTGTCACGGAGTCTTTGTGCTGTTATGTTTATCTCCAGTTTCCTTTGTACTGTGTTTTTTGATCTTCTTAGCTTTTGAATTTTTGCACTTTGCTTTTCTTTTGGATTATACTCTTTGGTTTTTTTTTGTCTTTTGTTTTGCCCTGTATATAGTGTATATAGTTTAAATAAACCTTTTGATTCTTTTTCTACTTCCGCCTCACGCCTCTGCATTTGAGTCATCCCCCTGGTGGCCTAGTGGGGGTTTGCTGGATTATCACACCAACGAACCAGGTTCGAATCCCAGCAAAACCCTAACAGAAAGACTCCGTCATGACCGACTCAGCAGAGGCTGCTTCAACTGTCTACCCGGCCAACCTTCAGGGAATTATGGCAGCTTTGACACGCTTCGGAGCGACCATGGACGCTCATGGACGTACGCTCACCAGCCAACGTGAGGCCCTCGCTCGCCACGAGGAACTGCTTCAGCAAATTGGGAAAACCCTGGCACAGCTGACATCTCTGCCTGCATCTCCTGCTCCTGATCCAGTTCCTGCTCCTGATCCAGCTCCCACTCCTGCTCCAGTGCCTCCTGCAATGCTGCCTTCTTCACCTCGCGAACCCAGCCTTCCTGCACCACAGAGGTATGACGGCAAGCACAGTGAGTGCCGAGAGTTCCTTACCCAGTGTCAACTCACCTTTGAGCTTCAGCCTACCACCTACACTACGGATCGCCGCAAGATTGCCTTTGTGATCACCTTATTAGCTGGTAAGGCGCGAGCCTGGGCTACTGCTATCTGGCAAAGACAGGGACCTGAGTGCTTTGATTTCCAGCTGTTTTCTGAAGAGATGCTTCGGGTCTTCGATCAGGCAGACATCAGTACCGACGCAGCCCGAAAGCTCATGTCCATCCGGCAAGGAGGAAGCGTCGCAGATTATGCCATCTCGTTCCGAACACTCGCAGCAGTAAGTGGATGGAACGAGACTGCCCTGGTGTCAGCCTTCCACCATGGTCTGTCTGACCCCATCAAGGACGGTCTGGCCTCTATTGGATGCCCAAGTGACCTCGAAACCCTCATCTCACATGCTATTCGTCTGGACAACAGGATGAGAGAACGCCACCAAGCCTTGAGCCCCCCCAGCCTCCCTACCTCTACCTGGAGACCGTCTACCTCCTTCAGTGACTGTCCAGAACCCATGCAAGTGGGTCGTACTCGCCTCTCCGCATCTGAGAGGGAGCGCAGAAGGAGGGACAAGTGCTGCATCTACTGTGGCAAACCTGGTCACTTCCGAGCATCATGTCCCGAACTCTTGGGAAAAGGACCGCCCCGTCCAGCCGAGGGAGGGTTGTGACGGGGCCTACCCTCTCTCCCGGACTCCCTGGCCAAGGAATCTACATCCCGGTCTCCATCTCCTGGGGTGAGTCTGTCCACTCTTGTCAAGCTTTGATAGACTCAGGGGCGGCTGGGAACTTTATGGATATTCACTTCGCCCAAAGCATCAATATTCCGACTGCACCTCTTGAAGTCCCACTGTCTGTGTCTGCCCTCGATGGCCAAGCGTTAGGTGATGGAAGAGTCACCCAAGTTACTTCTCCAGTTTTCCTCCAGTCTCAAGGTCACAAGGAAGAAATATCCCTGCACCTGATTCCTTCACCTGAGTTCCCAGTTATTCTAGGCCTTCCTTGGCTTACTCGCCACAACCCTCGCATAGACTGGGTAACAAGCCAGGTTGTGGAATGGGGCCCTGCATGCCATGCCTCTTGTCTGCTCTCTAGCTCTCCTGTGTCTCCTGCCGAGCCCCCTGATCTCACCGAGTTATCTCAAGTTCCCACAGAGTACTGGGATCTCAAGGAGGTATTCAGCAAGAGCAGGGCCGCCGTTCTTCCTCCGCACCGGGCCTACGACTGTGCCATCGACTTGCTCCCTGGGACTACCCCTCCTCGTGGCAGACTGTTTTCACTCTCTCAGCCAGAACGCAAGGCCATGGAGGAATACCTCAAAGATGCCCTGGTCTCTGGGTTTATTCGACCCTCCACTTCACCTGCTGGAGCCGGCTTCTTCTTTGTCGGCAAAAAGGATGGGGGGCTCCGACCATGTATTGATTACAGGGGCCTGAATAAGATCACTGTGCGCAACCGATATCCCCTTCCGCTGATGTCCACAGCTTTCGACCTGCTCCAAGGCGCCACCGTCTTCACCAAGTTGGACCTACGGAACGCATACCACCTCATCCGTATCCGACAGGGAGACGAGTGGAAGACTGCCTTTAACACCCCGTCTGGGCACTACGAATACCAGGTGATGCCCTTCGGACTCACCAACGCACCAGCTGTTTTTCAGGCCCTAATCAACGACGTCTTAAGGGACATGATTAACCTATACGTTTTTGTCTACCTCGACGACATCCTTATCTTTTCCAAGACCGTGCAGGAGCACCGCCACCATGTCCGCCAGGTTCTCCAGAGGCTGCTACAGAACAATCTGTTCGCCAAGGCCCAGAAATGCGAATTTCATGTTCCCGAGGTCTCCTTTCTGGGATTTATTGTACGGACAGGCCAACTCCAAATGGACCCTGCCAAGACCCTGGCCGTCCGGGACTGGCCTACTCCCAAGTCCGTTAAGGAGGTTCAGCGGTTCTTAGGATTCGCTAACTTCTACCGCAAGTTCATCAGGAACTTCAGTTCTGTGGCAGCACCCATGTCAGACCTCACCAAAGGGACAGGTGGATCTTATGGCTGGTCTCCTCAGGCAGAAAAGGCGTTCAAAGACCTCAAGGACCGCTTCTGCATGGCACCCATTCTGGTTCTCCCGGACACCTCCCAACCATTCATCGTGGAGGTGGACGCCTCGGACAGTGGTGTCGGCGCGGTGCTCTCTCAACGTTCGGAAGGAAAGCTGCACCCCTGCGCTTACTTCTCCCACCGCCTGAGTCCTGCTGAGTCCCGGTACGATGTGGGGGATCGAGAACTGCTAGCGGTCAAACTGGCCCTTGAGGAGTGGAGGCACTGGCTGGAGGGAGCACAACATCCATTCCTGGTTTGGACTGACCACAAGAACCTGGAGTACCTCCAGCAAGCCAAGAGACTGAACCCTCGACAGGCTAGGTGGGCCCTGTTTTTCAGTCGGTTTGACTTCACCCTCTCATACCGCCCCGGCTCCAAGAACACCAAACCTGACGCACTGTCCAGACTGTTCTCTGCCACTAACAGGGAGAATGAAGTCGGGCCTATTATCCCTGTGTCCCGGATTGTGGCCCCTGTCCGCTGGGGTATTGAGGAGGCTGTCCGACGAGCCCAACACCAGGACCCCGGTCCTGGGACGGGGCCACCAGGCCTCTTGTACGTCCCACATCAAGCCCGGGCCAAGGTTCTCCAGTGGGGTCACTCTTCCCCTCTCACCGCCCACCCGGGAGCTCGGAGGACCCTGGACTTCCTGAAAAGACGCTTCTGGTGGCCTAACATGGAGAAGGAAGTAAGGTCATTTGTCCTGTCCTGTGAGGTTTGCACCAGAACCAAGAACCCACGACAGCGTCCCCAGGGTCTCCTGCATCCTCTGACCATTCCCCGGCGTCCCTGGTCCCACGTGGCAGTCGACTTTATCACGGGTCTCCCTGAGTCACAAGGTAACACGGTCATTTTGGTCTTAGTTGACAGATTCTCCAAGGCCTGCCGCTTCATACCACTGTGCAAACTCCCCTCTGCTCTTGAAACTGCGAAACTTTTGTTTAATCATGTCTTCCGAGTCTTTGGTCTTCCACAGGACATCGTCTCAGACCGAGGGCCCCAGTTCTCCTCCCGAGTGTGGCACGGGTTCTGCAAGGTCATCGGAGCCACTGCCAGCCTCTCCTCTGGGTTTCACCCACAGTCCAATGGTCAGACGGAGAGGCTCAACCAGGACCTGGAAACCACCCTGCGAGGCCTGGCTATGGATAACCCGACATCGTGGAGCACCTGGCTGCCATGGGCGGAGTACGCCCACAACACCCTGCAGTCATCGGCCACCAAGCTGTCGCCATTCCAGTGCCAATTCGGGTTCCAGCCACCTCTGTTCCCGGACCAGGAGGAGGACGCGGGGGTGCCCTCGGTCAACCAATATGTGAGACGGTGTCGCAAGACCTGGAGCAAGGTCAGGAAGACCCTCATACAGACCTCCAGAACCAACCAGACTCAGGCCAACCGCCATAGAAGACCTGCACACGCTTTCCGCCCTGGGCAGCGTGTTTGGCTGTCCACTAAGGACCTTCCACTGCGGGTGGAGAACCGCAAGCTTGCTCCTCGCTACATTGGTCCCTTCAAGGTGGTGCGCAGGGTGAACCCTGTCTCCTACCGGCTCCAGTTGCCCCGGACTCTGAGGATCAACCCCACTTTCCATGTTTCCCTGTTACGGCCCGTACTGACGTCTACGTATGCCCCTGCCCCTAGGAACCCCCCACCCCCCCGCATCTTCCAGGGGCAGACTGTGTTCACTGTGAATCGCCTGCTTGACTCCCGCCGGGTCCGCGGCGGGTTGCAATATCTGGTGGACTGGGAGGGCTATGGTCCTGAGGAGCGCTGCTGGGTTCCTGCTCGGGATGTCCTTGATAAAGAACTATGTCGGGACTTCCATTCGGCCCATCCGGATCGCCCTGGGAACGTCAGGAGACGCTCCTAGAGGGGGGGGTCCTGTTAGGACTAGGACTGTTTTGGCCTCTAGAGGCCGCTGTTATTTCCTTTTCATGTCGTGTTTATTTTGGCCTCTAGAGGCCGCCACTGTTCCTGTGTTTTGTGTTTGTGTTAATTGCCTAATTATCTTCACCTGTGTCCTTAATTAGTTTGTCTATTTATACCCCTGAGTTCAGTCCTCTTGTCACGGAGTCTTTGTGCTGTTATGTTTATCTCCAGTTTCCTTTGTACTGTGTTTTTTGATCTTCTTAGCTTTTGAATTTTTGCACTTTGCTTTTCTTTTGGATTATACTCTTTGGTTTTTTTTTGTCTTTTGTTTTGCCCTGTATATAGTGTATATAGTTTAAATAAACCTTTTGATTCTTTTTCTACTTCCGCCTCACGCCTCTGCATTTGAGTCATCCCCCTGGTGGCCTAGTGGGGGTTTGCTGGATTATCACACCAACGAACCAGGTTCGAATCCCAGCAAAACCCTAACACACAGTTTAAGGATTTGAATGTTTCAGAGATTACCAATAAATCCTTTTGCTTTCACTTTTTTGGACAGTCCGGTTTATAGCTTATGATGTTTAGTAGATCATTTATAGATGATCAACTCGTTCTATCACAGTTTCAAATTCAGATAATGTGAACTCTACTGTTTCACTTAATAGCATATTGTAACCAAACATAATTTGGCTCTTTGTTGAGAATCAGTTTCACGTTGAGAATCAGCTGGTTCATGGCAGACTACACATTCACTGGCCACTTTATTAGGAACACCTGTACACCTGGTCATTTATACGGTTATCCAATCAACCAACCATGTGGCAGCAACATAATACATAAAAATCAAGCAAATACAGGTCAAGAGCTTCAGTTAATGTTTGCAAGAACACGAGAATGGAGAAAAATGTGATTTCTGAGACTTTACCTGTGGCAAGGTTGTTGGTGCCAAATGGACTGATTTGAGTATTTCAGAAACGATCTCCTGGGATTTTTACACACAGTAGTCTCTACAGATTACACAGAATGGTGTGGAAAAAATAAAAGACATCCTGTGTGAAGAGGGTCTGCAGGCTGAAACACTTTGTTGATGAGAGAGATAAGAGGAGAATGACCAGACTGGTCTGAGCTGACAGGAAGTCTATAATAACAACTCAAACAATCACTCTTTACATCTGCAGTGAGCAGAAAAGCATCTCAGAAATGCACAAGACCTCAAACCCTGAGGTGAATGAGCTACAACAGCAGAAGACCACATTAGGTTCCAGTCCTGTCAGACAAGAACAAGAATCTGAGGCTATCATGAGCACAGACTCACCAAAACTGGACAGATGCGGTCTTCTGCTGTTGTAGCCCATCCACCTCAAGGTTTGATGTTTTGTGCATGCCGAAATGCTGTTCTGGTCACCACAGTTGTAAAGAGTGATTGTGTTAGCTACTATATTCTTTCTGGCAGATCAAACCAGTCTGGCTAGTTTCCTCTGACCCCTCTCATCACCAAGGCATTTCCACCCACAGAACTGTTACTCACTCAATGTTTTTCCCCCCCACAGCAATCTGTGTAAACTATGAAATACTTTTCTGAAATACTCAAACCAGTCCATCTGATATCAATATCCATGTAATGATCACAGAGATCACAGTTCTTCATTCATGAATGTGCAGGTGTTCCTAATAAAGTGAAAGGTGAGTGTTGTGGATGGTTTGTCGACTATCTACATTGGACTATATGGGGGGAAAAAAAAAGTGTTACTGGAATAACCAAATAAACCTGAAGAACAAGAGGTTGAGATATCTCTCTTACCCGGTCTTCTCCCTGACCTTCTGTATGGTAGGAAATCAGATGCTCTTTAGTGTCAAAAGGCATCTCAGTGAAGGGTCCGCTCATGGCAGCCGCTCCACACTGACAGAACAGCAGTAGGAGTGGAATAACTGTGAAAACAATTCAGATATTGAGTGTTGATGCAGGCTTCTTTTACAGTCTTTAATTTTTTGCAGCACTACAAGAAGCCCAAACATCTACTGGGATGCATCTAAAAACAGTCTAGTCAACACAGATGTAACAGACAAGAAAGTAAGTACACTCACGTAATAGCATGAGGAGCCCCAGGATAAGCAAACCAATTCCGGCACTGCCAAGTTCCGAGCTCTTTCCTTGAACCGCAGTGGGGCCACATGTTGCTGATTTATCACATGTGCAGACAGTCACCTTTAGCACCTGCTTATCTGGACACGACATCCCCTGCTGATCGCGAACTTCCAGAGTCACCTGAAGAAGGCCTGGCCAAGGTGCATCTTGGGGCTTCAACATGGCTGTCGTATCTACAATAATATGATTAAGTCAACATCACTGAATTATATCATGTAAGGAGCAAATAATATTGGAGACCATCCACATTCATTTGCCACAACAGATCCATTTACTTTTGCAAATATATATGACAATATTAGACAAATACCCACATGCTAACATGCAATAACCTACTTCTATTATTAATTTTACTGAAATGCAAGTCTCTCTATAAAAAAAAAAATCACCACCATCATCATCTTAGGTCTTTACTGTCATTTTTATGAGGAAATATGGCCCTTTGCCCTGAATGTCATGGCAGATTACTAAAAATTCGTACCATTTAAGTGCTCCACACTCCATTTTCCATCTGTCCCTTCAGGCAGGACAGTGAATGTGAAGGGACCTGCATTTGGAAAATCATCTTTGTCCTCTGCAGTGACATACAAAACTTCCTGAGTGGTGCACATAGTCTGTTTGGGATCAGGTAGAGTAGGGCAGTGGTCATTAAAGTCCTCCACCTGGATGGCGACAGTGCCTGTCGCTGTCTTAGAGGGCATGTCTATAATGACAGATGAAAAAGTATTACATATTGAATTGCACATTTTGATGCACTTTTGTAGTATAGGTGGGTTTGTTTCTACAGAATATATTGAAGAACAGATTAAAGATATCAGAAAGACAAAATGAAAAAAAGGGAGATAATTTACTATTATTAATGCGTGATCTATCTTTTATGGCTCTGCCTGTAGGAAAAGTGTAGCCATAGTCCCTAGAATAAACTTTTATTCATATTTGCAAAAGCAATGCTTGCATGTTCTCCTGGTGATACAACTGCCCTGCCCGGCCTTCCGGAAATCTACAAATGCTATGTGTAGAGGCCAAATGTGCTAATAGTTGATAAAACTTAATTTCTTCCTCTATGAATAGAGGAAGAAACACAATATTATGCATCTAATTATTATTACTTCCTGTTTGTCAAATACATAAATTGCACTGACTATATGACACTTTAATTGCCTGCCATCAGCTAATGTAATGCACTTTAACAGCGTATGCAGGAATTATAGACACCCCCTGTGAAACATAAATAATGGAGAGGCTACATAAAATACTGGAAAGGGTAAATATACAGTCTATACACTCATACAGTGGGGTCCAAAACCTGAGACCACATTGAAAATCTGGGAATTTTTTTTTTAATCTAAACCAGAAATAAACCTAATGTTAGAATTCTGAAAGTTCTAAAACAAGAAAGAAAAAGTACAACATCTTTCAACACGATTCAATACTCAAGATTCTGTAAGATTTCTAGGTCCCCGTTTAAATATTAATAACTTTGTGATATTGACCATGTTAACAGCTTTGCACAAAAGGTCAGATTTTCCATGAGACTCATCTCTTCTAGTGAAGTATATTCAGATGACACTCCGATGGATTTGATCTAAAATGGATCATAAGGTTTTGCAAAGTTGTGAAGTTCATGCCAGCTCAAGTGCACATCGTCATTAAAGCAAAAAGGGGACACCCCAAATACTAAGCAACTCTGAAATTCATGTAAATATTTCAAAGATTCTACTTTTTACTCAAATTGTTGCTGATATCATCATTTGTGATGAAAAACCTTCATGTTAATTTTAAAAAGAATGCAAAAAGAAGAATTTTCACTGGTGCTCTCAGACTTTTGGACCTCACTGTCTATGATCTTCACCTTGTAATACTGGCTAATATTCAGTCTGTCTTCCTAAAATAAGTAAAATATAAAACAGTTTATGGTGCACAGTTTGAAAATACACGATAATAGTTTAACAGAAAATTATCTGTTGAAAGAATCAAAAGGGTAAAAGTCAGTTGTTAATCTCAAAATAATTTAACTGAGTTATGAACCTTGACTAATACAGAGGATTTCTGCCATGTAAGTCCCATTGACCAGGTGTGGAGATTCTCGATCTGGGAATTTGTTCAGTTTGATTTCACCAGTTTTCTCATCAATGGATAGCCAGTTGTCTCGGTCAGAGCCTTTAACATATCTGAGAGAGGAAAACCAGAAGTATGGTTCACATACAGAGACAGGTGACTGACAAAGGGAAAACATGAATAAATTTGTGCAGAAATATAATGAGTACAGATATTCCCACACAGATAGTGCCATTAATTAAGACTAAAATGCTCCATGTTATGTACAGTATATGCATGTCAGCATGGCTACAAAAAAAAAAAAAAAAATTCTGCTAATCATACATGTTGTGAAAAAACAATAACAGAGACTCACTTGACTCGCTGAGCAGGTAATCCTGTATCTGGATCGATAGCGGTGTATGTTGTGAGGACCTTTGTTATATCAACCATCTTTCCATTTTCAGAAACTGGAACTGCCTTCACTTTGGGAATGAAGGTTGGGCCTTCAGGCTGATTCTTTACCTTAACATTCATAGTGTAGACTTTACTACCACCACCACCACCACCCGACATTCCTGCAGATCCTCCGCCTCCTCCACCACCACCACCACCCAACATTCCTGTAGCTCCTCCGCTGCCGCCTCCTCCTCCGGACCCATCTGCTGTATAGTATGGAGCCGCATTGTTCACAGTGATGCCCAGATTCATGAGTTTTACTTGCTCATAATCTACACCCTGAAAACAAAAGCACATTGGTGACTTCTTCTGCACAGTACAAGCACTCACACTGAAATGAACATCATTCTTCATATCACAATGTCACACTAAGGCAATAGGATGTTACAAGTGGCATGTTTGTCCTAATTTATAGCAATATAAGCCTGGTGATCAAGACAAGAAAATTGGGGAAATAAAACATTGACAACCTTGACAAGCATCAGGACTCCCTCGTTGGTCTTTGGATCAGTGATGATATTAAAATGCCCACCCCCATTGCCTGACACAATGGTGTACACAGCCTGCCAGTTTTCAGTGTTTGGCAAGTCCAGATCAGTGGCTTTCAATCTCATCACCTCCACATTCTCTGTGTTCTCCTCAACACTGACTTCAAACTATATACAGAAGGAGAAACAAATAGGGATAACTGTCTCACTGGCCCATCAAAAGTGATTATATTTCTGTGCCTTGTATATTACATATTTGAGACAACCACTGTCAAATTTCATAACACTGGAACGAGTAGGAACACAGGGATTAAATAGGTGCCGCCTTACCGAGTCCTGCTCCAGTACTGGGACGTTATCATTGACATCCTTGATCTGAATATTGAATGTTGCTGTCCCTGTGTTGCCACCTTGACCCCCATTGAGGTCTGAAGCGCTTACAGTAAGTTCATACTGGTCAACTGTCTGTAGAGAGATGGGTATTATAATGAGACACTCACCTTTTCAAAATACTCGGTGTATGTTACAATAAAGACAATCTCTCTGGTATTTTATATTGTGTTTAGTGTATGAAAATTCATAAGGAGCAAGACTGAGATGTTCAAAACTAAAAATTAGCCATTTTAATATACTGATTGTAACAGATTTGTGATAGCAGTCCGTACAAAATTCTAGCCTTGACCAGTGTGTGATGCCTCACCTCTCGGTCCAAGTTTTCATTAATAACAATCACTTCTCCATTCTGATTGATATCAAACATCTTTCCTGGAGGCTTCTGATCAACAATCTTATAGAAGATCTGAGAGTTGATATTCCCAGGTTCATCAGCATCTGTTGCTGTTATTTTCATTACAGTCGTACCTAAACATTTCATTGGTAATGTTAACACTTATCTATCACCATTATTCTAATCTCATCACCTCCTTGTGTTTTATGCAACATCTTCAGACCTACGAAAGTGTCAATTTCAAATTCTTTAAAAAAAAAAAAAGGTCATCTGTCAATTATTTCACATTTACCTCTCTTGCTGAGCTCATTCACAGATCCTGTGCTCACAGGTAAGAAGATGGGAGCATTGTCATTCTGATCTTTCACCTTTACTCTCAACTGAATATCATTCTCTGCCACTGAGCCATCAGCGTACGTTGCAATTCCAGAGAGCTGTGAAGCCCATCATCATCATCATCATCAGAAAGGTATCACTATCGTTACTGCCATCATCCTGTTTATAAGTTATACTAGTGCTCAATGATTAACTTACATTGTACTGGGAAATGGTCTCTCGGTCTAGGATCCCAGTTACTTTAACATTGCCATTGGAAGGGTCCACAATGAACAAGTTATAGGGTGGCATGTCTGCACCGATGCCCTTTAAGGAATATCTTATTACTGCATTACTGTCATTCGTCTTGTCTGAACGAATCTAACAAGAAAAAAAAAAAAAAAAAAAGCATAAAATGATTGTCAGGGATTAAAAAGATCAAGTATGTAATAAACTGATAAAATGCATTTTCTTTCAAATATGAGTAGAAAACTAAAATTAATTAAAATTCATTAAAGAGAATATTCTCACCCTGGCAATAAAGGGCTTTTTAGTGTAGTCTACATTCTCCTCCAAAATTTGTGGAGGGACGATCCATTCTCTCCTGTGCCTTTGGAGGGATACAGAGTGGTCTGCTTTGGCTCCAGCTTCAAACACACACTAGGAGAAAAAGACAGAGGCATTTGAAATGTAGTTCATTTTTAAAATTATCACAAAGATCTATGGTTGCCAAAGATTTATTTATATTTTCAGCCTTCTCTGTTCATACTCCAGCAGGATTGCTTTTCCTAAATCTGTATGACTTCAAGTCAACTTCTGTAAGAGCTGTCAACTTTTACTTATACTGTGCTGGAAAAGTAGATTTTGTTTCAAGTGCATGAGCCGACATTCTGCTTTTTGGGTTGCCACAACACAGAAGACATAAAATGGACAAATCCAGAACTGTCACATTCCTGTGTAAACAAGCCTTTGGTTGACTGGATATTGTCCCTCACAGCACTGTGTTCATCTCTTCCAAACATCTCTCACAGCAAATACCACACAGTACACAAACAAGCCAGAGTAGTGCTTTGAGCCCTATTCAGAAACTTCTAAACCTGATGAAACACCAGCACAGCACAAAATGAGCTCCAACTTTACTAATGCAGAGCATGATAGTTGTGAACATTCCACCTTTTGGCTGATATGTTGACATTAAAAAGCAAAGTTTGTTGTATTTCCAGAGCAAGGCTCATCAGTTACAGAAGATTCTAAGGTTTTAATGTGAATAGAATATAGCTTTAAAAAAAATGTAAAAACCCAGTTTTTAAAAAGACCAACAACATACAGTGGGGTTCAAAAGTTTGAGTACACGTTGAAAATCTCGGACTTTTATTTTTTAAATTGGAAATTAACAGAAAGTTTTAGAATTTTAAAAATTCTCAAACAAAAAGGGACATGAGCCCCATCTTGGCTTTTCAATATTCAAGATGTTGCACAATTTCTAGGTCACTATTTAAATTTCAGCAAGTTTGTGAAACCAACCATGTTAACTACTTTGTACAAAAAACAAAACAAAACAAAAAAAACTTTCAGTAAATCTCTTATTCCTTCCACTGAGGCATGTGTTCAGACAACACTCTGATGGTAGATGTCATGTTGCTGATGACAACACTGAACTACAATACCCATCAGCCACAGCATGTCACCTGATTATGGATTACACACACCTGGACTCTACACATTACAAGCATGTAAATAAGCCCACCCACAGCACAGAGACTTTGTGAAGTATTTGTTCAGCACTGTTTACATCAAGCCTTTTGATTCATGTTTGCTACTTCTGGTTTTGACGTTTATTCTCTCAGTTTGTGATCCTGGCCTCATTCTTTGACAGCCTGTTTGTACGTCACCTGTTTCTAGACAGAAGACAAGATGGTAGTCAAATCCAGACAAGATGGTGGTCAAATCCAGACAAGATCCACTCTGACCATTGTTTTGTGATTTGGATTTGTTTGTACCTGCCAGTAACTTTTAAAAGCATACAGTCTTTCGATTTCATAAAATCTGCGAAATTTAGTTCTCTCTGAAATTTGGTCACTGTGATACAGATTTATTTCTGTAATATAAAAAAAAGCCATTCTGTGGCTGGGAAGTTATATAATTTGAGGGGATTCCCTCACAAATAACGTGCATGAAATCTCTTGCTTCGTGCAGGCAAACAGACAGAAGTCGTCCATGTGCACTTGTACACACTTACCTTAGCCCATGTTTACATTAGACCGTATCAGCGGATCATCAGATTAACGTTTTTAAAATGATTAGTGTGCACACAGCAACACCAATACACGATTTGCGTGCACACAGCAACACCAGTACACGGATACGCTCGGCTCCGCAGGCATCCTGCGCTCCAAATCACTCCGCCCTGAACAGCGAGTGCCCTCTGGAGGGTGCGCACTCCGGCCTTGCGCAGCTCACAGAGCACGCGAGTGAAGTGCACAAGCCGTGATTCGGGACTGAGCCGCTGTGTGTGTGATCCCAGCGCATATCACTTACTACTTGCAAGTGGAAGGATGGCAAGCCTAAAGACAATCATAACTACACAATGGGCAGTATTTGCATCAGTATTTGCAGTATTTTCATACTTTTATACTCTTTAATGAAAGGTGATACAAGGCGGAAGTCCGCACCGTTTTTCAGCAGTCGCGTCACATGACCAACGCCAGCGAATCAGGAAGGTGGATGTCACAGTGACGTTGTCCAATGACGACGCCAGCTAGAGCTCAGCACAGCGTATTCGCGTATCTCAGTGTTTACACAGCACCGGAGCTGACACGATCTGGATTGAATACGTGGACGCTGGCGGATTCCCGTTTCCCAGCGTTTCCAGGCAGTTTAATGTAAACAGAGTGCATCCGCGAAGAAAACGAGACAGATACGGTCTAATGTAAACTTGGCCTTAGTCGTCATCTTTATCTTTAGGGTTTTACAGCAGCTGGCATCCAGTGTTGCATTACTGCCATCTACAGGTTTACCTTGACTCTGCACTAACAGTTACATCATTCTGTTGCTAAAAGAACAGCTGATCACACAGAGGTGCTCACTGACCACTGATATTTATTAGTTTGGTCCTGCGTTTCCTTTCCTTCACAACATAACGTCTTTTCCTCTTGCTTTCTGTTACTGTCGTTCATCTTTTCGGTTTCATTCGTGTCCTCCATTTTCCTCTCCTGTTTCAAATTTGTATTCCACAATGCCTTGCACGAATGGGGAAAGCCCACCACGTGATGCATGACCTAGTATCTTATATTGTGTCATGGTGAAGCAAGAAAAATAGCGGAGAATTTAGGGCCACGTGGCCCTAAATTCATTAATTGTTCTATTTTTTTTAAAAAGACCTAATAAAATTGGAAGTCTGTGATTCAAATTCAGTAGCTTTCGGTCCATGAAACAAAAATAATTGGGTGTCAGGAAAATTTCTTTTTATGACCTACACTTGAAAAATGTAAAAGGCAGTCTACCTTTAATACAAGCATTCACTGTAACTGGTGCTGTCTCTGCCACCTTCTTCTTTGGTGCTCTGCCTGGCGGCAGGTCTGCTCGAACAGATTCAGCCGTCAAAGTTGCTAGGGAAGGATTACACTAGTGGTTTCCTGTTGCCTTCTACTGGATTATTATAGAGGTTTTCTCCTCTCAACCACACCTATGGACAATTTAGAGTAGCCTAATTCAGTAACCTAACTGCATGTCTTTGGACTGTGGGGGAAACTGGAGCACCCAGAGGAAACCCACGCACACACAGGGAGAACATGCAAACTCCACACAGAAAGGCCCCTGTCAGCCACTGGGCTCGAACCCAGAACCTTCTCGCTGTGAGGCGACAGTGCTAACCACTACACCCCCGTGCTGCCCTCTTCCACCCAACAGTTGGATTTGATCTAAAATGAATCATAAGGTTTTGCACAAACTTCTGAGTTCATGCCAGCTTGAGTGCACACTGTCATTAACGCAAAAAGGGGACAAAAATCCGAATAAATTCTGAAATTCATGTAAATATTAAGATTCTACATTTGCTTTTGTTGTTATTGATATTATTTGTAATGAAAACCTGTGTGTTAAATTTAAAAAAATAATGCCAAACAGAAGCTTTTTCACAAGTGGTTTCAGATCTTTGTACCCAACTGTATTTATATTACAGAATTTAGTTAGATAGACCTATATTCAATAGACTTCTAAAAAAGTTAATGCTGTCTAAAACAGAAAAGGTGTCAGCATTAACTTTTTCAGCAGTTTGTGCGACAGTAGCGCTTGAGGGATTGGACCACATGGGCTAGCCTTCATGCCCCATGCAAATCAATGAGCCTTGGCTGCCCCTGACCCTGGTTCACCAGTCATCCTTCCTTGGACCACTTTTGGGCGATACTAACCACTGCATACCGGAAACACCCCAGAAGATGTGCCATTTTGGGGATGCACAGACCCAGTCATGTAGCCATCACAATTTGGCCCTTGTCAAAGTCGCAGAGATCCTTATGCTTGCTCATTTTTCCTGCTTCCAACACATCAACTTTGAGAACTGATTGTTCTCTTGCTGCCTAATATATATCCCACCCCTTGACAGGTGCCATTGTAACAACATAATCAAGTCACTTTACCTGTCAGTGTTTTTAATTTTATGGCTGATTGGTGTATATCTCTCTATCCACATTCACTGGATATGAGCAATCACATGCTCTGATTGGCTACTCTATGACTAGGATATCAGCTCATATACCGTGAGTAGAGAAAAACAAAATGGCAGCACACATCATGTCAATTATATCACTTTATCAAGTAAAAGAAACAGAAATCGCTAAAAGAATATAGTCCCCCCCCCCCGCCCCAATATCTCCTGTTCCACACTCGAACCCAGTTGGTGGTGCCAAACTGCCGAAAACCCTAAAGAAGAAGAAGAAAATGGTGAACCATGTTACTATACCAATGGAGGAAGAAATAAAAACTCTACTCCAAAACAAAACCCAAAAAAATACAAAAAAAAGTGCAACAAAATATGGAATAAAAGTATCTTTTTTAAATAATTATTATTATATTCTCACATTTTTTCACAAATTGCTACTGTCATTTTGCCGGTTCGTTTACATTCTAAGTGGAAGCGATTTGGTCGGCTGTTTTGTATAACGTTTTTATTTATTAAAATTTGCAAAAAATAAAAATGCTCTGTTTCTCACAATCCAGTGAATGGGGATAGAATAAAACAGTTATTCCACTCAATTTTGTCGTATATGGCTTATGTCCAACTCAATTTCATGGGATAACTTAAATATATATAGGATATTCTACCGTTCCATGAAGATATGAAGTTTAAGTGGGGAACATGAGTGAGCAAAGTGAACGAGTGAAAATATTGTCAACACGATAAGATAACCTTCTTATCTTCACACCACCATGTAATGTTCTTTATATTATATGGACATATCCACAAAAAATAAAAATAAAAAATAAAAAACACAAGTTAATCAAAAGAATTTTTATTTTGAACCAGTTCATCATTTTGACAATGCGCGTCTAGTCAGCAAGAAATCACTGGGAGTGACAGTGTGAAAGATCAGAAAGTATGTCACTCAGGCCCAGGATGTATTTCATATGAAAAATGCTAATTTTTCAACACAAGAAGATAAACTTCATATCTTCAGTCCAATGTGTTTTATTCTTTTTATTATATAGGCACATTCACAAAGTATGCAAATTTATCAAAACAATTCATCGATTTCCTCACAAGTGACATATCGAGATTTATGTCACGATTTTGAATCTCCATGTCCCGGATGTAGAACGTATGAAAAAGATGAGTGGCATATTTCCCAGTGCTTTTCTGACTCAAACACCTTACCTTTGGAGAAAATATAATGATTTACAATTCTATTAAAGGGGGCGGCACGGTGGTGTAGTGGTTAGCGCTGTCGCCTCACAGCAAGAAGGTCCGGGTTCGAGCCCCGTGGCCGGCAAGGGCCTTTCTGTGCGGAGTTTGCATGTTCTCCCCGTGTCCGTGTGGGTTTCCCCCACAGTCCAAAGACATGCAGGTTAGGTTAACTGGCGACTCTAAATTGACCATAGGTGTGAATGGTTGTCTGTGTCTATGTGTCAGCCCTGTGATGACCTGGCGACTTGTCCAGGGTGTACCCCGCCTTTCGCCCGTAGTCAGCTGGGATAGGCTCCAGCTTGCCTGCGACCCTGTAGGACAGGATAAAGAGGCTAGAGATAATGAGATGAGAATTCTATTAAATTAATTTTTATAAAATATACTAGAAGTCAATTATACTATAGATCGTAATGAATCCTTATTCATGAATATTGCAAATATCTCATCTCATTATCTCTAGCCGCTTTATCCTGTTCTACAGGGTCGCAGGCAAGCTG